>NW_020187445.1:132991-134968 GCF_900000015.1 Plasmopara halstedii | reverse complement strand
GCAGCGTTGAGCTTATTGTAAGTATGAACGAAACGCCACTTGCCGTTCGGCTTCCGAACACGAATGGGGGGACTTGCTCTCACGTACCATCCTTGCGTCGTGCTATGAACCGAAAAAGACGTCAATGACGTCGCACTGTACCCAGGGCAGGGGCCATGGCGTGTTACGCAGTATTTGATTCCCGGAACCAGGTCGATCTCATGACAGACATTACAGTCCGGAGGAAGAACTGAAGGCGAGTCTTTGGAGACGACGACTTGAAATTTCTTTACCAAAGAATAGTATGGATCAAAAGGATTCCGTAGGATCGACGATCAACTTCGTGCGTTCAGCACTCTAATGGTGTCCTCCAAGACAGCTTCATCCAGAATCGATGACGAGCTTATCTCCTCGTTTGGTCGTACAATGACCACCTGCCGAACTCTTCAAGGGGCATTTCGTCCAGCTCACGAAGAGCATCTACTGCAGGCATAGTCTTGAGGCGGACGTCGCCATCTTCCCCCCCCCCGCCATACCGCTGACGAGGGTGAATAACTGTGCGCCATCGTCTACGGTAGACACACCCTGGAACAGGATCGACGCCTGGCTTCTTGCATCCAGCATACGGCGTCGCCGTCGCCTCTGTACAGAGGTTCAATGTCTCGGTGAGACCAGGGTGAACACGCGCTCCGCGTCGTTTGGTGTCACCCTCACTGTCCGCTCCTTTGGAGCTCCGATGTTATCTCCAACATCCGACGAAGAGCTGCTAACCTCGCAGTCTTCGTCCAGTGGATAATGTTCCACTCCACGCGAAAGGCCGTGCCCAAGATGCCTCGGACTCTGTCCGACCACGCCACCAATGGCATGCAGCGACGGCTTCGCAACAAATAGCAGTGCTCAGTAGTTTACGTGCCACTTTACGTGCATCACGGGGGTCTCGCATTCGATGCCTCGGCCCTTGGCCAGCCATGTCTCGCAAGACATGCAGCGACTGCTTCAACACTCGAGCAGCGCTCAGTGGTTTAGTTGCCACTTCACGTGCAACACGTAGGCCTCGCCCTCGATGCCTCGGCCTTGGCCGACCATGTCACGCATGGCATGCAGCGACTGCTCCGAAACTTGAGCAGGGTCACGTGCCACTCCACGATCAGCCCGCGAGCCACGCGGGAACCCTGTCCGATACACCGTTGGTGTATACCAACTCGAGAATTTCAATGTCCAGCGCGTTGACCGTCTCGGTCCAGTGCTCTCGCCAATAACGCTTTTGTCTCCTAGCAGAGGTGGGTTTTATAACTCGCCAAACCATAAAAATCTCCACCGGGAGACGTGCGCGTAGCGCCAAAGCTCTTTGACCTCCAATCAATCCATGGCTCATGGTGTTCCAACCATGCTATTCCTAGGATTAGGACATACCTTGCATCCAAGTCTACGACTAGACAGCGTTCCACGCTATCAAAGTCAATGAAGTTGACTTCGAGGACTACAGGGAACTTCGAGACCGTGACAGGTCCCCGTCGCTAGGCGAACAGTGACGATGTCACCCGCTTTCAGCGATTCAGCATACAGCTGACTTCCCTCCATCGTGAAGCGACGTGCATAATTGCCCCACGCCACGGAATCGATGAGGATCTTCTATGGCTTCTCGAAGCCCTGTACGGTCGCCTCCACGACCAGCATGCATACACCTTTCGTGTTCAAGAGCATGGAGCTCTTCGGGGCTGGGCCCTGCTAACCTATCCCTCCTTGAGGCTCAATAGAACTAAGTTCACCCTCAGTAGGTCGCTCCGCGACTAATGGGTGGTGTCGTTTCTCCGCGACGATCCAGACTGGTAGGAAAAAATGGTTCGATGAACCTTGACGCGCCTTGCGCAGGGGGCAACCGTTCCGAAGGTGACGGCTGACTACACAGACAAAACACCATCGTGTGTTTGTGTGCTGCCCGGCCGCTCGAAACTCTGTTCCGTTGTCCTCAGCATAGCTGAGATCCATGGGCACGAC
>NW_020187445.1:127688-132981 GCF_900000015.1 Plasmopara halstedii | reverse complement strand
CAGATTTTAAGGTGATGTAACCATAAATGTTTTCACGTACTTTTAGATTGTATATTAGGGTTGTCACAGTATAGTATATATTGATAGCTAGGTAAAAATTGAGAATTCATTACGTCTATAAATAATGATATAGAAAAACTTTCAACTGAACGTATGAGTACGATATTTTCCTGGACAATGTTTTCCAAAGCCACCAACTGCAAGGCAAACGTTAAAAAAGTATGCACGAATGGTGTACTCCTACTTGGACGAAATGTGCGATTGCAACGTAAAAAAACATAGTCTCGATGGTTGTGAACGTATATTAAAAAAATCGTTGGTTAAGCTTTATCAACAGAAATAGGAAGGGGGGTTGTGGATTAATACAAGTGATAGAATTAAACGTATGTGTGAGCAGGATAAAGACTGGCTGTAGAAACGCCGGAATCGTGAACTTGTGGCTGAAGCTGAACAGGAATGATTGTTCTGAATAAATTCTTCTCGACGAGACGGCATTCTAATTTCGTTTGGAATGCTAGCTGATAAACGAGTTTTAGCAGATGGATACTCACCGCCGAGTAAGTCTGATGTCTCATCATCACGGGAGCGTTTCATGCGGCGATAGCGCCTCGCGACACGAGCTAGTCCGAGTCAAGGCTAAATAACACCTGAAGATGCAGCTTTCGTGGTTGTTAAGCCTACATCTATTTTGCGGTGAATGACGGCTAAACTAGGCATAATTGATCCTTATAGTTTAATATTGGTTGTATATGTTAATACTATATGATCACTATTAGGATGTCTTGCGCTGTACTTGTACGCTTAATTTACTTTGTATCAGCTGTGTGTCTTGAGAGTTTGCCGCGAGAAAACAACCATGTGGATGGTCAATGTGAGCAATAGGTGCTGATTTAGACAGAGAATGATACGACAATACTTGTAGGCGGCGCAAAGGGAAATATGCGGTCATCATTTTTATTTCGAAGACGCAACTGTCTACAAACCGGATGAGCAGGTAGCATGTAACGTGGTTACACGTTCCCTGGTATGAAAGCGTGGGTTACACAAGATGGTGTGACCGTACAAAGGTGTGTGTTGCACAAGTCGGTGTAACACAATGGTGTGGCTACACCGTAACAAAAAGTGGAGGGGTTATGCATATTAATTAGCTTTTGCTATTTGATTCGGAAAACCTAAGGTTTTAGATATTGTTGGCCATGCTGCAAGTATGAAGAGATTAGAATTTTAATTTTGAATGGAAGGGTACATTTGCCTTGAAATATCGTTTTGGGTACTCTCGGAGGTGGCGGATTGCGATCCGCTACACTCGTACTGGTTCTAGTATTGAACCAAGGTCGGCGATCTCAAGTAAGCTTCCTCTAAGCAAAGAGTTACGGCAGCCCGCTGCACTTAGTAGCACTCGTAGTCAATCTACGCCTGATCCGCTGTGAGGATGGAGCAATTTTCCTTATTGCCCCAAGGCATGCAGGATGGACCTAATAAGCTGATGTCCCTGCTTGGCCCTGAGGGCGTGCAACACCTTGCTTTGCAATGACCCAAGCGATAAGCGCGCGCTTAGAGGCGTTTTGAACTATGAAAATGCTCTGCTAGAGCACCTACAGCAGAAGGTGTTGGCATCGACTGCGTCCAAGACGCCACTGTCGACGATGGATGACTCCTCCCGACCCTGACCGCTCATGTTAAGCGTTAAGATCTTCGAGGAAAAGGATGAAGAGAATCTCCTGCTCCGGCTGAGAGAGGTCGAGATGGCTATGGCATTCGCCATGCTCTAAAACGAGCAACAGTGAGTGGCGCTAGCTATTTCCAAGCCAGTTGTCGAGCGCGATAATGGGCACTGACGTGCGGTTCTTCGGTTAAAGCGGCGTTCCCCACTGGAAAGAGCTGAAGCTGCAGCTTTTGCGAGTTTTCTCGCAGCCTAATTAGGCATATCGCGTACGATCGTGTTTCCGTCCCGCCCGATAGGGCTAGAGTCGACATTGTCCAAGAGTTGTGAACACTCATTGCTGGGATGGCAGCCGATTATCTCCCCGAAGTGGTCACACGTCTTTATGGAGGACCTTCGCACTGGCGTGGCCAGAATGAAAGTTTTCCGTGTGCATCCGTCTCCATTTGAAGAAGCAGTGAATGTGGCATTGAATTTTGAATACAACTTTAAGTCGGTAAGACATGGTTGGGTTGCACACCCTCAGAGCTCGTTGAGCGGGACTGAACCAATGGATACTCAGCTATGCTGAAACGAAGGAGGGAAAGCTACGAGCTGCCGGGCAGCGTTCGAACACACGACGGTATTTTGTCCGTGGAGACACCCGTCACCTTTGGACTGGTTATCCCCTGCGCAAGACGCGTCAAGGTCCATCGAACCGACGTCCCGTTTCTCACCAAATTGGGTTGTCGCGGGGAAACGACAACGCTCAGTAGGCGTGGGGTCCCCTTCTGGGAAGAACTGAGTTCTGTTGTACCATAAAGCGATAGAGGGCAGCAGGGCGTGCTGGTCGTGGAGCTCCCGTGAAGGGCCTTGAAAGGCCATGGAACATCCGTCTCGACTCCGGGGCGTCGGGCAATTATGCTCGACGCTCCGAGATAGCAGAAAATCAGCTGTGTGCTGAGGCGCTGAATGCGCGGTTGAGTGACATCGTCACTGTTCGCTTAGTGACGGGGACACGTGTAACGGTGGCGAACTCCCCTATTTTTTTACTTTGACAGCGTGGAACGCTGCTTAGTCTTAGACTTGGATTCAAGATATGACCTCATCCTTGGTTTGGCCGCCATGAGCCATGGATAAACTGTAGGTCGAAGACCCCGGGCGGTACGCGCACGTCTCCTGGTGGGGCTTTGGTGAGTTATGAACTCATCTCTGCTAGGAAGCAGAAGTGCTATTGGCGCGGGCACTGGACTGGGACGGTCAATGAGCTGGATATCGGAGTATTCCAGTTGTCGAACACCGAAGGTGTATTGAACAGGAGTCCCGAACATGGCTCGCCAGCTGAACGTGGAGTGACACATAATCCACTGAGCAATTCTCACGTCTCGAAGTGCACTGCTTACGTTCCGGAGCAGTTGCTGCATGCTAAGAGCGGCATGGTCGGACGTGGTCCGAGGCATTCTGGGCAAGGCCCTTCAGATGCGCGTGGAGTGACACATTATCCACTGGACGAAGAATACAGAGCTAGTAGCTCTTCGTCGGATGTTGTTAGTAATATCAGAGCTCCAGAGGAGCAGGAAGTGGGGCGACAGCGATGCCGGTTGCTAGCCGCAAGACGCCGGGTGTCGCCATTGACCCAGGATGTGTCTACCATTGATGACGGCGCATAGCTTAACAACCTTCATAACGGTATGACTAGGGAGGAAGACGGCGACGTCATCCTCGAGGCTGTTCATGCGGTGAATTCTCTTCTTGAGCTGGACGAGGTGTCCGACGAAAAGTTCGGCGGTGCCTTGAAGGCAGGCGATTTAGCCGGAGTGGTCATTATACGACCGAAAGAGAAAAACAACTCGTCGCCGCTTCTGGATGAAGCTTTTCTAGAGGATACCAAGAGGGTGCTGAGCGCACGATGTGGATCTTAGATCCTAATGAATCGCTCGGATCTGCACTATGATTTGGTGAAGGAATTCCCAGTCCCCGTCTGCGAAGACCCGCGGTCGGTCGTTACTCTGGACCGAGGTGTGCGTCATGAGATCGACCTGGTTCTGGGAACCAAATGCTGAGTAGCATGCCAATGGACCCTGCCCAAGGAGCAGTACGACGTCATTGACGCCTTCTTCCGTGCGAAGCACAATGCAGGAACGGTGCGTGAGAGCAAGCCTCCCATTTGGCACCGACATCTTGTATCCGGAAACCTAACGACAAGTAGCGTATCGATCACGCTAACAATTAGCTCAACGCTACCATCATCATTCCGACACATGCCAAATAAAATATAGGATGTTTTTCGGAACAATATGGCTGGCTGTACAAAGTACAGTGCACTTTACTTGGTCGATGGGTATTACCAATTGCTCATGGGAGCGAATGATATGTCGCTGACAGCGGTGAGTACTCCGAGCGGCATGCTTTGGGAGTGGCTGGTGATTCCCCAAGGGCTGTCAAATGTAGACGACCTGTTTCAAGGAACCAAAAGGACTTGCGCAAGTGGCTTGGCTTCGCCAACTACTTCCTCAATACAGCGAGAACAGTACGATTAATATCGAATCTCTTTTGGAAAGTTACGGAATGGTGTTTGGACACGAGCATCGGAAGGCTTTTGACGGGGTCAAAGGCAGCCTCTTGCATGCATCATTACTGGCGTTGCCTGACCCCGATCTTCCTTTCAGTGTCGTCTGCGACGCCTCGTACTTTGCCTTCGGCTGTGAAGTGCTGCAAGTAGACGCGGAGGGGCAAGATCAGGTGATCGCGTTCGAATCTCGACAGCTCAAAGCTGCAGCGAAGAACTACCCAGTTCGTGACAAGGAGCTATTTGCGATGAAGTATGCACTTGTCAAGTTCAGGGTCCACCTGCCCGGCTCCAGGCCATTTGTGATCTATACAGATCATGCGTCATTATGCACTGCGACTCAGTCGCCCACCTCTACCAGAGGATGGCTAGATGGATATCTTTCCTTGCGGAATATAACTTTGAGGTGAAGTATAAGCCGGGAAAGCAATCACGCAGACCAGACTATGAGCTTGCTCATGTTACAACTGTAACGTCGTCTGTGACGGATTGATCCGCACCGCGTATGCGGGTGATGGGATGGTTGTAGCGCTGCTGCGGGCTCTTGGGAGCAAGGAGTTTGGAGACTCGGACAAGAAATTGTCACCAAGACTTCGTGCACGATTGCACCGATATTCGTTAGAGAACGGCTTGCTATATTATAGCACCGATATTCGTTCAATAACGGGTTGCTAGATTATAGCACCGATTTAGCGGATACATCACGAATTGTGGTTCCTCATGATTAGGATTTGAAACATCGCATCCTCTATGAGGCTTACGACACGCCACTCAGTGGTC
Organism: Plasmopara halstedii; assembly: GCF_900000015.1. NCBI lineage: Eukaryota > Oomycota > Peronosporomycetes > Peronosporales > Peronosporaceae > Plasmopara > Plasmopara halstedii. Next base: position 127,990 of record NW_020187445.1, on the reverse strand, counting down.
ATTTCGGTCGTGAGAAAACGTACAACTCTGTGAGTCACCACTATTGGTGGCTCAAGCTGTACAAATGGACGAACACCTATGTGCGCACGCGTGAGACGTGTCGATTGGTGAAACCTTCTCCAGATGCGGCGGAGCCGCTGGCCAGCTTACCAGTACCTACTGGGCGCTGGCAGTCCATTAGTTTGGGCTTTGTGTTTGGCCTGTCGAAAGATTCGGCGGGCAACACGGGTGTCGTCGTATTCGTCGACCGGTTGAGCAAGATGGCTCATTTGGCGGCGGTTTCACTCACCATCGACGGGTTT
>NW_020187445.1:127245-127678 GCF_900000015.1 Plasmopara halstedii | reverse complement strand
ACGTCTGCCATTCGGCTACCGCTCGCACCATGGTATCGACCTTGGGACGACCGACGATTAGTTTCCTCACCCAGCGTGCCCCAGTGCGACTGCTTCACAGCCGCAGCAGCAACACAGCAATCGTCTCCGTACTCGTACGCGCGAGCTACGACAGTTCCGCCGAAGCAAACCTCGCTCCAGAAGGCTATCGAGGAAGCTAAGAAACGGGATGGTCAGCTCCTCAGCGGAGCTAAGCATGGTCAGCAAACTGCTGCCAATCAACTTGCGAAACGTCCAAGCAACCGGGACGATGCACTGTCGGTCTTAACCTTCAATGACTCGACCGACAAGATTTCTTCCCCTGGAAGTCCGAAGACAAAGACTCCGCCAATGCTGCTCTTGACCGATGGTTCACCACCGTCACTAACAACAAGAGGAAGCGCGGTCGCAGCGT
>NW_020187445.1:125672-125867 GCF_900000015.1 Plasmopara halstedii | reverse complement strand
GAGAAGAGACACTTGGTTTGTACCTATTACGCCTGGTCAAGCGGTGCGACCACCCACACATTTGTAACCTGAACCTTCGCAAGTCAAGAATGCCGCCACAGGAGAAGAGACACTTGGTTTGTACCTATTACGCCTGGTCAAGCGGTGCGACCACCCACAACATTTGTAACCTGAACCTTCGCAAGTCAAGAATGC
>NW_020187445.1:117648-125662 GCF_900000015.1 Plasmopara halstedii | reverse complement strand
AAGTGAGTGTATTAATGTTAGACGCAATTGTGTGGGCCCACGCGCAACTGCCTTGCGGACCACACAATATACTAAGCCTAAGTTTAAAGCTACCAACCCACCCTAAGTATGTGGAACACTCTAACTCAGTCTTTGCGCGAACCTAAAATAAGTACACGCTTTAATATGCAGACATATGCAGTCTTAACCATAAAGGTTAAACACGCACTAACCATCTTTAGTGGGAATTAAACTCACAACTTGCCGTTTAGCATCAGGATATCAAACCACTTGAGCCAGTCACCATAACTAATAAGGTAGTGCAAGCATTGACTACAGAAGCATATTTAACAGATTTGCATTTTGTCTCCTCGTCCAGTCAAGATTCCCGACCCGTCGTCTTGGTTGGGGATCCTAGGGGAAGCCCCAGCGCCGGGGGTTGTCTGGAGACTCGGATTTGTCTTGGTCACTTTCTCCCTGTGGTGGGGGTCGACCCTAAAGCCTTCAACCGCAACGTACAGACCGGATATCAGGCTTAGGCCGCCCATCACCCTTTCAGACACAGTCGACGACCTTCTAGTCAAATGTACCGACCCGTAGCCTTGGTTGGTGGGTTCTTCGAGGGAGGTCCTGCATCGGGGGCTGATCCGTTGGCTTTGAGTGGCGAGGCTGTCCACTTCGGCTTGATCGTCTTGACTTGGGGGGGGGTTGGCGGCAAATTGAAAAATAAAAATAATATGTGGAGGCGCAAAAAAAATCACCTGCCAGACACTATTTCCATTCCACTTTGATCCACTTCAAGATTTAATCACTTTCTGAACATGATATGTATACATGTTTCTTCACCCTTCAAACCTTATATAACGTGAAAATAGATATAAAGTAATGCAGGTGCCTTGATTTGGACACTCTAGCGTTTGTTTGGAAAAAGGCCCCAAGCGTGGATGCTAATATGCCGGAGCGGGGAAAACGTATAACTATGACTTCTGTATCAGGCGCGCATCAAAAAGGGCTGTGTTGGCTCGCATAAATGCTCCCAACGAGTGTGACCGTCGAAGTTGAGACAGCACAACCAGTAGAGACGGTGGCTGCGCTCTATCGAACACCTTGCACATACATGCACGTATGTGCGCACTAAACGTGGTATACACGACCTGGAGCGCAGACACCATAGGCAGTGGTGTACTTTGACGGAACAGACCATCATTGCACACTGTCCACAGGAGGTGGAGCGTTATGCAGCGTGTAATCTGCCATCGCTCCTCCACCACAGCGTCATGATCCAGTCAAACGTGTTTAATCGATGGTCGGCGACCAAGAAAAATATCGAGCCACTTTGGCTTGGTGACGAAGAATGCAGACCAGTCGCAAAACAACACAGGCCATGGTCCTGCTGCTAAGACGCAGTCAAAGAATAAATGCCGCTCCGTCTCGACCGCGTTGCACCCGCTGCGCACGCAGTAGATGATGCCTGGGTGTGCAGTGTGCAAGAACAGGAAATAAATATGTGAGCGCACAGCAGACGGAAGGCGAGTCGGACCTGCAAATCTTCGTATGCTGGAAGCAGCAAACAACGTAAGCACTTGGACGGACTCACGAGCAAAATGATGTCAACCTCAACGTAAAAATTATCTCGCGAGCGCGTGACTCGAGTGTAGCAGCAACAGGCGGGAACAACTCAGTCTATTATAGTGATACTACTGAAAGAAAACGAGCGGAAAGATGGTACTGATTGCTGCGCCAAATTTTTCTGCCACACAATCTCGAAATACTGGATTCACGAGTAACGTTGCGCCAGATATAAACTCTGAAAGCCGCGAAAAACAATAGCTTCTCCCGTATAAAACAGAGTCTCACTCTGGAAATGGCGATTTACAACCCTCTTTCCGCTTCATCCTAAGACCACGCCTCCTTGCCGCTTTTGAATTCCGAGCTCTGCTAGTGGCACGTAGCAATACCAATGCCCTTGATGTCGGGCAGTCCCGTGTTTTGTAAAGGAGCTACCGCAGATTTGTGCTCGAGCCAAAAGCCCTTTTGCTTTCTTGCAGATGTGGGTATACAAATCGCCAGATCTTCACCAGGAAGACACTATGTGGTACCACACTTTTTAGCTTCCTGCCGATCAATGGCTAGTGGAGCTCCAGCAACGTCATTCTTTGGATGAGATCAATTGTCGAATCTAGATCCAGGAATGGACAAACTTTCACGCCGTCATAGTCTTCGCCTTTTCTATCGACTTCAACATGGTTCTTAACGTGGTTTGATTCTAAGCAATTGATGTTGCGGGCGTTCCCACTGCCTATCCAGGCGTATTGGATACGATCAGAACCCTTTTTTACCCGAGAGCTGGCGGACGGTGTCGATTAAGAAAGAACTCTGATCGATAGTGGCTAACCCTTTTTCGAAGGCCGGACGATAACCATCTTTTTGAATGGCCTCCAAACGAGTACGTTTCGCACCAAGACCTTTTGCGTTACCCTACCACGTATGAGAAAGCGGTGAGTGTGGCTATTTCTTTCAAAAGAAATATATTAACGCCGCGGCAGCTGCATGGGAACTGAGGATCTAGGTCTCCAGCGTCGACGGACCTCAGCCATGCTGATAGAAAGAGAAAACTGCTTATCTGCTGACAAACTGCGCGATGCACTGATTCAAGTGCGGTTGTGTATAATCTCTGCGCTTGAAGTATCCCCTCCGCTCTCGCTGAAGGGTACGAAGGGCCGGGAGTCAACGCGAGGGCAAACAGCGAACCCCTCGCGGAAGTCCAAGTAGGCCATGCTATACCTACTGGGAAAGCACTTGATACTATCGTGCCGCATAGAGGTCGTAGTCAGTGGAAGTTAGCCCTAAAGGAGCGATTCTTTTCAAGAGAGATAAGGCTATCAGCCGGGTTGGTGAATTGTCGATATCACCGTCCCGGGCTTTGTGAAGCCGTGGTCAGTACTGATCGATTCAAAAGATTTCGCGCATTTACATATGGCGCGTGTCTGTCAAAAATAGCAACCGGAGGCATCAAAGTTACCAGATCAGGATATTCGTGCGGCTTGCGATGAGGGTACCGGTAATAGTATTAAAGAATAGAACGATCGCTCGCACGCAAATCAAAGGTAACAAGGTAAAAAAGATACTGATTGCGATCACCTTTGCCTGCAACACTGATTGTATATGAAACATCATATTTAAGTTGATACATTAATGAAACGAAATATTAAGATACAAAGATTAGCGCTGAACTCAGCTCCGCGTACAGAGAGTTCGGCTGACAGCGCCACCGTACCACAAATAATTACAAGATCTGACACTAAAAAGGATAACCAAAGCGGTACGTTTGTGCTTCTTAAAGATACTGCGTCTTTGTACATCTCTGTTGGGTTGCAGCTGCAAGATTTGACAATGCATTTTTCATTATCAAACAGACGCTTTTATACCGCAGCTCTTGATACAAAACTTTTGCTGCACAGACGTGACATTTTTGCCACCGACACCTCCAACACGTATAGGAAATCGAAAAAATTGGTAGAATGCTTGGTATATATATATACAATCCACCAAGTAAAATCTGTGTAGTGGTTGAAGTGTTGTTGAAGTATGATTGCTGTTGAGCTGTTTCAATCACACCTGAGCCATACGCGACGGCTCATTATCCCACCGTGTCAGGAAAGCAATTTTTGAATTGATTGGATAAATACGGGTACGTAACCAGGAAGATATCGCAGATTCGTTTGAAATGCTGCGGATGAGAGCACCGAGATGTACACATTTACACAAGCAGAACACATGAGCGACCAAGCGGATCTCGGCCCAAAACTCGGAAAGAAGTGACAGCTTGGTTTTGGCTGGTGAGTACACATTTTGGTGAGTGAGGGTAACAGGGTACGTACCGCAGTATAGTGTACGAATACGTTACGCTTGTAGCGAGTGACCCTCGGACTTAAGTCCAAGCTCATAACTACCAACGCATGATACAATGATGAAATATCATGATGAAGTGTCATGATAAATATTGATTCGGCTTCGAAATTGATTGACGAGATCTGTCGGACACGAAGCTGCAAGACCCTGGTGCGCTCGTCATGCAGCTGAATCGGATGGGGCTTGGTGGGTGTCGTTGCCTTCCACACAAGCAAGATTTTTTGAGACCGAGGCATCCAGGGCACAACACATATGCATTCGCCCCTACGCACACCGAGATATGGTGCCATGGGGCACATTCATCCCACTCCTGGGGGGGCGGTGCATTGCCGCACATGCCTCGTAATCGCTTGAAAACTTGTGTGGCTTTGAAGTGTAGGCAACAAGCTGCCGATACTGCAGGTACACCGAAACCGACATGGACCGGTAGTCAATGTGCTTGTTGCAAATGCATTAGCATCCGACTGTTATTCTTTAGCGCATCAAGAAAGTCAGTGACACATCGAAGCTTGAAGGTCATTGCAATGTGTTGACGGAAGCTCCGACGGAGTTCTTCAACAATGCACAATTAACACCGCAGTCTCCCTGAACTGTCGATCCGCGGAGTTACTTCAAACTGAATATCCGCTTCATCATGAAACCAGATCGGCTAGTTCAGCGCATGGGCAAAATGAGCGATAGGGGCGAGGTCTCACCATGTAACTCCCTACAAGACCCGATACCACAGCCTCCAAACCCGTCGCCACCATTGGGACAGTACGTCCCATCGAAGTAGAGCACCAAACCGCTTGGGGATATCAATGAGGAAATCGAGTGATTTCCATGGGTCCCATGGTAGCAGCACGAGTGGCAACACTGCAATTCCTGGCGTGGTTCAATTACGTTGTGCAGTAATTATTAAGTCTAAAAACTCCACGACGGCGTCTTCGACTGAATAGTGACCAAAAAGAATGCCCAGCAACTTGACTGTCTCCCCACTCTGAAGCGTTCTGACGCCAGGGATGGTGGGCGGGTTGGTTTTTGAAATTAGAGGCAGAAGCACACATTTGGCAAGATTAAGCTTCGCCCCAGAGCCGTGACAGTACGGCCAAACCAGGTCAAGCTGTGCCTGTATACCGGATAGCGAGCTAGAGGCAGCGTTAAATCGTCGGCAAAGAAGACGCTGATGGTGGTGTGATCTTTGTGATACAAACACCGTGCTCTTCATGTCACCGGAGCAAATTTCCCAGCGATAGCGCGGAAGCGAGTCACCTTGTTTAACTCCCCGTGTGGAAGAAATCGGCGATTGGATGTGACCGTTGAGCAAGAGGTATTCGTATAGAGAAATTTCACATAATCAGTGAAAGCGCCACCACAGCCCACACGGTCGAGCACCTGGAAAATACAGTCCCAGTTGACCCGGTCATATGCCTTCTCGAAGTCGAATAGGCTTCATCTTTGCAAGCAATTACGAGATCCTGCAGATACGCCATTAAGTGCACGTGATGATATATAGACCGATCATTCACGAAAGCCTTCTGATCGCCATTAATAAGCTGAGGAAGAAAGGTTTGAAGGCGATAGGTCAGGACCTTGGACAGGGCTTTAGCATCAGCACCAATGAGTGAGATTGGTCGGAAATTGCCAGGATTTTGCTGGAGCCTTTCTTGTGTAATATGAACACAGCTGATTGCATTTAAAAGGGAGATGCTCACCGCGTGACTGCTGGTAGTCGAAAACCGTACTCAGGCATTTCCCAAAGTCCTCAAGCGCGACGCGGTAGAAGCCAGCTGTAAGGCCTTCCATGCCGGGCGCGGAGTTGGCTTTGATTAACTTGAGCGCCTCGGTGGACTCAACTCTAGAAATCGTGGCATTTAGCAAAGCTTGGCTTCTCATGTTAGACGCTTGTCAATCGTGTTCAGCAGCTCTCGTTGACTGTCAGGATTTACAATTGGAGGTGGTTCTGTAGAACTGTCAGCACCCATGATACACCCCAATGGGCGTGGAAACTTGCTGAAATATCAGCTGGAATTCAGGAGATATTGCCCTCTGGGGTTCGAGCTCTTTCAAGACTAACCTGTCGGAGTGATGGGTTGAGTGGACACTGGAAGACGTCTCGGTATTCTGGACTTGAAAGTCAAAAGCCGGGTCTTTATTAAAGCAATGTGCCTGAGACACGCAGTCGCGGTATGTGTTTAGTGCAGCATGAGATGCATCTTTGGAGATGATGTCTCGTTCGATGCGGTATCTTGTTGCTGCTTGATCTAGCGAAGCTATTGCAATCCTAATTACAGCGTCATTTTGGTTTCGTAGCTTACGTTGTAGACCCTAGATCTGTCTTCTAATGAACCTCTTCCACTGTTCCCAGACCTTGCCAGGGTTTGGGGCAGCATTGAGATATTTGATAACTTGCTGGGATTTGCCACGAATGGCATCCACAACATCGGGGTAAATCAGTAAAAACAAAAGTCTGAAACATGGGGCATAGGGTCACTGCATGTGCTAAGTGGTCACCTGCGCCTTAAGGCTAAAAGTATTTAGAGTTGTCGTACAGCGCGTTGCAGAAGTAATCCGACAACAAAGCGTAGTCAAGTCGGTTCTGGCGCGACTGGGGCCAGCGTAAATGCGTTCATCTTGGTGATGGAGGCGCTAGACATCAAGCACACCCAATTGACCTAACCAAATCGTACAGGCGGAGGCGCTGCGTCCTGGGCGAGCACATAAGCGTGGTTTGGAAGGGTCAAGACTGAGGTTGAGGGGCGCGTTCAATTCGCCAAGGACGATGTATATTGCCTTGTCTTCGAAGCAACCCACTGAAGGATAGTCGAAGAAAACGGCCTCGTCATGATCGTCCATTGGCGAGTATACGTTGTGGATATACGCGGGAGCACCAGTTGAACGACCAGATAGCGCCCCAACACAGTCAGTTCTCGAAGCTTCGCTGTTGAAAAATGGAAAATCAGGGCGAATCACAGTGCTCACACCGCCAGATCGGTGTGTGAAGCACTGACCACGCCAGGGTCACTGACGAATAGCTTGTGTTTGAAGCGAGATTGAAGGCTGAATTGGCAAGTATCAAGGTCGTGGTAATCGCGAAGTTTAGTTTCTTGAATGCAAGAATGACTATATTTTGCAAGTAGCTGTTCGATGAGTATAAGCCCATTTTTCTTGGTTCCATTGGTGTTGTTGGTCAACAAGCTGACGTCTTGCCATGACCCCAGTTGCATCTACGCATGGGATCATTTTAGTAGTTCAGCGCAAGCTTTCGAATTGTAAGCACTCATTGGCCTTCAGCTTGCTGGAGCTGCAACACTTCTGCATTTTCTGGGAAGAAGTGGTCAATCTCCGAAGATTCTCGAGGTCATCCTTTTCATTGAACCTCCTTCTAGATTTAAAATCAGTGCATGCAGACCTGTGAGCGAAGCAGGGCCAACAACATATTGGGGTGCAGCAGAAGTCTAATGTATGCTAGGATCCAGTACCCTGGATCCCAGCATGTCAGACGCTGAAGCCAATAATCCTTCGCAATGATCATGGGCGCCGTGCACATCACCATCAGCTCGAAGGGCTACAGTGCTCTGGTCGCAAGCGTAATGATCGCTGAATTCGAATTGTTCCACCATGAGGCAACACGTCGAAATATGTCTTGAGAACCTTGGTGCCGACATACTTTTCTAGGTTGTTTGTCGTGCCCAACGAAGCTGGCGTATGGTAATATTATATGACCAAGTTAGTGTCATACACGTCCCTGACGCTCCTTTGGCTCAGTTGAAAGTTTGTCTATATTATTATTTATAGACGTAATGACTTCTCAATTTTTTACCTAGCTATCAATATATGCTATACTGTATCAACTCTTATATACAATCTAATAGTACGTGAAAACATTTATGGTTACATCACCTTGAAATCTGTTGATCAATAAACAAACGATCAAAAGACGGTCGGCGGACGTGACACCTGGTGGGGGGAGCTTGGTGAGCCCAAACACCAAGTAACCGCTTCTTAACTTTGACCGTAGTGGGACCCGAACCCTCACTCAACAGATTGGAGCCACCACTAAACCACTGAGCCAAAATCCGTGTCGAAATTGGAAGTGTAAAAAACAATACTTATGCGCACATTTTTCTTGAGAACCTTTGAG
>NW_020187445.1:117179-117638 GCF_900000015.1 Plasmopara halstedii | reverse complement strand
CCGGAAACATACAGTCCGCAGAGTAAAGCCCAACTTCCGGTCGGCGAAGGTGGCTTGGGATGACTGGGTGCGTTGCGTTGCCTCCACCAGACGCCATCACTTATCCCTCACTGCCCTTAACTGGACCATCAGTCTAGCTCTACTCAGGGCTCTGCCCCCCGTTCCCCTTTCGGGTGCAGCCGGAAACATACAGTCCGCAGATTAAAGCCAAACTTCCGGTCGGCGAAGGTGGCTTGGGATGAGTGGGTCTGGGAGGCGGCGAGTGATATGAGGCCGTGGTGAGGTGCTGGGGTCGCTTGCGCAGGAGTCGGAAAATTGGAAAATGACACGTGGCTGAAAAGCCTCCCAAATAACCTTTCAAAATTTATATCCTCCCATTTTCGCATGTCAATTTTGAAAAAATATAATTTTACGTAGGATCGCGCGCATTTGTGATACCTGGAAAGCGTTCAGCAAAGC
>NW_020187445.1:116837-116986 GCF_900000015.1 Plasmopara halstedii | reverse complement strand
CACATCGCCGACAACATCTTCACAGGCTTGCCAGTCATCGAATACGCGCATCTTCTTTGCCAGAGCAATGTCGAGCCAAGTTGGCGCGTAACGAAGAAAGGAGGCACAGCGGAAGAACCTGCCGCCGGAGGTGCGATGCGAGGGTGCAA
>NW_020187445.1:115963-116087 GCF_900000015.1 Plasmopara halstedii | reverse complement strand
GCAGTGCGTAGTGACGCATGATCTGTATAGATCACAAACGGCTTGGAGCCGAGCAGGAGGACCCTGAACTAGACAAGTGCATACTTCATCGCAAGTAGCTCCGTGTCATGAACTCGGCAGTTAA
>NW_020187445.1:115852-115953 GCF_900000015.1 Plasmopara halstedii | reverse complement strand
GAGCACGGAGCTCTTCGGGGCTGGGCCCTGTTGACCTATGACTCTCTGAGGCTCAACATAACTCAGTTTTTCCCCAGTAGGTCGCCCCGCGCCAACTAAAT
>NW_020187445.1:103758-115842 GCF_900000015.1 Plasmopara halstedii | reverse complement strand
GATATACATCCCTCGGTGCTGCGGACGCACTGTCCGACGTTGCACCGAGTGCGGGAGAAGAAGTTGGGCTCTGCCCGTTCTCGCCATCAGAACCAGCGAGACTTGGAGATTTTGGTGTCATTGACACAGGGCTCATTGAGCACAGAAGTCGTTTCGATAAGTTGCAGTGTTTAGCGGACACGCGGGCGTCGCTGAGGCAATAATCCATTGGAACTGTAAATGTTCTTAATCTTAATGGGGGAGAGTGTAACGGGGTTAAACGTACCCTGGTGACAGGTATGTGTGTCACACGATATGGGCATGGTGTGACTGCACCCAAACAAGAATACGGTATGTGGCTAGGTAGCCAGAAGTTATGCATGTATTTAGATCTTACTATATATATTTAGGAAAGTCTATACATTTAAAATTAGACGGCTTTGCCGCAGATAAAAATAAAGAAAAATCAGTTTTGAATCCAAACCGAAGCGTCTATTGCCTTAGTTAGGGTACAAACTGCTTCTGGAGGTAGCGGATTGCGATCCGCCACACTCATATTGGTGTTTGTAAGGAACGAAAGGTCGGTGACCCAAATTACGCTTCCTCAAGCGCTAAGTTTTACGGCAGCCCCGCTGCAGACAACGTGTCAATCCAATGAGTAGCGAGTAGAGACGTGGCGTATTCTCGGGTCTTTATTGGTCCTCATACAGCGATTTTCAAAAACTGCGTCTTCTCCATATCGGCTGATCCACAACTACGGAGATTTATCACAAGCTAAAATGGCCCCTAAAGTCTGCCTTACCCTCGCATGGGCTTCGCAAATCATAATTCATTTTTGAAAGAGGAAGAATCAAAACACGCTGCACCGGCGCTCGAGATCTGTAATGAAGCGGCCTGACTTGGCGAGACAAACTTGGTCGTCTTCAAGCGCATGAGCCACAGCTATCCTCGACAAAGACGCTTCAGATTGTATAACAAACTGATGATAGCTTTGAGCAATGCGTTCGGTGGAAATCTCCCGCCGCGCTGTAGCACTTAGAAATTGGAGATCTAAACATGTGCCCAAAATTCACTCCACAAGTGCCTCCTGGTCCCGTAGACGTAGATCAACACTTCTTAAGTGAAACCGTTATAGATGAAGGGAGTCATGATGGCAAAAAATTCCTGTCGCCAACAGCTTGACTGTTTTTTTGCTAATAGCAGCGAGATGAGACCTTTTGCTCGGACGGCCAATAAAACCTACAACGACGGAAGACTACACGCGTCATCTTTGAGCCGGAAATAATCATTTCAATAGTCAAACGCCCTGCCGGTATTAGCAGGCTGAAGAATGGAACAGAAGCATACAACGAAGGTTTTTCTATTGAAACGTTCCCACATGCAAACCTCCGTTCTTTCCTATTACGTTTATCAATGAACAGCTCGATCAGGTCGTATGAATAAAAATTTCTTCTTGTAAAGTATTGTGCACAAAATATTCTCCTAGTGAAGTATTGTCTACCTCATAATATACAATGCACTATGCACTTGATGCCTTCACTATGAGGTATAGCCACGAATTGTGTATCCGGTTGAATTGTGCTCTGATACAGCAAGCCTTAAACCAAGATATTGACACAAACACGATTACGATTGCTTAGGTAAAGTAATATCGCACTCAACAGTGCTTACTTCCTGAATCTTCAAAGCTGCCACACACGTTGTGTCAAAGTTGCTTATCGTAAGAATAGCATCGTCGATGCGTGACGTTAACATTGCGATATCTTACAGATCTTTATATGGACGATTTGAAAGCGCATTCCCGACCACATAAAACCGACTAAGCTCGTACATTCCTTCAAATGTATTTTCTACAGAAAACATTAACAATTACGCCGCTTTTTATGAGAGGCGTGGAGACAATTGTATGAGCGTCATGACGCTTTTCAGTGGATATCACAAACTTCGCAGATGTACTCTAGCCTGGCAAGAACATACTTCAAAAATTCTTTATCGTGAGCGAAGTAGCTCGTTATAGCTTTAGACTAGCAGGATTCATTTTCAATAACATATTCATGCCCACTAACATCAACTTGATATCAAGCACAGTCTATGGCAAAAGCCAGAGCGTCACAAACGATGTGAAATGGCTGTCCTCTATCTAGAAGGGTCAGATGAATGGCGTATTTGGATAAATCTTTAGCTTTGAAATGCCACCACTTCTGTCGCTTCCTGAAACACCTAGCATCCCTTTTGTAAGGGGGCTACACGTACCCTTGTAAGAAAGGGTGTGTCGCACAAGATTGTGCGACCGTACATAGGTACGTATTACACAACTTAGTGTAATCACACAGTGGTGTGGTTACACCATAACAAGAAGCCTTCAACGTGGCAGGATTGCCAGTAGTAATGCATATTTCTATATTGATTAGGTTTTGCTATATTAATCAGGTATTACTATATTAATCAGGAGAACCTAGAGTTTTGGATATTGGTGGCTCTGCCGCAGCTAAATGAATTGAAAAAAGATTCAATTTTGAACGGAAGTGTTCGTTTGCCTTGCAGTAGTACCCTCGTACAGGTTCTTGGAAATAACATAAGGTCGGCGACCATGGTTAGCTTCTTCTAAGTAAAGAGCTGGCAGACCCTGCACCTCTTCAAATATTGGTGCCAAACCGCGCCATGTTGGCATGATATACTTAAAAGGCTGGCCAGTCTATACATTTGGGATTGGTACATTTACGATCTATTATTATTTAAATCTGTTCAGGACGTGCGCGGGAACCATGCTTCTCAAAGGTTATCCAAATCCAGCTTCCGTGCTCTGCACGTTTATAGACGAATGAATCGTCGAGAACAGGTCTGTTCAATACATGATGCGATTTCGGAGAGCTGTCTGGTTCTGGAGCTAGTTATCCCGTCCTAGGGACGGTTTGGCTGGAACACCACGAACCATGGGTCGGATGGGAGCAAAAAAAAAGTGCCACGCAGTTTTCTCCTGGTGGATATTTGTTGCATCATGAATTTGCATCTCCCATGAAGCTGGAGACTCTTTGGTAAGGGCAAAACACATATGAGACACTCATTGTAAGAAACCGACAGCAATTTCATTTCCAAAAGCATCAAGCAGACCTTGAACGGCAGCGAGCCGAGGTTTCAGTATAAAATGGAGACGCGCGATCGTATATCGCGGTCTATAGAGTGCATCTTTATTACAGCTAAATGAACCGACCGTCTGTCGTGTCCCCCAGAATCTATAGTTGCTTGGTAGGAGGCTCCGCATCATCAGCGTCAGCGGAGCACGAACTTTCAGGGCCTGCCTCGAACGCCGAATCCGATTCTCGATTGCATCCCCAGGCAAGTTTGCATGACGCCATGCGAGATTGCGAGCTTTGCAAACGACCTGTAGACTATTCTTCACGCATTGTCGCGCCTTAGACACCCGAACGAACATCTGGCGAGTAGGTAAAGAATAGCTGTGAGATGTTGTCTCTGTGCCAAGGACACTACAGAGTGGAATCGACTGAGTTTCGCAATGTCTTGCGCCAGAGCCAGTAGAGTTCAAGGGCAGCAGTATAAAGTCAGGCCCTGGAGAAAATTGAGTCTGTCATCCTTTTCAAGAGACGGATCTGTGACGTGAACATCATTTCTTCGTACATAGAGTGACTTGATTGTCTTAGGGGTTGTAGTTTTCCTAACTATATCTGGAATAAGCGCCTATAGAATTAGGAGGGTTATCTACCATAAGTATGCGCCAGAAAATTGAAGTCGGTGGGGTTATCAAAAAGGTACGGTCCACATTAACCCTTGCGAGCGGTGCTGCGCTAAGATAAGCTATGACCAATATAGACATTGAGTCGTTGGTGCCTACGAGCTCAAGTTTTAGGTTGATCTATTGGGAACCGGCGTAGTACCGGCTTTGTTACAGCAACCCCGTTGCAAAGCTTCTTACTTCTTCAAATCCCGTACCACGCACTAATTATGGTATTTACCATAATACTTCACCACAGCATTGTGATGTGTACGACACCATCAATCAACATGGTGCGCGCGCGTTTAGTATAGTCACAACCTCATCGTGAAATTCTGCTGTATGTTGTCCAGCTGTTTTTCTTTGGTAGCTCATAACGCATTATACTTTTCAGTAAAAAGAAGCACATTTCCTGGCTGTATACCATAAAAGGAGTTATATTTGGGTATACTTTTAGCATAGCGATAAAAATCAAACTACAGGATGGCAATGATAGCGTTACCAAGGCCAACTACAGTGGCGAATACGCCTCCAAGCCAGCAAATGGAACGATGTGGCTGCATCCTGTGTGCGTACGCGTATGTGAGCAAGCAGCGTGAAACCGTGTAGATGGTCATGGCGCCTGTGTGCACGATAGGATTGCTATTGACCAGGACGCCAATGCCAAAGATAAAGAGTGCAAAGGGAATTGACTCCAGGTCATTGGTTACAATGCGCGTCCAGCGATGCTCGATCTCACGAGCCTTGAGCACCTTCTCGTCATCCGTCCTGTTCAAACCATACGTCTGCTTGCGATCTTTGCCAATCGTCTTGTTGAGTTTGAGAAGCACATCTTCAGGCGGACGGCCACCTGAGCGAAATTTCTTTTCGCCCTGCACGAGCGTGGCCATCAGGAACTTGATGTACAGCACGGAGGTACAGGCAATATATACCTTGGTGTTCAGATCGACCATGATTCTCTAGTGTTCTTTGGCGTTGTGAGGATAAGTGATACAGAATAGTTTAAAGATGTGTCTGGTACATGAGTTGTGGTTGCCAATGGGATGGTGAGAAATAGAGAGGGTAGCTTGGTAACATTGGTGCTGATTGTATGTAGCTAGTTAAAAAATGCGCCGTAAAGTGCATTCGCTGCACCTGTAATGATAAAGATAATGCCGAATAGCCAACAAAGTGCACGGTGCGGATGCAACGCATTCGAGTACGCCACTGTGTGGAAGCAGCGCACAGCTGTGTAACTAACCATGACGCAAATCTGCACGACCGAGTTACCCTTGGCCATTATACCAGCACCAAAAACGATTAGCGCTAGCGGAATTGACTCGAGATCATTCTGAACAATGCGACGCCAGCGTATTTCCGCTACTTTGGCTTTTTGAATCTTTTCGCTCTGGTCTTCAGATGGGGTGGCGAAGCCAAATGTTTGGACAGGGTTACCCTTGGCCAGTGGTAACGTCTTGTCCTCAGGGGGGCGACCACCGACCTCGAACGTCTTGATTGCCTGGATCATCGTGGCCAGCACAAATTTCACGTATAGCACAGCAGCACACGTCACGTAGGTCGTGCACTCGGTAGAAATAGCCATGATCACCTGTTTTCCAGACGCTACGATAGAGGGTTACACGCTCGTTATGCTTTTCTAACAGCAAACAGCTAATTAAGCTAATTATTATTCTCCAGAAATTAGTTATGTAGTTGTGTACTTTTTGTCAAATGATGTTTCAACTAATTTCAAGCTTTTTAGCATAAAAATGCACGACTCAATTCATCCAATCATGTCACTTTCTGTGGCTGCTCCTAAGCCACTCGATAGAAATCCTGACAGAAATCATGAACGCTGTAGTCCCCTCTGCCAAGTCCACGACGATACCAACGCTTTTCCGTCGCAATCGTTCTCGTGTCAAAGAGTTGCTATCTAGTGGTTTAAAACTTGAGGGAAAGAGTGTGACCGTGAAAGGATGGGCCAAGACGCTACGGGAGGCTGGAGCTGGAGCTTTTGCATTTCTCGAGCTGAATGACGGTTCATGTTTTGCTGGTGTCCAGTGTGTCATTAACAAGGGGGAGACGGATGGTTTTGAAGACGCAATTGCGTCAGGTGGTGTTGGGGCGAGCTTTAGTGTCGAAGGCATCGTTGTCAAGTCTCCGGCCAAAGGCCAAGAGATCGAACTTAAGGCTACAAAGGTTACTGTCTACGGTGGTGTACCTGATAGTGCCACGTATCCTATGAGCAAAAAACGCCACTCTCTCGAACATTTACGTATGCACGCACACTTGCGTCCACGATCGAACATTCATGGCGCAGCAATGCGTGTACGCAATGCTATGGCATTTGCCACACACGAGTTTTTCAAACAGCGTGGCTTTTTATACATTCACACTCCGATTATCACAGAATCGGATTGCGAAGGTGCTGGAGAGATGTTTAGTGTAACGACATTACTGAGTCAACATCCTGATGGCAAGTTGCCGCTGACGAAAGAGAACAAGGTCGATTACACGAAAGACTTTTTTGATCGGCCATCGTATTTAAGTGTATCCGGACAACTTAATGTCGAGACACATTGTTGTGCCTTGTCAGATGTATACACTTTCGGTCCGACATTTCGAGCGGAGAATTCTAACACATCACGTCATTTGGCCGAATTTTGGATGATTGAGCCCGAAATCGCGTTTGCAGACCTCAATGATGACATTGATCTGGCTGAAGACTATCTCAAGTACTGCGTACAGTACGCATTAGATCACTGCCCGGACGATTTGGATTTTTTTAACAAAAATGTAGAAAAAGGATTACTCGACCGACTATCTGCCACTGTTGCGTCACCATTTGTACGCATTTCTTACACTGATGCAGTCGAGTTGTTGCTTCAACCAGAACATTTGAAAGCTGGGAAGTTTTCTGTTAAACCAGTGTGGGGTACCGATTTCGGTTCAGAGCACGAGCGGTACTTGACCGAAACAGTGTATAAGAAACCGGTCGTGATTTTCAATTACCCGAAAGAGTTCAAGAGCTTTTACATGCGTCTAAATGATGATAACAAGACAGTAGCAGCTGCAGACGTGCTGGTTCCAAATGTTGGAGAAATTATTGGTGGATCGGCACGTGAGGAACGTCTGGATGTGCTGGAGGCACGTATTCGCGAGTCGGGTGCAAACCCGGATGATTATAAATGGTACCTGGAACTGCGCAAGTATGGTACAGTGCCTCACGCTGGCTTTGGACTTGGCTTTGAGCGTCTTATTCGTTACGTGACTGGCATTGAGAACATCCGTGACGTGATTCCATTCCCTCGTTGGCCAGGCAATGCTTCGTTTTGAGGAGTTTGACTTTAAGAAATTGGAGTAATTAAGGGTTATGGTAGGAATGTAGCTTTTACGGGTAAACCCTAATGCGCTTTTTGTTACCACTTTCTGTTATACTACGGATGTCTACGGGTGACGAAAGAGTGTGATACATTTCTTGCCGATATTAAACCGCACAAAGTTTTTGCTTTCGTAAGTAAATGCTGTCTTGTACTCGGACCCAACGATGCAATGCCATGTGGGCCCGTATTTTTCCTCCATCCATGTTTTGATATGTTTAGCAATCTCTCTCTCTTGTGTGTATTGCTCCAAGGCTACATGAGCTTGTGCCAACGCATCGTTTTTCATGTCTCCATGCTCGTCCACTTTCAAAAGTCACATGATACAATCAGTCGATGCACGAAATAGAAAACTCATGTAATTCAATCTTACTGTCCGTCTCCATCTGCTTATCATTTTCCTGTAACATTGGCAAGTTCCTTGCAATCTTTAATGCGCGACGTTTCTAAATATCCGGATTGTATACAGTCGTACTTTGCAGAATATCCACCATAGCAAGTAATATATTCTAGAAAGGTAAGTAAATATTGAAGTCTAGCCAATCGTTTTGAAAGAGCGCGACAGGACGAGTGAGGTCACCAGCCGCTGTCCTCTTTGAGATCCGAAGCTATGACGCACGATATGTCATCGCGCATCGAGTACTCTGAAAAGTATGTCGATGATACACACGAGTACAGGTGCGCACGAATCTTCAATTTGTCACGCAACAAGGCAAACATAATAATCTTCTATTGCTATGCTGACAATATCACTTTTCTGCTTAACGATTTCAGACACGTAATTTTGCCCAAAGAGATGCAGCGGAACCTGCCAGATCGTTTACTGACCGAGACTGAGTGGCGTCAATTGGGCGTCCAGCAGAGTCGCGGTTGGGTGCATTACGCTATTCACAAGTATGGTTATCGTCGAAATTTTTTTGTATTTGGGCAATTGCTCATTTTTGTGTGAAAGCAGACCAGAGCCGCATATATTATTATTTCGACGTCCATTGGGCACGGACCCTACGACTGGCCGCGTTAACTTAGAAATGGAAAAGCAAGCAAAGGAAAAATACGCCAAGGAATTTAATTGACGTGCTCGCAGGAAAATGAGCTCGCCAAAAGTTGGCAACATTTTCGATCAAGTCATAGCAGTAATTTTCACTTACACTGCTTGATCGGAGATATATTGGGAGCGATATATGCTGCTTGAATATATTGCTTGCTCCTACCTATCCAACTTGTTCCTGATTCTTGTTGACACGCCTGGCTCAGAATATAAATAACTCCAGCAACATCCTTCAAATCCGCATTTAGCTGAAGTGTTTGTGTATGCTTGATTTCGATGCACGATTATAAGGGTTTACAGGTCAAAATCAATGAATTATTATTAGTATAAAGATGAGATCTCCGCAGTAATATTTACACATTAACTCACTTTCGATAAAAAATACTGATCCTTTCTTTTATCTCAAGTCACTCTCACAATATACCCAAATCTTTTGTAATAGTAGTAGTAGTGTAACTGCGTGGTGACTCGCCTCTTCGCAAGATTAAGTTGGAGGAGCAGCAAGTAC
Source organism: Plasmopara halstedii (assembly GCF_900000015.1). NCBI lineage: Eukaryota > Oomycota > Peronosporomycetes > Peronosporales > Peronosporaceae > Plasmopara > Plasmopara halstedii. The sequence goes on along the minus strand of NW_020187445.1, from coordinate 107,218 downwards.
GGTTTTCGCCATACTATTCATCTCGCACGATCTTTACACACTAATCACTAGAAGCTCGGGTCTTGTAGCAACCTATACCGTCCTCAGCCCGAACCATTTATATTGATAAAATCCATTTCTTCTATATCACCAATTTGGCATACTCAAGTATTAGTCCGACGGTGGCGCGTCACACCAAAGCTTAACTTGTCATTGCCGATTGGCTAAAATCTCGTCGGATGGTCGAGCTGATGGTCGACGCACCGTCGTCGTATCCTTAAACTAGAACTAAAAATATGTTCCTTGATGAATTGAAGTTTCTGTTCATTCTTCCTTGAATCAACTATGAGAAAATAATTCTGTACACGGCAAAATGTCACTTTGAAACGGCTCGTTTCATAATTGTAATCACTGTTTTGAAATATCAAAATGTTCGCTTTCTGATCCTTTAAGCAGTCCCAATCCAAGCCTTTATAAATCTTACGTTGTCTCTAATTGATCTTTTCCAGCTTAAAACACCCATGCATCTTACACCGCCACACCGCAACCCTTCACGTCAACACGTGTTTCTTAAACGTGTTTTGGCGTGAGAGGTGCCCCGTCTGCGCATATTAACGTCGTTTCAGGACCCAATCAGCTTCTAGCCTTGCGGTACCCCCCAATATCGAGAGTTGCCTCCAAACTTTAGTCCGACCATTCTCCTTTCCTCGGCGTCACGCACAGCTCGATTTTCCAGCCCATTTTGTCGTACCGTGATGCAGCACACGCCTCTTGTCACGATGCAGAAATCTAATCACCATCTTTTGGCCACCAGCGCGCTCAAAGATGCCATGGGCGCCGAGATGAAAAACCGACACGTGCCTGTCTACGTAAAAATGATGGCTGGTATGGCTGGTGGCGTTGCAGAGGCATGTATTCTTCAACCATTGGACGTCACCAAGACACGTCTGCAATTAGACCGTACAAGCCAATATAAGGGCATGGTGCATTGCGGCTCAACAATTTACAAGACGGAGGGCGGGTTGGCACTATACAAAGGTCTGACACCTTTTGTGACGAATATGGTTCTCAAGTACGCATTGCGATTTGGCTCGTTTGCGTGGTTTAAAGAGCAAATTGCTGGTGGCAAGGACAAACCCATTACATCTACCACCAACTTTACCGCTGGACTACTTGCGGGTTGCATCGAGTCGGTCATCATTGTCACGCCGTTTGAAGTGATTAAAACGCGTATGCAAAAAGAAGTGGGTGTTGGTCGGTTTAGTGGCCCAATCGACTGTACGCACCACATTATACGCAATGAAGGCGTGCGTGCTCTTTGGAAAGGAAATATTCCGACCATGGCACGTCAAGGAAGCAATCAAGCATTCAACTTTATGGCCTTTGCATGGCTTAATCATCACGTGTGGGATAAGCAAGACGGCGATGGTAAGACGCTACCGACCTATGCCACAGTAATCAATGGTCTCATCGCTGGTTCGCTTGGACCTATGTGCAACACGCCAATGGATGTCTTAAAGACGCGACTGATGGCGCAGGAGACTGTGGCAGGTCAGGAACCCAAGTACAAGGGATTCTTTGACGCGATGAAAGTCATTTCGAGAGAAGAAGGGGTGATGGCGCTTTGGAAGGGCCTTCTCCCGCGTCTAACGAGAATGGCACCTGGTCAAGCCATTACGTGGTCTGTTGTCATGCGTGTGACGTCGATCTTTGAGAATCAGGAGCTTGAACTTGGAGAAAACAAGATGAAGATGTAGATTTTGGCAGCAGAATAGAGGAGCCAAAAGATATAGATTTAGTAATTGTACGTTGATTTGTGGGTTGTTTTTTTGTGAATAAGTAAGGGGAAACTCTGTTTCTAGTGTAAATTACATTCTGATATTCTCTTGCAGAGGTACATAAATTTACGTGATCAAAACTGCTGGGTTTTATTACATTATCAGCTTATCTTCCATCATTTACAGTGTTAATTATATGTGTCTGTCTTGTACTCACCGACTTTTCGCACGCAATCGTCGCGGAGTATTGCCATTGTTTGATAGCCGCTCGGTTGGTGGAAAATCTTGTCGAATCTTTTGTTCAATTTCGTCTTCGGAAAATCCCATGGCACGATATTTTGCAATAGCGCTCAGTAACTTATCAAGATGCCTACTGGTACTTGACAGTCGGGGTGGCAGACCAAAATTGTCGGTATTTGAAAGGACGTCCAGAGTGTTGTCACCTTCACTGCGAGAGTGTGTGTGCAAGAGAGGCAGAGTCGAAGGATGCATCATGTGATAGGGTTTCGCCACTTCCTTTGCAATTTCTTCTTCTTCCTCGTCTTCACTCTCTCCATCACTTTCATATTCATGATCATATTCATCATAATACTCACTACCAAGAGAGTACAATGATCCATCAATCGGCCCATCCATTTGACTATTCCGACTACTCCGACGAGAAGATCTAGTCGACCGTGATAAACTTCGACAGGTACCGCCTCGACTATTTCCACTCATTGTACCCCCTGCAAGTCGATGCCATGGTGCACCATGGTGGCAACATGCACAGACTTCGCGTCCATCTGGTAATATTTTTGCTTTTTTGTACCGTGAACATCCACAATTTCCTGCCTCAGAATCTCGACCAAAAACACATGTGCCTCTCTTGCCAATTCGTGCGCGTGCACGTTGTGCTCGTCGCTCCATTTCTTCCCATAATAATGTGCGTGCAGGAACTGGTTTGGTCGGCACTAGACCCGCAGCTCTTTTTGCAGCATACTCCTTGGCAATCTCAAGTAAAATCTTTTCCGCCTCATGAATACGTCGTAATTGATCAGTTGTTGGTTGATCTCTGTCGTTTCGATTACTTGTCGACATACTGTCAACATGTTCCTCTTCTTCTGTCGTTGGATCTAATGGTGATGAATGTCGTGGAACTTTATCACTGACGTTTGACGTGCGCGGCACTAACGAGTCATTCGTGGATATCGCCGTACTACAATCACTCGTCACACCTTCACTCTGCGACCGAGAACGACGTTTTCGATGTTTTTGTTGGACATGTTGCAATGTTGGTGACATAGGTGACGTCAAGTGACGAACACTGACTCGAGACTGAGACTGGCGCTTGGATTTTGCGACTCGACTGGCGAGAGACATGCGTTCGTGTCCTGCGACGAGCTTATTGCCCATTAAAATCGAGACTTACTTACGTGTGTCGTGCGTGGTAAAGTGTAAAATGGCACAAACGACGTTCGAGTCTGCGTATCGGTCCGTGATACTGTCGGTCCGCCGTAACGCGCCGTTGGCGAAACCGCAGTGAAAGGCTTGACAGACGGCCCAGCGTCCAGTTTTGTGTATACCACAAAAAATCCACGAAATGACTCCTTGCTTTACCGACTCTATAAGCAGTATGGACGACTAAAATAGATATTGTTCGATTATTGAATCCTGCTTTGAAGCACTTTAAGCGATAATGACATAATAGAGCCCACGCAATT
>NW_020187445.1:84451-103748 GCF_900000015.1 Plasmopara halstedii | reverse complement strand
AAGCGGTGCGACCACCCACAACATTTGTAACCTGAACCTTCGCAAGTCAAGAATGCCGTTTTTTTATAATGCGTTGGGTGCTGCAGCACAACTTTTCACGCGTCCTGCTAGCTCGAGATCCGATTACACCACGCGATATCGCTTCGTCTGGAGTATAAACGAATTCATGTCCATCTTAGCTCCTCTCATCCAGCAAGAGATATCTATATTTTCCTTGCTCTACCAGGTTGTGAGTCCCATCATCAATAGCATGAAGGTAAGTTTTTTTAATCATCCCACTGACACCCGATTATAGCGTCATAAGAGGTGTGTCGTCATCGCAAACTCATAGCTGGCAAACGTCTCCGGACGAGCAAATTTCGATTCTGGTTTTTTGGCACATCAGATCTCTAACCCCTTCGGAACAATCAAGAGACATAAGTCTCCATGCGTGTCTAGCCATCCATATGATATGCTATCGAACAATTAAATTTTTTCCTCATGAGGACACAGTGTTTTCGCGATATAGTCGCGGGATTGGCAAGTGCTACCAAGTGCAACGAGTTTGTTGTGTATTTCACACAAGAAATGATTCTAACTAGAAGAGCCCGCATAAATAGCGCACGGATGTTGAGCTCGTACGATGTACCTAGGAGCGGATCCAATGGCTTCCTAGGTAACCTAGTTTGCTCTGCTAATGTGTATTTGAAACTGATAATATCTAAGATAACACAAAGTCTACGCAATTACAATATCCGACAGAAAAGCTATTTGCGTGACGTGAGGCTGACAGTCCACGTGTTCCACGGATCTTTACGATGAGAACTTCGTAGCAATACTTGGGTACCTTTGTATACTAAATATTGTGTTCTGCAAAATTGCACGGTAATGTAAGGCGTACGCGCACATTAGAACAGTGCGTTCCTGCAGAATCCAAGCAGCGATGTGAACCTGAGAGGACGATCTTAAAGCTGAGTTTGCCTGATAGTACCGTTTTCCGTTATATGATAGCACGCTAAACCAACATATATATTGTCTTAAGTCTACTCGTAATTGAAGTTCGTGTTGCTATGGGGAGTTCCGGTCAAAACCGATGGAGTATGATAAAGATTTCGCAAAGAGCACAATTTGCTATAACCATTGCCTAACGCGTAAAGCTTTAGAATCTGATGCAGAAGGGCATTCAGCTTGCTACCAATCAGAAATGTAAAAAAAGTCTATTCATCGCAATCTACATTTGGTACGTTTACATTCTTAAGTGACCTGTCAAACGTGTCATATACGCAAAGATTCGTTATAGCTTCCCTTTATTATTGTTGCTTTACTTAAGTACTACAAGTTATAGAAGCAAGCTGAATTTATATCGGAATGTAATTACACACTTCTATCTAAAGTGTGTACTGAGAATACTGCTGTATTTCTAACAGCGTGCATACGATGCCAAAGCGTACTGTCCATATTAAATTGTTGAGTTGTGAGTCGTTGCTTGTTAATTCTATATGTACTAAAATTGTAGCACAAAGGAATGTAATGGATTCAAAGTTGTTATTGATGCCATCAGGGAAAGGTGCGCAATCATTTCTCTATAAAGTCAGCAAACCTTAACTTTGGTTACTTTTTCAGCCTACCCCTACGTAGGCAGTAATCGCCAGCTGCAAAAAATCCATGTAACTTTTGCGGTATCGCACACCATATAAGGCACCTAACTGACGTCTCTCTCATATAACGCGAAACTCGCTTTCTCTCATACATTGAGAGCCCTTTCATCATTACATTAGACTTACTTAAAGTATGCCACAAAACGGAGAGAATTATCGCAATATGGATGCTCAACAGCAGTTCGATCAACGCCGTGCTGACGATTTAGCGCGACAGGATGCGCTGTTGGATCAGATTCATGGCGGTGTTGTGGGTCTTAAGAATCATGCGCATGCTATTAATGGTGAAGTGATTGAACAGAATATCATGATTGACGACATTGGCACTGTAAGCAATAGGAAGGTCTGGTGTGGTTTAAAACTTGATTTCTTACAATATTATTGCGTTGTTGATATGAATAGCGCATGGATACAGCTACACAAGACATTTCAAGAGAAGAACAAGTAGCACGTGCGGTAAATGCTCGCAAAAAGAAGGCAAGTGGTTATTCTTTGAACGTTGTCATTAATTCTTAACACAACTAATGGCTTTGTATTGCTCAGGTGTGCAAGTTATATGGCGTAATTGCTGTGCTTGTGGGGATTTTGGTCATTGTATTCGTCATTCCATCGTCAAACTAAGCAAACGAGTGCAATTGCCAGTTAAACGTCGCTCACAGTAGGGTATTAAGAGAATTGTTTGAGCAGAAAACAATCTACTGCTCGCTATTACTGTAGGCCTTTTTTAATTGTATATGTTCCAGTTTCACTATTGTTTTTCTAGTTAAAATAATTGTCGATAGATAGGCAATATATTGTTAACGCATGAAGAACAGCTTTGTTTGATACACTTGCTCCACAACAGTCGTAGAGACTAACAAACATGAACGCAAACATTTACAATAAAACAGCAAGAGCAATAATAAATGCCAAGCCCATGACCACGATACTCGAAGTTGCTGTTGATGTACCAGCTGTCACGACTGCACTCTCTGAGTCGTCGTCCTCATCATCATCCATGGGAAGGCCACCGACAGATGGACCAACGGGAACAACTGTGCCTACCGTGTCGTCTACTACGCCACTGCCTGAGAAATTCGCAGAGACCGAAGGTTTCGAACATCCAGTCTGAAGCTCAGCATTTGTAGGAGTCTTAGAAGGATCTGATGGGTCACTTAAGCCGTCCGTTATGAGTCCAGCTGTGCTGCCTGGCACCCACGTACAACACATATCCCCTAGTTCCTGTCCGTTGGTAAAGCCGTCGTTATCCGTGTCTGCTTGACATAATGCCACACTCCACATATTTCCAGCCTTGGAAAATGCGTCACCAAAGGGACTAGTTCCAGTCTCACCTGCCGGATCAAGATGTCCAACATTTGGGTTACCGGGTACTTGAGCATTATTCGGGGCCAATTCGGCGTACTTGGCGTAACTTTGTACCATGGATGGAGCTACAAAGATAACTACCGTCAAAAAGATTGCGCGCACCATTTCTTGTTGTATTGCGCGTTAATAGGAAGTCAGTGTAAGTATGTTAATGCCACCATCGTTCCCATTTTCGACTTGCTTCTACTGCGCCCGTTTTTACGTTCTGACAAGAAAAATAAAGATGTGTTCAGATAAAAAAGAAGCACGTTTAACTAATATCATATGCATTTGTAAACGGTTTAGCCTAAATCAAGGCACCACTCCAGATATTGGAAATGGGTTACCTGAACTTTCACCATGCTTTAATGGAGAAACTAGACGACATGACAATTGAGACAATAGTCACGCCTTTGAGACAACAATATTTAAGGATCTGAATCTTAGAGTTTTCTTTGAGGTCTAATTGGTTGAAATGCTGTTGTGAGAATGATACCACAATACATTGATCGTAAAAACAAAATCGTTAAGACGTGATTCTCTCCTTGAACATCCCTATGGATTGGGTCTAGTTCTGCTCATGGCGCAGTGAGCCTTGAGATATAACTGGAACAAACGATTCTTTTCAAAAAAATATGCGCAGACACCTCTAAGTTTGATGGGTAGGCTTTTTTGTTTAGATTGCCCTTTTGATTTTGAAAGAGGCATATGATGTATAGTTACGCCGTAAGACTATAGCTATTGCTTCAGGCTCTTTCACCGATACAATTTAGAATCCGAGCAAGTCCTAAACCGATATGAAATGCCATCTGCACAAAAGAGCTCAGAAAAACGATTTTTCGTATGTTCGTGCGAAGCTGCTGACATGGATCGCAAAGTATAGTCGGTCATCTATTGTAAATGACATGTATATCCGAGGTACGTTGGAATACTTGAAGTAGGATAACACGGTCCAGCACCGAGCGTTTTTGCGCTAACCGGGTAAATCATAAGCTTTGACCTATATAATTAATTGATTTTTAGTTAGTTATTTACAGACTAGGAAATCGAGATCTGAAATTTAATTTATGTTTGTGTGGGTATGATGAGCCAATCAATCAAGTGTATAAGATACTAAGGTTGAACTGTAGTTCGCTTCCTTACATTGCTTTATGTTCGCACGATTAGAAAGGCCTGTCTTACAAACAAACAGACTTTTGGAAAAGCGTATGCTGTTTCTGTAATTAGCTTCATTCCGGTATACTTTGTGTTTTGAAAATGTAGCGAGAGAAGTGGACCTTTACTGATGGCTAAAAACTGCAATAGGCACTACTAAGATGGGATGTTGCTTATCGATGGTGATTCTGGTAAATTACACAATTATTTGGATGAAAGTATGTACAATTGATACTAGCATATATGAGTTATGCTAAGCTTTCAACTGCTACAACAAGTGGGTGTTAGATCTGGGTCTGGCGGTGACCGAACGGTAGCCAGTCACTGTCGCACGGCAAAGTTGACGTTCACTATTCTCAAGCAACACGAAGTAAAACATACACATAAGAGTATCAGGTCCATAAATGTACCTCATGCAACGCGGTTGCCGTGTCTTGCATCTTGCGCAGAGTAACTTTGGCATAGGAGACCACGTGATGATGTACAGAGGATGGGCTCGTCCGCACCAATCCAGAGCAAAACCATGAGCATTCTAAGTGATAAATTACGTAGCTACCTCATTCATTTGATACGAAGTGACACATTTATTCAGGATCAAGTCATTTTGCTTTTGGAAGGTATATGCTCTACGGTGGGTTGTGACAAAACATGGGTATTGCTTGACCTGAGGCTAGCAACCCTTGTGTCTCACAAAAACTCTTTTACTTAGTCCCGCCACAGTCGATAAATAGTACGAGCATTGAGGCCTCCCAGTCGCGCACAGTCGCGAAACGATGTGTTGTATACGAAATAGTACAGTCAGTGCATTCGTACACTTCAGAGTGTTCTTACAGCATCGGGTACAAACGTTTTGCGGTTTTCGGAGATCAATTCTCGATTCTGGTAGCAATGGTCAAGGACAAAACGGCTGCCACTGTTTTTGCTAAATCAGCATTTGTGATTGAAAAAGACCTCGTTACACCGAGGAGATGAAGCAATATGGCTGTCGTGCACTTCGCGCGGAGAGAGCTCTGATCATACGAGTTTACTTAAAATCGGTGCATAGAACACAAGACGCCATCCACGCCTCGAAAGTAGGATCCATACGCAATACTTACATTTCTTGCTTTAATATCACGGAATGTTACGGAAGATATATGTTTACAATCCATCACGATCAGAACTATGTCATGCATAGCATGAGGCTGGTAGCCATATGCTTAATGGATTTTGTCTATTCATAGTTCAATCACCTGATTCTGTACCAAGTAGTGATCATGGGACTTTGTTATAGTAATTTACCTTTGAGCCTTTAAAATCTACTTTAAGCATTCTTCATCTGCCAGATTTCCCAACTTGACGTACTTTACGAATTGTCTCATCTTTGTTTGAGTAGCACCACTCCCAGAAATAGGCTTTTTAGACATCCTGCCGCGTATTCCAACCTGATCACTAATAGACAGAAACCGGTGTATTGAGTCGATCCAAGCGCTAGGGTTGCAGCTGATTCTAAGAAGGTTTCTTGAGATCAAGTCCCGTTGGGATTGTGGATTGACTCGACTCGATTTAAAGTCACACACTAGCAAAATCTCAAGGAATCTGGGGTGGGTCATGAGCTCAATCAGAGGCCAAAAATGCATCCGGCTCGCTCCAACAATGCTTTTGGGATTTCCGACTAACCCACGATTCATTTTCAGTACTCCTTACCGCATATCCAGCAGCATTTATAATACTAGATCCCTCAATGAGAACTTCGTATGTAAGTTTCTGCTTTCCTCAGATTAGATGACTACATTCGAGCGCAGACGGGGGAAGGCGCGTCACCTCGCCTATCAGGCATCCTCACAAGTCAAATCTAGTGTTGCGGATTGCTGGATGCACGACTTTGCATTTCGTTTTTGGACTATCAATAGCCAACTCATACTTTACAGTCGGCTAGTATACCTACTTGGCCCTTTGGCTTAAAGGAAAGTCAGAGGCACCAAGGTCAAGCTCTGAGAGGAATTCACTACGTAGGGATGGTGGCTGTGAAACTACGTGATAGTTATGTCCGTGATATATGTGGACTGAAGGTGTCACGCAATGGGCTACATAAGTTTTATTATGACATATCGACAGACATGCCTTACAATTCTCCTGTAAGTAGAGCAAATATCGTACCTGCTACTTAAGAGGCTTGCGACTCGGCACAGGTTCTCTGTCTGTGAACAAATGCGAAATTCCAGAGTCAAAGCCTCTCCCGTGCAAAATGCACGGCGACCACTTTACTCCTACTTGCCGTCATCCCACGCTTTTTATTGAATAAATCTGTATATCGGGTAGGACGGATACAATGTGCTTCATTATTTGTTCTCAGGAGAGCAAGACACGCTTGATAAAGCTGCTGTTAAAAACTGAGCCGATGGGAATCGCAAAGCCGGCGGCCCAAAGACTATAAGCGATTCTGGCTCGTCTGAAGGCGCCTGGTAGCTATGGAAAAAATGCGTTGTTACCAGATTTTCATGAATATTTCAGCAAATTGTTCGATGGAGCTCAAACAGCCCCTAAAATGAGGCTGCGTTTCCGAAGCGTCAAGCTTTGAATGTTCAACGGGGTTGAGATGGCCATGATTGCAGCCATGTCCAGGATGAAGCATTAGCGTGCGCATAAGCGAGCTTCCCATTTTACGATGACATGTGTGAGGTTGGTCGCACACGTGAGATTGTTGCGGATACTGTCGAGTCTCGGTTTCGAATAGCGGTCTACTGAAAGATATGCGTCCTGTTGTATCTCGCGGAGGTCGATATCGATAAGGCTCGACCCGGAAGGGAGCGACCATATCAAAGATTGAATAAGCTAAAGCTTTAACATGTCAACTGTTTATATTTACGTTCTGGGTTTTGTCAAAATGTGGAAAATCTGAAGAGCTCAGGAACAGCGTGCAGTTGTTCGACTAATAAAAAAATCAATTTTTTTGCGTAGATGCCAAATGCAGACGATAGTGCTTGTGATGGAAAAGTTTATAGGAATATTTGAGTTTTATTTGAACTGTTCTGCAACGTTTGGGTAATTCGATAGCGTGACACGTTGTTTGACTTCTGAGCCAAAAATGGAGATATTTATCGAGCTGAGTGTGGCGTGGCTAGAACCTCACAGGAATTTATTGAATGCAAGTCGAAGCATTCCATGCCGTGCAAATAAGTATCATGACATCATAAATCGACATTGCTGAAAAATCAAAGAGCTATTGATTCGGCAATGGAGCTCTGGCGGCTTTGATGCAGAGCATGAGATTGTTCAGAATGATTATCGGCGATATGGCTAGGAGTCTTTGCAGAGATTGAGGGGGGGTGAAGCATCAATGAGCCACGATCGAGAAGCAGTACCCCCAAGGAGAAGTAAAACTTCTTATAGCTGTTGGATAGTGTACCAAGAGACTTTCGCAGCTGGAAAAGGTAAGAGCGCCACACAGTCTCCCAGTTTGCGTTCGATTGAGTGGAGACCAGTCCAAGCGGTTGAGTTGTCCCAGTCGCACTGTGTATCACATTCACTGTTTGGATCAGACAATCCCCAAGTGTTTGTTGTGAGGAAGTGTACTCAATCGTAATGAAGTGATCGGATATTGCTTTGACACTTCTCTAGGCGCAAGTTCTTAATGAGCTCGACCAGTTGAGTTGATGCGGTCGAAAATTTTCAATATGATGATACTAACAATTTGAAACAATTGATGCTGGTAAAGAATCGGAGCTTTTATCAGGTAATAATATAAATCCTTCTGTGTGGTAATCCACAGCGCAATGTGTATGACGAGTTGAACGTCAATTCTCAAATTCTACAAGGCTTTCATCATTCGCCAATGAAATTACAACACATGGTGGCGGAACCACCAAGTATGTCGCCTTTTGATCGGGAAGGCGTATCCGGTTTCTGGAGCCAAGCATAGCGTCGTTAGCCAATCGCCTTATAACAACGAAATCAATGAGACGTCAGCTAAGCTTTCATACGTTTATAGCACGAAGCACGTTTGGTGACAGGTATAGCTCTTCGCTTGGTGCTGACGTACCGTCAGAAAGACTAAAACTAAGTGGAAAATTGTGCGAGCTTCAAATCCTCGTGATGCAGTCATCATTTCGGTGCATACGTCGATTCGCATAATCGACGCGCTACGAAATAGCATGGCCGGGTGAGCCCACTCAACGACCTTGACTTGTTAAATAAATGCGATCAAACGATCTCACGAGCGAAAGACATTCCACTTATGCTTCGAGCGGGATGCTGCAGGAGTAGTTAGATACTGTATAATGTACCAGCGACACTCAGTCGTCCAGTGACGCTGCTGTTCAGGTCTCGTTGTGCATATGTGCATACCAAATTCGAGGGTACATATTCGTAGATAGTCGTGTAGCTATATCGATTGCATGTCGATATACTCGTCAGCAGCAAAAAAGCATTGCTCGTGTGTATGCGCCTTAATATGGTTTATACCGACTTAAAGTGATGTTTGTGTTTAAATCGGAATGTTTTACTAGAATGCATGACTTAGGACAGAAGTCGAGACTATAAAGACAAACTATCGGATTCCTCAGCAAAGCAATTGAAGAAGTTTGGCCGACTTGGTCAACATTTTGGGCAATTGCAGTATAAGTGAAGAAGTCATGAAACAGTTACGGATCAATCTACTTATTTGGGAATCGAATGCTCTAGTGTTTCGACAGAAGAGGCGGTTCTCGACGCTGTGAAGACGATCATCCTGTGTACCACGATCCTAGCCCTTCCGAATTTAAAGTCGCTCATGCTAAATCGTCTGATGATTTGGTCTTTTGCAATAGCAGATAACAATGGGCATGACAGGTCATTGCATTCAAATTTCGCTACAATAAGGCACAAAATTCAGCCGGTCGGTAAATAAAAAAATATACTTGACATGACCTTTGGCATTTAAATGTACACTTGCTTAAATTGTGAGCCTTCCGTGGGCTGTATAGACCATGCGTCGTTTCATAGAGAGCAATTGTCACCACGTCTTACACAGAATGACAATATGTTCATCTATGATGATATCTATCTTTGCCATGTGCACTTAAGAGGCAGAATATATACCTTCTTTATGTGATCGTGGTGCGCTTTAGTGACGCAAAGACTACCAGCTGTCGAGATGGCGATGTCGTGAATAAATGAGCAAAACGTATATGATGTACGGGTCAGCCTCAAAAATGTATTGCACTGCTATACGCTTTGGAATAGATGGAGTGTTATCTCTCGCATGTTATATCATCAAAGTAACTGGCGACTCGTGATCTCAGATATCCGTTTCTTAAATCTTCAGAATACTATATGAGACACATGATATCACCATTCGACAGGTAAAGGACGCTAGACTCGATGATCGCAGTAAGCTTGTTGTTTGACATGTACCATTAGTAAGCATTTCTATGCGCACGTGTGATCTGTGTAGTCGATATAAATCTTGTCACATAAGCTGGCACTTCACAATTGTCTGCCGGTTTCGGCAAATGTCGTACTTAGTACTTTTGTAAATTTTTGGATGAGCGAATAATCCCAACATCGCGGTCTTTGCGAGTCGAGAACCCCGTTCCGACTGTGTACATTCTAGATAACGTTTTCTGTCGAATAGCTTGCAGGCGACCAAACTCTGGAATCAGTTTCGTGCTTTTCAGCAGCATTTTTAAGAATGTTGATAAGGTGTTAGGCGCCGGATTATAAATATCCAACAATGACCACTCACAAACCGATTGTTAGACAGGAAGCGCCAGTCATACGATGAAAAGCATCTCCCAAAGCATTGCGGGTATGTACCGCGGTGCCAGTGCTACATCCTTTCGGTTTTTAAGCTTGCCTTAAATATCGCAGTATACACTCCATACAGAATTGAACTCAGCTTGATGGGATTTGACTTATCCCATGCTTTCGCGCCACCCCCACGAGGTGGCTTTGGTATCGGTAGAGAATTGGTTTGGTAACCTCAGCCCAGCTGCACTTCGTAGCAAAATCGACCACTTAATCTCAATGAGCATCATTGCTCAATTACGCGACACTAGGATTGAAAGTCAGGATGTGATAAGCGGCGTGGGGTAACTTAAATGTTAGGATAATTTCTGTTGGCCTACCTACTCATGCGTTGTCTGCAGTCTATCAGAACACGCTGCGGCCCCGCTACATTAGATCTTCTACGGTCGTGATCACAAAGGGATTGAGCTTGGTTGGGCAATTCAAAAGAAAATGCAGACCCAGCTTATCTATGAGCTTGCTAAGACCGTACCACAACCCCGCTTATGCGAGCCTTTTCCGTGTAAAGCACTCATTCGCCATCACCGGAAATATATCCATCTTCTGCTTTATAGCGATTTGGTCCTACAGACCGCTTCTTACGCAACAAATAAGTAGAAACGTGAAGCGAGCGTTGGAAAAGTGAGAGCAAAGGCAGGTAAAGCCGCTAGGGGGGATGTTGACGTCAAATAAAGCTTTAGTTAGTGCGCCAAGGCTCGCATTCCGTTGGCTCCACTCGGGGATCAAGAGAATGCCATTTTTTTGTATCACGGAAAGTGTCTCGGCCGCTCCGTCATGATGCAGTCAATTTCTGATGAAGAACAAGATGTAGGATCTTTGAGAGATTCGGTTCTCACTTTCAAATATTTGCTTAGCGCCGTTGCCACCTATGACTGAGCACACCATCGGTCTCTTGCTACTATAGAAGATGAGACAGAAATGCCTTGTTCCACGCTCAAAACTTGGTCGTACGAACCCAACTAAGATGTACGGACACGTGACACTATCGTCCGCCATATATCAAGCCCAAATTTGTTAGCGTGTAGTACCGTGTTAATGTATCATAACTAGGATGAGGATGATGGGACTTGGAATAGAAGAGGTCCGTGGAACGCATGTGTAGCTAGCTACATCACGCAATGCGATATATATATATATTTCTCATAAATAGTAGATAAAGCAAGTTTATGAATTATCGTGTTTGGATAGCCTAAATTCTATACAGAACACTGTATAATCTGTGCAAGTGCAGGTATTAGTCAATTGAAAGACTCACACTTTTCGACACCCTAGGGCGTTACTCACCGTGTGTGCGTTGATCAATGCAGACTTTGAAACTAAGACTACTTCTCGGTAAGGAGGTGCTTTGCATTAACTGCTGCCTGCATCGTGCACGCTCCTTAAAAATTATTTTTAAGAGATACTTTTGAACACAATACTATTCTAATAAAAATGAGAGTTCAGATACTAAAAGTTATTGCCAGACGAATTGTGGGATCAAATATAGTTGATAGATCAATTTTAAAGGCCAAAATGGCTCAGAACCTTGGCTTTGTTTTCTTAATGACGGGGTAGTATTTATCCATCGTGCTTGACAAGCGCTTTTCAGAAGAGCTCGGCTTGTAGTCTATACACAAGTAAGATAAACTTGTGCTTGGTGTGTTGGAGATTAACTGTGTTGTTTATAAAAAACTTAAGACTTTAATTACAACCTCTAATATCTCCAAAATACGTATTCTAATTGTATTTTTGCGTCTAACCAACATAAACTATATTAGTTTATCTACTCTACCCATAATTCAAAGTATGATAATATCTTCGTTAGTCGCAACCTTAATTATTGAGCCTAACCGAATGACAATACTACAGCACATGGAATTTCTGTGTGCCTCACATCAAATTGATTTATGAGAGACTTCATTTATATGAAAATCCGCTGCTCGCACGTTTATTAGCACATGGATTTACTTATTTCACCTTTCCTCATATGCAATTCCAGCACGCGTAACCTACACTAAAAGCAAATGTTAGGTAACCACAGCTGAGGCAACGCACCTCTCCCGCGAATTCCATGCACAGGTTTCTGGTCATTGTCTAGTTTATGTATCCTTCTACCACCTTTCCAACATATGGGGTGTTTCTCATAGGTATGTTCTCGTCGTTCATCGTAGACATCAGGACCACTCTAGTGTTTAAGCAGCAACGCTTAGAACATTATGAAGCTACCATCATGACCGACGAACGATCTAAAAACAGTCAGAAAATTAAAGTAGTAGAATTCAGAAATCAGCATTTTACATAGTGTTTTTTTACAGTATTATGAATATTTTAACACATCAATCAAGAAGAAAGTCTAGATCGTTGTATTATAACATCTGATCAAACAATTGATATGCCGCATATCATATGCTCGCTAAAGTACTCTACCATATCCCAAAGTATACTTTTTGACAAACACAAGCGCCCATGTAGATAAATACAGGAAAGATTAAGAAGCTCGAAGCATCTCATAGAGCTATGTATTGAGAAATGACAGAATAGAGAATTTCTTTTTTATCCTCATCTGATGCAAACGATAAGGACGACACACCTGCTTCTCGTACTAAATTGTCACATTACCTTCCGAACTACAAATCATTTCACCGCACGGGGCATTTCAGCATTTCCATGGAAAGAATTCCATACACTTCCAAAGAGAGTAAAATCTTGATTCGATTCTCTTGGTCACGACCTGTCCACGTGCCTTTACACTTTTCCTATCGTTTAATCGCGAGATCTGTCGAACCACAAGGTGACAATGTCGCGTGATCGTATGGTAAACGAAAGAAAAGTGATCTGTGAGGTTTTTCACACCCTCTACCTCGAGTGCTTGAGCGACGTATGACCTCATTCTCGTTTTCACTCACTAGATCCCAAGTCCAAACCGACTCCTACTCTCAAACTTCCAACTATGAAGATCTTTCAAGTCCTCGTTCTAGCTGCCATTGCTGCTGTTTCTGTAAACGGTCAATCAGCCGCCAATACTGTCCCAACTGGTACAACTGGTGCGACTGCTACCGGTGCGGCTGGTACAACTGGTGCGACAGCTACCGGTGCTACGGCCTCCTTAGAAGCTGGAGGAACTGGACTTGAAGCATCTCTTACAACGACTGGTGCGTCTAACTCAACTGAAGCAGCCCCTACAAATGGTACTACTACCGCTACGCCTGCCGCGGATGGAACAACTCAGACTGACGGCGCCACGCCAAGCGACGCGCCCACGACAGGATCACTTCCACAAGACAACGGGACTCCTAATGAAGTCGGAACCCCCGATGCCACCACACCTGATTCCTCAACACCTGACTCTACATCTTCTTTACCTGAAGCAACGGCGCAGAGCGGATCTGAAGGTTCGTCTCCCGCCGATTCTAGCACAAGCGCTGCCTCACACATTACTATGGGTGCTGCTTGCGCAACCATCATGGCTGTTGGCGCCTACTTCTTGTAAGCAAACTATTGAGTTACAGGAATGTTGCGGCTTTGTTGAAGTAACATCCTCGAATTGCATATGTTGCAAGTTTTTGAGATTGTCGCGATTGAATCTGTGATATACTGTAGTTGCATCTAATACATACACCCTTTTGCCCAAAACACTGACTGTGCTTTTAGATTTGATCTACTAATGATGTAAATTTACAGATACTTACATCTTATGATAGTCACGAATAATGTTAATTTGAATTTTTGGAAAGCAATCATATGTCTAACTATCTGTGTGAGCTCAGGAAGTCGTCACTTTTAGCCAAGAACTTGACCGAGAATTAAAACTTACGTCAACAACATTTTAGTTCCCAGGTATCAAGTTACTTTTTGTATAATTATGCTATGTTTTGTCTGAAAGCTTACTTTAAATATAACTAAAAGAAATAAAAACGAAATATTCGACGAATATAGGCGAATCGGAAATGAACTATATTACAACTATATCTATGTATCACAGTATCCCTTGCAGCGTCCATGATGTGACTGCGATCATGACGAATAAATCTTGTCGTGTAAGCAAGATAATCATCTTTTCGTCTGTTTAAAAACTTCATTGACAAGAATTGATGCGTACGCAATAGGCGGTAACATGTTCAGCATCGAAACACTAGAGATTTGTTTTCAAGTGTTGTCATATGAGTACTCATAACTTCACTTGCAGCAAAAATAAGCAGTTGATGCTATGATGGATGACTTCGCGCTGCATATTTAGTCGCGACTTATGTTCCTGGCATTGCATGCGTCTAGATGTGCGGACTGAGATTCACAACCTCTGTCTCTACAACGCTGAATGAAATCCTTTGCTCTCTGGCCTTGAACGCAGCGAAGCACTCTTTGAGCACATACACAGTTGTCAGTCATCAGATTTCGTTCCTCTCTAGCGTTTAAATGCCTCCATCACAGCCTGCTTTCATCGTCGCCGTGAAAGACGATTCCAAGTTGATGGGATCAAAAGACGAGATACCTGGAGCAAACTACATACAGCAAATTATCAGGTCTCATATGAATCAACGATGTGCGACATATGGACCGACTGGCTCCGCTGACAATTAAAACCCTTGAACCGTGGGCCCTCCTTAAACTTTCTTGACCTCGAAAGCTTTGTTATATGCGGCATCCCAAATGCTGTCAATTAGCCAACTGTACGGTGCACTCATCCATTGCGAACTCATCTTTTAAGTCTTTGGTCTAGTCGGCAAATCCCTCAAGCTTTATAAGACTCAGAAGATATAAATTGAGGGATTTGATGACCGTAGCCTTGAAGTGTGTGAAGGTGTCGTAGAGATCTTTGGATTACACACCCTAAGCGCGTTCATGTCAGAGCACGCTTTGAGCTTAACATATTGACTAAGGCTTAAATAATTAAGGGTAGATTATACCATACGATTTGTGCAGTTCAAGTGTAAGTAAATGTAGCTGTTTTCCACGTTGCTACTGAATCACACGTCTATGAAAGAACCCAATTGTTGGCTTAAGATTGATCTAGATTAGCTTCCAAGCACAGTGGGTTTCGTGCAAACTTAAGACTTGCTTTTCTATATATTTTAGTATGTTTATCTTTTAGAATATTGTTTTCCAACGGGTTATGTACATTACTATGGTCTAAGAGCTTCACATTATCCAGTAAGCAGACTAGCTGTATTGCTTGACGTGAGACGAACAAATCATATGTCTCGTGGACCTTTCCTCGACTGAAATCTTCATGAGTACAGATAATGTGATAGCCTTCGAGTTTTCAACAATACACGAAGTGAAATGTGAACTTTGGTTCAATGTACATTTTTGGAGTATTGGTTTGACACTTTTAAGCACATGTCACTTCTAAAGTAGAAGAGCAAACCAAGTAACTAGCTATTGTAGAGGCTCCTGGTACCGCTGGTTAAAATATAAATCCTGTGAATTAGTCAACGCCGACTATAGGAATCAAAGCACCCCCTGTACAAGGTGCGGCAGCCCCATTGCAAGTACCAATTACTGGTGCTGATTTGGACTTCGCACCTTCTAACCAAAAGGATGAGTCTCACTGATAGCGCGGCTGTTTGATACATAGCATATTTTCAAATTCTGTAGCATACGCGGAGTTAGAAGATAAATCCATTGCTTCTAGCGCACTCAGTGGACCTCCGCCTCCCACTCCAACAGCCCTCGCGTTACGGATGTTGTACTTGGCATCAGACGCGACGTTCAACGCTCTGACAGAATCGACGCGGTTCGAGCATCGCCCGTACAGAGACCCTCCAACAGCCGTGAGATTTGCGGAAATAGATTGTACCACAATTAAACAATTAAGTCGTGGACATAGTCTTATATTTGTCATACGTCCCCTAACGGTTTAGCACATTTTAAAACGCGCACGATACGTCTGGACACGCGGGGGCGAGCACATACGAGACAGCTGTAGCAGTTACCGACTGATGATTTTTCTCACCGCAAGGGTTGACCCGGGCACTTCCTTCAAGTGGGGAAAACATTGTGATATGCAACCGTGCCTATTTGATAAAAGAAATTATGGTAAGTGGCCACAGCACCTGGACATTCTTGCCAAAGCGGAACGCTGACACCGAGGTTAATCCTTCCACATCACTTTTTACTGATTTCAGCCCTGGTCGTCGCACCGACCTACCAAACATCCCTGGTGATATGGGGCCACCCCCTTTTCACCAAACAGTGAAATCCAACTGTCACGCAGCTGTTCCCATTATTAATTCGGGTGGTGCATCGATTCTCTCCAAGAATCACGCTATGCATCTGAAATTGTGATTGATCAGATCTAAAACCTGCTTTTTGAGCTTCATCGTTGCACTGTCTTCCTCTGACGGGTCGAAACTGCGTCGCAGCTCAAGGCAAAGGGTGACTCTAGTTGCGACGTTGCTTCACCTGCTACAGACTCTTTCGAGCTTTTTATGTCCGATTGAATCGTCAAAGCGGGTTTGTAGTACGGCTTTTATACTTCTATATTGAAAGCGGATGTTTTTTCTAACCTAGCTTAGGATGTTGGGACGATAAATTAATCTCTTTTCTTTACGACCGTGAGCGGTACTACGTGGCGCGGTCGCGAATTGATCATAGAGACCGCAGATACTGCATGTTCAAGCGAGTTAATCGCGTCTCATATAACCAGTTGCTCAGCAACATGTTCGAGTGTGGTTCACATATTAATGGCGTTGGCGTATTTGGACTTTCAGCCATAGCGTCTCCCACCCCGCACGTGACGCTCAATCTCATCGAGATAAAGCCACTGTTTTTCATACAAAGATTAGCTTGGCTACTATCAACACGTCCATTCTGATCGACAGCTCCTTACACATAAGACCAGATCCGCTTCTTGCGGTGTCAAGTGTAACTGTGAGTTTACCAAACCATTTTTGAGAATGATATAAGTCCTGTAGAGGCATGAAGTGCCTTAATTCAGCGCAAACTAAATGAGGGCGAGCAACTCACTCCAGCATCGCGATCTATTCGCGCGGGTGCTCCGATTAATCCACCGTAAAGCGATACCCGTGTTTCGTCTCACCATTCAGTAAGCTATTGGCATATCCATTTTGATGCCGAAAAGCTCGGCTATGTCCTTATCCAATACAATCGCTAAGCCCCGTTAAAGATGCACTATGTCGAGGACAGCTTGGTTGTATCGTAACCAATATTGTTCACGGTATCGTTAGTGCTTGTGACGGCAAGATGGCCCAACTTGCTCAGGCAGTGCACAGAGCCAACAATAGCGATATTGCCGAACGCTTCTCCCAGATGACCAAAACTTATGCTCAGCTATATGAGATACCGGCACTTCGTCGGATCTGGCTATCTGGCTTGCTGTTTAGAGGCTTAGGCGCATGCATCGAAAAATCATCACGCTGATACATTTTACACGCACGCACATACGTGTTTACATATTGTGCACATTTTTTGCGCACACGGAGCTTCATTTCATTTCTTTACCGAGGTGGCCGCCCAAAACGTATCACGAGCCTCGTGCGGTGTTCTGTTCTTGAAGTCCTCATCATGAGGCACCTCTACACACTGAGTCGGAGCTGTGCTATGTCAAGCCCTGAGATAAAGCGTAACGGTGCATGCAGCAACTGACATCTGAGTTCGCAAACTCCTTGCATTTTAAAGCTTTCAGCAGCGCAGCACATGTTGCATCTGAGCCGTACGCTGTACATTTGACTGGCGTCACCGCTTTGAAGTTCTAGTCGGGACGACTTAAAAGCGCACTTGCCACCTGATCAAGCCTGCCCGGCTCAGTCTTACCTCCATGGTATACCTGGTAAGAAGGTCAAGCATCCAACTTGTCCATAGTGCTTAGCTCGACTTACAGTCGTCCAATGCTTCCACCAGCGCTAGCACAGGAGACGACAGAATACACCGTCCTCCCGTCGATACACTTTTCAGACCACGACATACAATAATCATTTCTCGCCTAACAAAGATACTACAGCAGGACTGCAGTAGCTCATTGCTTAGAGAAAGCTAAGCTAAGGTAACTGACCTAACGTTCTTTTCAAGAAGCAGTACGAGTGTAGCGGATCCCAGTCCGCCACCTTCAAGTACTCTAAAACTTACCTAGGCAATCGAATACATACTTCTGTTCAAAATTGAAGTGCTGTGATATGCATTCTGGCAATCCTGCCACGTGGTGGTGTCTTGTTACGGTGTAGCCACAAAATTGTTTGATTACACTTACTGTGTGATACACACTTATTTACGGTTGCACAATCCTGTGCGACCCGCCTTTTTACAAGGGCACGTGTAATCCTGTTACAGATACAGTCTAGAGATCGCGATGTACAAATCGCCCTTTCCGCCTCATCTTACGACCTTGGCTCACAAGCAGAGCTCAAAGCTTTTGAGCTCTGCTCGAGGCACATTGCAACACCGTTTCTATCAATCTTGAACAATCCCAGGTCTTGCACGAAAGCTATCGCAGCTTGTACCTGCATAAAAAATGCTTTGTTTTGCTAGAAGTGGTGGATCGATGACTCGTCAGTGCTTCATCAGGAGAGAAATTAGTAACATCTAGCTCTTTTGACCTCCAGATGATATCTGGACCGTGGTGCTCCAACATACCTTGCCGACGATGTAATCATACTTTATATACGGGGCCCTGGACTAGAAAACCGTTTTACGTTAATTTAATCTCCAAAATTCACTAAAAATATTAATAAAACCTGTCTTTTTTGTGCCCCGTCGCAAGACGTATATATTTCGTTGCCGTATTCTGCACTTCAATGCCTTCGCGTACAAAATAATATTTGTGACAACAGCACGTCGTAAGAAATAACACGACTCTCCGGAATTTGCCAGACTTTTCACGGCTTCACATATCCCGGACCGTTGGTTTTAACAGCTTGCAAACCCTAGCTGTTAGTATTCTCTCTGAGAGAGAGGCGATCTTTCGGGCCAGGGTTCAGTGATTATTACCACCGGTAGGTGCAATAAAGCCCAGTTCTTTCTTATTAGGCCACCCTGCCTCCAGTGGTGTAGACATTATCCGTGAGGGGTAAATAGTACGTTCTTGCGTTTGAGACTGACCCCTATACTTATCAGTTAAGAGCGAAGGGACATGCAAGACGTCTCCGTGGTGTACTACCACAGAGTCGCTCAGCAACTAGTAGGCTCCTTTTTAAGTATGGCTGAGATTCATCGCCTCGATGCACTTACAGTGTTAATTTTCCAGCGCCCCATCTGAGCGTCGAGACACAGATGTTTTACTCCGCATAAATACAGCTTCACCGCTTCGTCGAAATGGTAGCATGGACGCAAAAATTCTTGGTGTGAGCTGTATCGGCTCGGCTTCCCTTCATTGAGTCTGTAACCCTTGCCACCTCTAGAAGACGGTCAGATATTATTTCGGTGCTGAGAGTTTTTAATTTTAGGGCCTAGTCTGCTAATAC
>NW_020187445.1:69672-84441 GCF_900000015.1 Plasmopara halstedii | reverse complement strand
ATAGCAAGAGAGTCAAAATTATAAGATACAATGAGAGTACTGTCTGCACATTGTGATGGCTACTTACGTGCAGATATCCATGTACTATTTCGCAAGTGATGTTGATCATATAAGCTATCATAGATCTCATATTCTGGTCGGTGCAAACGACAAGACAGTCTTGATATTTTTAACAAACCCACTGGGACACCTACGGACCAGTGACCCGATCTCCAACCACCTCACTTTCAATCCTTTGGTCAAGCCAGCAACCAATATTGTTTTTTCCATGCGCTGTGTATCCTCAATTACACTGATCTTGACAAGCCTTGGTGCTTGCTCAGCACTCAATTCGAGTGCGAGTCACGTCAACGACTCGAGTGGAAGCAAATCCGTCCATCGCTCAGATCTTAGTGTGATCACCCCAGCTACAAAAAATTCGTCTATCGATGCAGTAGCGTCGCAGACTTACGATAAACCTGAGCGTGACGGCATTGACAAGAACATTCACAGAGAAGATGAGGAACGAGTCGAGTGGGGTATCTTATCTCCCCTTTTGAACTGGTTTAAAGGAATTAATGACGAGAAGAAGGAAGTCAGCACCTTAGCTCGTTCAGTGAAATCGCAGAAGGGCATAGAGTTGATAAATAAGCGGAAAGGGAAAATGCCGGATGAGAGCGAAGCAGTGAGGGCAGACGTCAGCGCGTTGTTTAGGAAGGCGAAAGGGACAACGTCGGATAAAGGCAATGCAGTGATGCAAGAGTCGGAAGTGTTTAGCCCGCGAGAGAGCGATCCGTTGATCGAAGAGTCGGAAGCGACCACGTCGCAAACGAGCAAAGCAGCGATGGTACGGTCGGAATTAAGCACGCCTCAAGCGAACAAATCGCCGTCGTATGAAGAACAGGATCCTGTACAGTATGGACCAAAAGCTCAGACGATGTGGGATTTTTGCAGACAGCACCTGATTGAAAAAGGTTTCGAACCGGCCAAGTATGCATTTGTACTTCGTGACCAAGCATTGACGGATTTTGAAGTTGTCAGTAAAACTATCGAAACGGCGATGGAAAAGTATGTTTTCAGTCCGGAAAAAAAAATTGTGGGTTTTTTGCTTGAATTTCTCCCGAGAAAAAGATGGTTTGGCGATAGTACGCTAGGCCGTTGGTTGGACTATCAGCTCGACGATTTCATTAAGTACTTTGACTATAGTGAAATGGCTGCTGGACAGAGGCTCTGTCATGATTACGCAGATGCAGGCATGGAAGAAGAGTTATGGATCATACTTCGAAAGGCACGCCTTTTCACCAATCATATTGCACCTGATTTGTTGAACAACCCCGCGACACGCGAACTGATGTTTCGATTCAACATAGAAAACGGTGTAAAAGGAGAAGTGTTTGGGAAAGCTCTACATGAAACTGAAGGTATGCCCGGAGACCCGATGAATGTTTACGTTGACTATGTAGCATTCACATTCTTCGATATACCCGAGCGTTCTAACCTAGATGCTGCAATTGATAAAACCATAGACACTGATGACGGCGAGATCCTTCGTCAATTAGCTTCCGCAATTCTAGAGGATCCGAAAATGCCTGAGGCAGGTCATCCGGAAAAATTAATGTCACTTGATGTGGAAGAGCCTGAGACTCCTGTGTTGAGAACGCTTGCGTCAAAAGATGAAAAGAAAAGCGTTTTCTATTGGATTTATTCGAAGCCTGGAAAATTTATGAAGATCTTTGAGGAGCAGCTGGGCAGTGACGACCAAGTGAGGCTTTTCCAAGGGGTTCTCAATGATAACGATCAAGTGAGATTGTTCAAAGCGGCTTTAAAGAACGACGATCAGGTAACGTTGCTCAAAGAGATTATGCAAGAACGGATGTCGGTCGATGGAGTTGATACACAAAGAATGGCAAAGTTTGAAGCGGGTCTAAAGTGTCAAGAGGGTGTAAAGTGTAAAACACTGGAGTTGTTCAGAGCTGCTCTCTCGAATGATCGCACAGCAAAGAATTTTCAAGTACTTCTGGAAAGTTCCTCGCCAAAAAAACTCTTCCAAATTCTTGTATCACACTGGTATCGAAAAGAGTTTGCGCGCTATTTGCGTAGATATATCGATAAAAGCAATTAGCCTCCTCTTCATCTTATGACCCTTTATACTAGAAAGTTTCAAGTGTGGAGTAGTCGCACCTATTGAGATTCAATCCTAATTTGTAGTTCCTAGTACCTAAATATTCATAGTGTTTGAACTGTAGGGCTAGACAGCAGTCGTTGTTGTAATGAGCCTTCTTGTGATACACATAGGATTGGTGGCTAGAGAACACTGAACTTGACGTAGTCGTCGACGCTAAAGGACTACCTGGCCTCCTTTTATTGCTTAAGCTTTCCTATACAGTAGTGAATGGCACTGGAACCACAACCTCACCAATCCTCTTATAGTATTGCAACATCATGTTATGATAGCTTATGTATCATTTTCCAACTTGTAGCCACCACGATAATTTGTGAATGTTCTTGCGCTTAAAGCTGGTAATTTTGTGACTTTACTGGCCAAAAGGTCTATAAACTTAATTCAAGACAGCAAGGATTATGTGCCTGATAGAATCCTTGGTACAAATTTTGACCTGCCTTCTTTGCAATTTAATACGCGAGGAAAAGCAGTCGGTACATGCATCTTGCCACGCAGCGTTTTGCGCCAAATTCCTCACGCATTTTGACAGTTTTACAATAATCGGCAAAATAACAACTACATTTTGAAACATAATTATTTCAGTGACAGAAATGTTTCAGATATTTCTACAAAGTCTGACGGTAAATTTAAAATGTGGCGCGTGACTCTTGTTGTTACCTAAAATACTGAGAAATTTGACAGTGTCACAGCATTACTTGTACAGAATGTTTATCACCTCGGTCCTTACAAGATGAAAGCCAATCAGAAACGTCGCTGTGTTGTGCAGTGCTTTTGCGAAAATGTGTCGTTTCCGTTTGCTCTCTATTGAAATGAGGTTTACGTGCCCTGGTATGAAGGGTGTGGGCCACACAAGATGGTGTGATCACACAATGGTCTGGGTTACAAGATGAGATCGCTATCTACTTACTCCAAGAACAACCTTAACCAAGGCTAATTAACCTTCCGTTTAAAACGTAAACTGTATTTCTCGATTTTATTTGCGGCAAAAGCCGCCTGTATCTAAATCATAGGGTTTTTCTATCTATTTTGTAAAACCTAATGGAATGTAAAGCATACTGGCAGTCCGGCCACGTACTGAGTTCTTATTTAAATGTAGCCACACCATTGTGTTGTCATATGCTGCACTCGTACTAGTTCTAAGTATAGAACGAAAGTCACCGACCTTAACCAAGCTTCCTCTAAGCGAAAGATCACGGCAGCTCCGCTGCATTTGGTAGCAAAAGTAGCCACTCTACACCTGAGTGGTAACGACTGATGGAGCATTTCTCTCATTTGCCTCAGGGCATGCAGGACGGGCTTAAAAAGCTAATGTCTCTGCTTGGCCCTCAGGGTGTGCAACACGTCGCTTCGCAAGAACCCGAAACGGGTAGCGCTCACCTAGTTCGTTTCCAAGCTTAATAAATGATCTGCTATATCACATACAGCAGAAGATGTCGGCTTCGACTCCGACCATGATGCCACCGTCGACGACGGATGACCCCCCTCCGACCCAAGCATATCATGGTAAGTGTTAAGACCTTCGAGAAAAGAATGAAAAGTATCTCCTGATCTAAATGAGTGGTCAAGATAGCCATGACATTTGCCATGATCCAGACCGAGCATCAGCGCATGACGCTAGCTATCTCCAAGCTCGGTGTTCTAGCGCGAGAATGGGCACTGACTTGCGGCAATTCGGTCGAAGCGGCGTTTCTTTCCTGGACGGAGCTGAAGCTATAGCTCTCACAAGTGTTCTCACCGCCTAAACAGGCATATTGCGTGCCTTGCGATCGCGTTTCCTTGCCGCCGACAGGGCAAGATGGAGTTGGAGGACTTTGTTTAAGCGTTGATAGCTCTCATTGCCGGGATGGCAGCCGATTCTTTTCCCGAGGCAGTTACAGTGACCGTCTGTAAGGAGGGTCTCGGTACTGGCGTGGCCAGAATAGAAGTCTTTTATGTGCACCCGTTTCTTTTGAATAAGCAGTCACTGTTGTATTGAATGCCAAATTCTACTTTAAGTCGACACGACTTCGTTAGAATGCACACTCTAGCAGCTCGTCGAGCGGGCCTCGGTCAATGGATCTCAGCTATTTTGAGGACGAAAAGCAGAGCTCCGATCTGCCGAAATGCGATCGAACACCCGACGGTGTTTTGACTGTGGAGACAACTGTCACCTTTGGATGGTTGTCCTCTGTACTAGGCGCGTCAAGGCTCATCAAACCGACGTTCCAATTCTTACCAGTCTTCTGGTTTGCGGGAAAACGACACAACTCCCAGTAGGCCGCACCGCGCCTATTGGGGAAGAACTGAGCTCTGTTTAGCCTCAAGGAGGTAGAGGTCAGCAGGGACCAGTCTAGAAGAGCTCAGTGCTCATGAACACAGAATGTGTTTGCAAGCTGGGCTTGCTGGTCGTGGAAGCGACCGTGAAGGGCTTTGAGAAACCATAGAAGGTCCTGATCGACTCAGGGGCGTCGGGTAAGCATGTTCGACGCTCCACGAGAGAAAGAAGTCAGCTGTATGCTGAGGTCCTAAGGCTCGGTTAAGTGACATCGCCAATGTTCGCTTAGCGTCGGGGACACGTGTCACGGTGCCGAAGGCCCCTGTGGACCTCAGTGTCAAATTTCTTGACTTTGATAGCGTGGAACGCTGCTTTGTCTTAGACTTGGATACAAGGTAAACTTTAATCCTTGGTATGCCTTGGCTGGAACACTGTGAGCCATAAGTCGACTGGAGGTCGAAGACCTTGGGCGCTAGGTGCACGTCTCTAAGTGGAGCGTTGGTGGGTCATGAACACACCTCTACTAGGAGGCAAAAACGCTATTGGCACGGGCACTGGACCGAGACGGTCAGCGTGCTGGACATTGAAGTATTCGAAGAGATGAACACCGAAGGTGTATCAGACTAGAGTCCCGATCGTGGCTCGCGGGCTAAAAGTCGAGTGGTTTGACCCTGTCGACGACGTCGACCTACAAGACGTTGCACTCAATAGTGGAAACCGTAATTCCCGTCGAGAATAGGACGAGGTCCGTCGCGATGGGGACTCCGCCGAGCATCATGCTGGAGTCGCATATTTCTGTACGGAAGGCCTAAAGAGCTTAAAGCACTTTGTGCACCGACTGCCTCACGTTGCGAACTATGGCGCTCTGTCGGAGTGGCTCCTAGCCATTGAGTAGACGAATGCATCGCTCCTTGCGGAGGTAGAGTGCTTGGCGCGATTTGAGATGGAGGACGTTGCTCACCGAGCCCAATATCAGTTGCTGGTTCAACTTCTGGGTGGTCAAGCGCCTTTGGGCGTCGAGCCGGCGACACCAACTCTGCGTTCACTTTCGCGGAATCTCGTTAAAAGAAAGCCCACATAAAACAGGGTGGGTGCATATCCTTCTCAGAAGGTTTTGCGTATACGCAAGGCCCCATTTGACCACAACCTTTATAGGTCCGAAATCCGTGAACGGAGCTTCGTCTTAATAACAGCACAAATTGCATGTATAGGAATGTTTCTGACATTTGAAAAGCAGGTTTCCGACCTCTAACTTTTCTAGTATTTCCACCTCCTCTTTTGTCTGCGTATTCGTGGCTTTCAGCCATCGCATCGCGAATATATCGCAGTACACTCAGTCTGGTATACAAGAAGTCATCGACTACTTCACGAACAGAGAGAGGGCTGACATTAGCTAGCCGCTCGGCTTTTCTCACCTCTCCAAGCCCTAAGCCATTTAATGGAGGCGACAGTGGGACGCGAGGATGAACGAGTCCGTTCACGTAGAACGGCGTGTAACCGGTAGATGAATGCACTGCATTGTTCTCAATAAAAACTACGAGTGGCACCATGTCGCTCCAGCGCAACGGCGTCTCAGCGCAGACGCTGCGGAGAACGTCCTCAACAACCCAAAACACACGTTCAGTTTGAACATCGGTCTGTGGATATGTCCCTTGCCGTTCGGTTCCCGGACGAAAACATCGGTGGCAAGTAGGGGGACTTGCACTCATGCACCATTTCTGCATCGTGCTTGACACGGAAAAAAGCTTCATTGACGTCACACTGCTGCTTGGGCAGAGGCCGTTGGCGTGTTACGCAGCATTAGGTTCCTGTAACCAGGTTAATAGCATGACGCACACCTCGGTCCGAAGGTAGGACCGGCAGTGGATCTTCGAAGACGACGTCTCTAAAATCCTTTACCAAAGGATAGTACGGATCCGAGGGACCCTAAAGGATCGACAATCCACCACGTGCGATCAGGACCCTCTTTGTTTCCTCCGAAACTGTTTCATCCACAAGCGACGGCGATCAAATCTCCTCGTTCGGTCGTATAATGGCCACCTCGGCTAAATCGCCTAAACCGCCATATTCTTCAAAGACATCTCGTTCAACTAAAAAAAATACACCGCGGAAATAGCCTCGAGGTCGTCTTCCTCACCCGTCATACCGTTGACAAGGGTGTAAAACTGTGCGCTTTTGTCTACGGTAAACACTCTGGGTAAGGGTCGACGTCCTACATCTTGCAAATATCACACGGCATCGCCGACTCCTCTTTACGCCTCATCGAGACCAGTAAGAACACGCACTCGGCGTCATCCAGTGTCCCCACTCCCTATTTGACCGAAGCCTTTATTTTTATTTACAACATTCGATGAAGAGCTGCCATTTCCACAGTCGTCGTCCAGTGGAGAACGAGCCACTTCACGCGCATCAGAAGGGCTTTGCTTAGGATTCACCGGGCCATGTCACTCGTGGCATGCAGCAACTGCTTCAAAACGTGAGCAGTGCTCGTAAATTACGTGCCACTCCACATGCTTTACTAAGGCCTCGCCCTCGATGCATCGCCTTTTGGCTGACCATGCCACTCTTGCCATGCAGTGACTTTTTCGAAACGAAAGCAGTGCCAAACGAATTACGTGCCACTTCTACTATTGGGGTCTCGCCCATGATGCCTCAGCCCTTGGTCAACAATGCCACGCGTGGCATACCGCGACTGCTCCAGTACTGTAGCGCGCTTAGTTGATTACGTGCCACTCCACGTTCAGTCCGGGAGCCACGCTCGGGACTCCTGTCAAAAACATATTTGGTGTTTGACAGCTCAAATTCTCCAATTCCCAGCACATTTACCGACATGGTCAAGTGCCCGCGCCGACATCGCTTCTGCTATTTGAATGAGGTGGGTTCATGACTTACCAGAGCTCCACCAGCAGAGGATCTCGTAGTGCTCGAGGCCTTCGACCTCTAATCAATCCATAGCTCATGGTGCTCCGACCATACCAGACCAAAAAAATTTAAAATTTGCATCTAGGTCTACGCCAAAGCAGCGTTTCAAGCTATCGAGGTCAAGAAACTTGACATCGAGGTCCACAGGGACTCTCGGCACAGTGACACATGCCCCCGTAGCTAAGCGAACAGTGACGGTGTCACTCAACCGCACTTTCAGCGCCTTAGCATACAGCAGACTTCCTCCGATCTTGGAGCGTCGAACATAATTACCCAACGCCCCGGAATCGATCAAGATTTTCCATTCTTCTTAAAGCCCTTCACGGTCACTTTGACGACCAACAAGCCCGGTTTGCATACACGTTCCGTGTTCAAGAGCACGTAGCTCTTCGGGGCTGGTCCCTGCATGCCCACTACCTTGTTGAAGATCGACAGAGCTCAGTTTCCTTCAATAGAGCGCCCTGCGCCTACCTGGTTGCTTGTTTCCCCGCAACAAATTAAGTTGGTGAGAAGCGGTTGGCTCCATAAACCTTTACGCGCCTTGCGCAAGGGATTACAAGTCCGTATCTGACGGTTGTCTCCACAGACAAGATACTATCGGCTGTATAACCGCTGCCCAGTAGCTCGGAGCGCTCCACCCTCTTTCTCAGCATAGCTGTGATCGATTGGCTTATGCCTGCTCAACGAGCTCTGAGGGTGTGCATTCCAACCAGGCCATACCAACTTAATGCTGAATTCAGCATGCAATGCCACATTCACCGCTTCTACAAAAGATGACGGGTGCACACGGAAATTTCTATTCTGGCCACGCCAGTGCGAAGGCACTCCATAAAGACTATCACTGTGAAGGCCTCGGGGGAGAATCTGCTGTCATACCGGCAATGAGAGCTATCAACCCTTGGACAAAGTCGACCAAATCCTTCCAATTTGGCGGCGAGAACACTTGTGAAAGCTGCAGCTTCTGCTCCATCCAGGAGGAGAGCGCCACTTCGAACAAAGTACCGCACGTAAGGACCCATTATTGCGCTCGCCCCACGAGCTAGCGCCACGAGCTGATGATCGATCTGGATCATGGCGGACGTAATCGCCATCTGGACCTCTTACCAAGAGCAGGATATTCCTCTTTCCTTGTCCTTAAAGGTCTTAACGCTCACCATGAGCGGCCTGGGTCGGGAGGAGCCTTCAGTTGTCGACGGTGGCGTCATGGACGTAGTCGACGTCAACAGCTTCTGCTGTAGGTATCCTAATAGAGTATTTTCATAAATTGAAAAACTCCTCTAAGCGCGCGCTTATCGTCTCACCTTGAAAAACAAGGTGTTTCCCGCCGTCAGAGCCAAGCAGTGACATCAGCTTATTAAGCCCGTCCTGCATACCCTGGTGCAAATAGATGCAATTTGCCATCCTCACAGAGAATCAGTCGTAACGACTAAGGCGTAGATTGACAACGAGAGCTATAAAGTACAGCGGGGAGCCGTAGCTCTTTGCTTAGAGGAAGCTTAGCCAATGTCTTCGACCTTACATTATATTAAAGAACCAGTACGAGTGTAGCGGATCGCAATCCGCTACCTCCAAGAGTGCTTATAACCTTGATCAAGGTAAAGACGCTCTTCCGACTAAAATTTAATTGTTTTAGTTGCGGCAAAACCGACAATATCTAAAGCCTTCGTTTTTGTTGAATTAATATTGTAATACTTTACGAACATAGATAAACCTTATTAAAATGCATAACTACTGGCCGTCCCGCCACGTAGTGGCTTCTCCACACAATCGTGTAATTTCACCGACTTGGGTAATCCACTCCTTTGTGCGGTCACTCAATCTTGTGTGACCCACCTCTTCATACAAGGTTACGTGTAACCCCATTACAGGGCACCTCGCTCTCTCTGAGAATGGAGTACCCAACTCGTAGTCGACTTCCTCCAAAATCCTCGACGAGGAGATTTATCGCCCATGGCGGGCGCGGTCAATAGTAGACATCGCGTCTGTGTTTTTGTTCGTGGGACCTGTCCATGACAATGCGCTACGCGGTACTCGGCTACCAAGAGCTTGGGCTGTGCTTCCCTTGAAGCCGCGAACGTGCTGTCCGAAGTTGCACCGCGTGCATGAGACGAAGAAGAGCACTATCTGCAGGCTTTCTCGGAACCAGCGAGGCTTGGCGTCTTTCTTATCGTCAACATAAGGCTCATTAAGCAGAGATTCATCAAAGAAGGTCCTGGGAATGTTGCGGTGTCTTAGACACGCGAGCCTCGTTAGAGGCGAGTGTACGTGGCTGGACTTAGGTTTCGCTACATAAATAGGAAAATCTAAAGATTTAAATATATGCGGCATCGCCGCAAAGAAAACTATGATTTACAGTTCACTTTATTAATGGAAGAGTTGTATAGCCTTGGGGAGGGTTTATGATTTTCCTAGTGTAATTATATTGCGATCCGCTACACTCGAACTGGTTCTAAGTATAGAATGAAGATCACCGACCTTGACCAAGCTTCCTCTTAGCGAGAAAGCTACAACAGCCCCGCTGCATCTAAGCTAAGTTTATGATATGTGACACTGATGGGAGAGATGTTATCGGATACATTGCTACCGTCCTTTAAGAATGCTAATAAAAACATGACCTCTGATACAACACTAATACAAGGCCAAACACCACGAAGAAGAAGGATTCTAATATAAAATCAAGCAATTGCTTACAAGACATCCAAAATAGTATACGAGCTTCTCTGCAGCCATTGTTTCATATAAATCAGTGTTCTTCCGACTAAACAAGCGGACATTTCTGAAAACTATCTTTTTCAGACGGACCTAGCAACTCCGTCAATTTCTGCAGCCTGCCCAACTTACGTCACAGTTACAGCATTATGGAGAAGCTCTCCGCATTGAAGTTCGCAGGCAAAAAGAGTTCAGATGGATATTGTATCGCGAAATCAACAAATCTGGTAAAATTGATAGACTTCGCAACGGGTGCCGACCGGATCACAGTGCCTTACAGGATTGGCTCTACCAGATAAGATTCTAAGGGTTGCTTGTAACAGATAGTTGCAAGCAGCCAGCACCTGCCATGAGCAACACGACCATTTTGCCGTTGATTTGGGGCCCTATTGGGCCGGTTGGCACGATCTGACAAGCGTCGAGGCTTTTCTTGATAGGCAAGCTACGCCACAGACTATTCCTTTCGATGCGCCCGAGGCTTGCCGTTCGTTGATCCGACAAGGTCAGCACCACATCGCCAAGCATGAATTAGAATCCAAGAATATCAAAAGTATATGTTGTTTTTTGAGACGCGCTGAAGTCAACAATGTCAAATCTGCTTTGGATAAAATAGTCCCTGACGTCATGAGATTTTTTAAAGAGAGGATCTAACCACAAGTGCTTCATGACCACATCTGTCATCACGACAGAAAGTGAGTCTTTGACACTGTACTATGTTCTGTAAGCGCAAAAGCAGGTCCAAATGTCCTGCTGGAGACCTCGTAAATGTCAACAGGACTGGCATTTGAAGTGATAAAAATTATTCCCAAGCGCAACCATAATGCGGTTTGTAGGAGGGAGGACACAAGAACCAGTCCTCGGTTTGATTGACCCCTACTATTGCCACATTCAACTGGCGAACTTCTAGTGATAAAGGCGCTGGAATGTTATCGTTCTCTAGAGCTCACCAGCGCCCTCCCATCACAAGAAACTACGTACACAAGAAATTTATACGACAATTAAATTGATTTGGCTTAACGGTATTTTTTTATATGTATCCTCGCCTGCTGTATTACAGTATTAACCTCACGATATTCAACGCGTAGTTGAGCCTGAGGCGTGCGCCGTGGCGATGCCCCAAATGGCTTCTACGAGATCTAGATGTCATCTCATACCTTACCTCGTCTGCGGAGCGACTTGCAGCACGGATTCGTGATTTTGAAGGCGCTAACCTAGGGTGTCTTCTGGATGAACACAAGCGTTCCGATTGCAATTATCTTCGCAGTCGATGGGTTGAACTTCGATAAGCTGTTGCGCGGGGACCATAAGACTCGCCGCGGTGAACGATGTCGTCGACCACTTCAATCTGGCTTCGATCGACTGCAACAAGCAAGCACTACGACAAGCAAAAGCTGATCTGAGTGCATACAAGAAGACGTATCGAGAAAGAAACGCAATGAGCAAATTTGCAGCCGACATACATCTTAGTGAGTGAGCAACAAAGCACATTTTTCGGCCACCAAGACAGGACTGTCTCAGGTCTCCCATTGCCGATGGATCGAAGAGCGACGACCCTATTGTTTTCGAGAGACGGATTCCGCCGGTTTTGAGGACAACTATTCCAATCAACTTCGCCGGATTTTAGTCATCTACGGGATATTTCATATCAGCCACTTCGCTCAGCGCGAATACTATGTCAAACAGTGGCAAAACTTACGCCAGCACAACAGCGTCTACTTAAAGCGCCCATCACGGCAAACGACTTATACTGCGCGATCATGAAATCCTCCAATAAAAAAGCGTTGGGCCCCGACGAATTACCGATTGAAACTACAAGATTTCGCCAAGCCTGTGGGCTCGCATATACGAGTATAAACATGTCAATCTGTTTTTAAATGGAAATTTGACTAAGTCTCAACGACGGGCGCGCCTTTCACTGCTACACAACACTGGAGATAGATCGCAGACTGGAAACTACCGTCCATTGACGCTGCTGAACCATGATGCTAAGCTTGGTCCCAAGATTCTGGCGTGGGGGCTGGGACTGGTGCTTCCTTCGCTGATACATGAAGATAAGTGGGTTTGTACCTAATGGATCTATTCGTTACTCTCTTGTTCGCTTCCAAGACCAAGACTTACAAGAATTATGCAAGCACACTGACACGGACGCTTGTGCTGTTCTTATCGATTTCGCCTAGGCCTTCGAGCGTTTACTATTGCCAGCGTTGGACAGGTACAGAATCACTTCTAATTTGGTACGATCTTTCTATCCTGGATCAAAACATTCTACAAACAGACTTCTGTTAGTTTGCTGTTGAACAATTTACCAGGAGATTTCTTTTTATTGGGGGCCGGGGTACAACAAGGTGACTCACTATCTTCGGGACTGTTTGTGTTGTTCATCGAACTACTTATGAATTACTTACGTGCTCGAGTTTCGTTGCGAGGATTGGATATTGACAATGGGTCATCCCCACATTTGCTACTAGCTTTTGCAGATGACTGCACCGGTTTACTAGCTGATGTTAATTACGCACCTGAATTCCTGGATGTGGTTCAAGATTCTGCATTAGCATTAGATTCACGCCTAAAAACGAATAAGACGTGCGTCATGTCGTTTACGCACCAAGTCGACTTGTCCAAATTGGTCAGACTACGTGCTTGAACGAATCTCAAAGCGGTACAGCCGTTGGACACTGTGGTACTATCAAGTGTTCTTCAGGGCGCGACTGTGACACCCAAACAACGATTTTTTGTTGTGGTTTGTAAATTACGACGACGATGCGCCATCTGGAGATACCGTACACATACATTACGGGACAAAGTGGTGACATTACAAAGCATCATTTTACCGCTACTTTGGTACACAGCCATCGTGACGTCTATTACACCGAATTATCGGAAAACTTTGGAGGTCATCATCCGCAACTTTGTTCACTCAAAGGATACGGATAGTGACTCCGCGATTGCCGAAAAATTCGCTAAAGAATGAAGTTACACGTGTGTTTCAAAGGGTGGATTAGGATTGACACCTGTTACAGCCTTTATCCACATTATGCTCCTCAAGACATTAAGGGATGGAATTGCCATGACTTGTGAATTAAATTCTGCACCCCGATGGTTTACTCCGGCACTCAAACTCTTTACAAGAACATTAGGCTCCCTTGGTACAGGCTTTGATGTTTTATATGCAGATATGAAGGGAGAGCAATGGAATCAATTGTCTGAGTTTTGGAAATCTACTCTAGGTGTATGGGCGGAACTGCGCACTACTCACGGCTCCACGGAATGGGAACGGTTTTTGCAAGTCATGACATAATGAAACCCCATTGGCCGAAGTCAGTAAAAGCACTATTGGCTTTCTGAAAGCATAAGGGTTCACCCACCTACAAGACTTTGTGGAACGCTATGGATGCTTTGCGACACAAGATCTACTAAACAGTCTACTTCAGGTGGATCAGTTCGCCAGACCTGCACCGAAAACACGATAAGTGTTCGACACAATCTTGCGACTTAACTTGATCTGCCCCCCCACATGGACCTATATATGGGCCAACGTGCCCCATTCACATTGAATGGGCAACTCACGGCTGGCGTTTTTGAAGACAAATCGTCATAGACATGTCCGAACGAGACTTTTTTTAACTATTGTTGAAGACTAAGTTAGGTACACTGCTTCCAAAGCTCCAAGTTGACAAGCATCAGATCGCGAGCATTACTCTTACGGACAATACATGGCGTTTTGAGTACCAATCGGATTGTCATGTACTCCCAGTATGCTCCGATCTTAAGACCCGTCCTCAACACAATTTATTAGAATTCTGATACAAGTTTCGATGGAGAACGGAATTTATACAAGCAATTCATGTGTACATGAATGCACAAATGTGGAAGATGCCCAGAAAGTTTTTTGGGCTTGCAGAGCGGCAATACATCAATGAAAAGTCTTTCTTCGACCTTTTGACAAGTCCATTATTGAAACTTTCGACTGGTCTATAATTGTCTTTCCCAACTCTATTCGACTTCAACATACTACTATACAACACGATGGAACTTACGCATTTTATGCAATCTTTACTATTGTAGGATGTTGTGTACTTCGCGCATTACGACTTCATCGAAACAAACGACTTTACAACATTGAAGTTTCGACTTCCCAAGGCTTTGTACGTCATCATGCCTCTACATTCATCAAGCTGCACTTTTGGCAGTTCAACTTTAAAAGGCATACTTACATGGATTCAACTGGTACATGAAGTGTACATAGTATTCATGCGCAACTTAATGCATTGTGACATTGACTATAACCGCTCCAGGTGTTCAGCTCTATTATGGCAATCTTCACGACGGCAAATGCGATTAAAACTACTTCTACATCATATACACTACAAGCTATATCGTCAACAGAGATGTCAACGTCAAGTTTAACAGCTATGGGAACTTATCCCGTCACACCGGTTTTCCAGATGGACATCCAGTACAGCTGCTAGTAAGGTCAGGCTAGGCCTGTCGAGGTTATAACAGAACAAGGAGTGCAAGCTCGGATCCAAGCTGGATAAGGTATTTATGGGACGCAGCACCCCCCGTATTCAACGACCGCGCTACTGGCCGGCTTACAACAGAAGTTTCCCGCATTGTACAAGAATTCAACTTTGCACCGACTCCCTCCACAGCTAGCTACGGCTTCGAGCAACCCACCCTAATTGGCCACACCGGTCAAAGTCTTCATGTTGTACAAGGCAAA
>NW_020187445.1:50622-69662 GCF_900000015.1 Plasmopara halstedii | reverse complement strand
GCTCAGAACCAGTTGCTGGTTCAGCTCCTGGGTTGCCGAGGGACCGTGAGATCTGATTCGGCGCCAACGCTTCGGCGTTTACTTGCGCCGGATCCCAGTATGGCTTGAGCAAGCCCACGTAAAACACCGGGTGGGTGCGCATCCGTTTTGGACTTTCTCCTCTTTTTCGGTGTTTCATCATCTTCATAAATATTGATATTCTGATACCTACAAATGCACCGTACATTTCGAAACCGTTTGCATGGTTACAACTGTAAATGAATTAAAGGATACGATACTTTACGTAAATCAGTTTTGAACTGTGCATCTATATTTGTGATCACTTTTTTCAGACGCAGTTTACTTGCATTTATGTTTGCTGTCCGTAGCGACATTTAGGCAAGGCTGTATCCTGTGTCGGTGTGCCGGTAGCTGTAATATCACTATTGTAATATGGCACTGCTTTAACTTCTTCACCAGACTACTGGGCGGAAAAACAAATCTGCGAATAGTGAAGAAGTTTTTTCGAGATTCCCAGACTCAATAAAATTTATCCCACTTTTGCTTGGCATTTATGAGATTTTTGGACCTTCACTGTAATTTTCATTGCAACGCGTCTCGCTCAATGGATTTGTGGCAACGATGATGGACAATAATGAATAATTAGTTTACATAATTTAATACGGTCTGACGAGCAATATGACGAGCATCTCACCCACCATTATTACGGGCGTTTGCATTGCTCATGATCTACACCAAGGCCAAAAATTTCAGAGTGTACAGTAGTGCGATTAAATTAAAGTATTTGTTTTACCATAATAGTACGGTAAGATGAAGTTGATTAATATTTGTGCTTCAGGGGTCTGCAAGCACTGCAACAGTGGAAATGGGAAATTGATGATCCATGCTCGCATCGAATAAAGGATTTGCGGGTGATGCAACTGCTTTTACAGCTGTCTCAGATGCTTTAGAGGCTAATCGTGCATCTCCTAATTCCTGATTTAGTTGCTCCCGGTATTTGACCTGATCTGCTTCACTCGACGAATCCTTTTCTCGAGAATTTTCGACGATATCTCTCGTCGATTGGTCAGCAACTTCTTCTTGTTTCTGCTGCTTACTGCTGGTAGTTGTGGTTACTAAATTATCATCATTCCGTCGTTGCGGCTTCACTGGTAAGATACACACAAGTATAAGATAAAGGCAGTTGCAAAAATACTTACAAAACAACTTCGTCTTACAAAAAGCATCTGTGGCTGCCTTGGCTTCTTTAGGAAGTTGAACAAAGCCTACAGAAGCGCCAATGGTTTTTCGACAAACAGATGGGAGGCGATGGAGATAACCATGACCAACTTCAGCCCCTAATATACCTTCGCCTCCCCATCGCTCGGTCGGGACAATTGACACGATGCGAACCTGGTCCTCCAACGAGCTATACAGTTTCACTCCGTTTAGTAGTATGATCATGTCCAAAGAAGGTATACTTACTTATATACATAGCATTGAAATGATCCATCCAATGCGTCCAAAATCTCATCATGCAGATCCTCTGCATCCGCAAAGACACGCTCAGGCGTGCCTAATAGATAGTCAGAATCAGCTCGAAGTCCCGCACGCTCGGCTGGCGATGATTCTGCTACGCTCTGCAATGCAATATTGGTAGTTATTGTGGCAATGTGAAACTACCTTCACTTAGTGTGGCAAAAGTAGCGCCGTGTGTACGTACAAGTATGTGCAATACATGATCCTCGGCACCTTCATAGGAGTCAAAGCGAATGGTCACGCCAAGCAGACCTTTTCCCGGCCACTTTCGACTGGGTGTAAGCTGTAATTCTCGCGTAGTCTGCGCCTTCACATTGTACACTTTCAGCTGCATAGGCCGATCCTCACTATGGGCAATCAGCTCCATAAATGTAGCATCTTTTGTGTCCTGACAGCACAATTAATTTGATGTCAAACGATCGAATTCAGAATACAAGATGCCCAGCCTACCAGCCGAATGCCATTTGCCTCGAGGATAAAGTCAAAGAAGCTCACAAAGCCAGCATCAGATGCCGGTGACAGCTCCTGTATGCCGATGACACGAAAACCATAGCATTTGCCACCCTCGACAGTGTTTTCATCTTCGTCACTAGAGCGAGCTACTTCACCCAGCGACGAGCTTTCGTTCCCCATTTTTGAACTGTATTTACGAACTTACTGAATGGGTTGTACAGCGTTAAGTACGATCAAAATTAGTCATAGTTCTCGGATAAAAAGTCTCCGCACATTGTGCTAGGAAGAACGAAAGTTATTGATTGAGATATGCTTTTCGTCATAGAACAACTAGTTTTAAACCGTACAATCTACATAATATCTAGTTGAGTCGGAGATCAGAATTATTAGCATATATCTGCTCAACGCACAAGGGTATACGACTGCACGCGGTGCAAGTCACAGCCCCTCATACTCATACAAGAGGTGTCAGAATTATGAGCTATTCATCACTTATCCACTCCAGACAACAGTCACACAAAAAGAGTCGAGAGTTCCTCAGGAAAAACAGCCTATTTTTATCCTCATTTATCTTCGGACGGTAATTCCAAATAAACATTGGACATCACTGGAACCTCCTTGTAAAGGATCGACCTAAGAGCCACCTGTACTCTGATACTATTTATTGTGTCTGGGCACAATATGGGAAATGATGAGTCCATGCTGAGCCATTTGCCACCAATAGTTATGTTATGCACTGATTGGTTGAAGCAAACCGTAATTACGCGTGATAAACATATTACAAATTTGACCTCAGAGTAAATACATCTATCACTTCGAAGCGTAAATGGCGGCTATTTCGATGAACATATTAAACTTGTTTTAATGCTACAAGTGCAAGATGATATACGTGTCCAGTTCTTCCATCGACAAAAGAGAATATTAGATAGAGGTCGGACACTTCCCTTGAGACACGTTCCGCTATCGATTCCTACGTGAATTGCGTGCACAAAACGCGGTTTTTATAGGATGTGTCCCGGATACTATCAACATTATGTTAAGCAGTTCCACGCTGAGCGTTGATTTTGTTGTCATTGAACTGATTCTAGACTCTGTTGCATATGTATGCAACACATGGTAATATGTTTACGCACACAAAACATAAGATGCAAAAGAACGCAGACCGGCACTAATTCGACAGTTCAGCTTACATATGTTGCACTGATTTAATTTCAAGATGTGAAACCTAAAGAGGTATTGTCTCAGTACATCTGATAAGTCCGTTTATGTATGCGCAATACTTCACAATGCTACAATGTATCCAAGTGTTCGAGTGTCTCTGCTCTGCATCGTCTCCAGTCGCGCAGCGGTTTCAAATCGCGCGGAAAAGCCACTCAGGCTCTTGAGCTCACTGTTGCGCAATAGCGACAGCCGCAACGACAAATTGATACATACCAACCTAATTAAACACGTTCTGCGAACGTGCCGATTAGCTTCGATACCCGACCTCAACTTGAGTTTTTCGCAGTTCAGGATAGTTTCAGTGGTGTTGCGACTTTGTGACTTTCAGTGTGTTCTGATGGGTATTTTTAGCGATGTTGATTCAAGATTCCCTTCATCATAGAGCTGGTTCAGTCTAACATATGCGATGACTACATCTTTCACTTACATCTTGGCGCCCACCAGTAAGAAGACACAATGATGCTTGCTATGGTATGTTATAGATACACCGCAATTCGTCACCAGTCATTCGCGAACACAGGCTTCTATAGAAGCTCAATAATCACACGTGAACGCACTGATGTTCAAAAAACCGATCCCTCTACCAATTTTCAACATCGTCCGTTTGACCTTTCAAGAGTGATGATCACACTGCGACAGCCGGTTTCCTCTCCGTACTCTCGTCACTGGATCATTCACGATTTTGCTTGCATCCCCGTGCGTAGAAACATCTCACCTAATGAACGTTATGGCAGCTAAACTTGACGACTATGTGATCCAGAGGCGGCTTTCACCTGCTCTATTTGGCGATGTGCTTTTGTGTCAACACAAGCCGACTGGTGACCTTGTGGCCGTAAAGCGCGTGCTACAGAGCGCCGCTAATGCACAGCTCACGTTGGCCAGCAACAAAAAAGTGCGGGAGAATGTAGCACTTGAGCGTGCGCTGTACCACCAGCTTAATCGCGTAGGTGGTCATCGCAACCTTCTTAAATTACGCGATGAAATTGAATACGATGGCTACCTATACCTCATCTCGGACTTTTGTGCTCGCGGCGAGCTGTACGAACTCGTGAGTTCCGCTGAAGACGGCAGATTGCCGTTGCTTGCCATTACCAAGTACATGCGGCAGATCGCGAGTGGAGTCCAGTTCTTACACGCTAACGGATTTGCGCACCGCGACTTATCACTCGAAAATGTTCTCGTGTCAGATGATGACCAGTGCCACGTGTGCGACTTTGGGTTAGCCGCCTCAACGATTACGCCTAGCCACGAAACGGTGGGAAAACTTTTCTACATGGCTCCCGAAGTGCTGGAAGGCGTGCAATATGACGCCACTAAGGCCGACGTGTGGTCACTCGGCGTTATGCTTTTTATCATGTTGATCGGTGCGCCACCTGTTGAAACTGCATCATTATCGGACGCCAGATACAGACTCATCACGAACAAGGGGATCAGGAAGCTTATCGATCGGTGGGGACTCACAGACGATCTACCTGTTGCTGCTGTTGATCTTATTAGTAAAATGCTTGAAGTCGACCCACAGCAACGTGTGTCAATGGCTGACGTAGTTGCTCACCCATTTTTATTGCGCTGTAGCGCAATCGCAGCCCCGCAGCCCCTTATTGATCCAACATCTTTGTCGCGTGCTGTTTCACCCACTAAACAAACTTTACAGCCAGCAATATTGTGTCCAGCGGTCCCACCTACGTCCATGCACTTGACATGCCCCGAGCATGACAGCACCCAGCGCAATGGCTACCGTTTGCTTTT
This sequence comes from Plasmopara halstedii, assembly GCF_900000015.1. NCBI lineage: Eukaryota > Oomycota > Peronosporomycetes > Peronosporales > Peronosporaceae > Plasmopara > Plasmopara halstedii. The sequence goes on along the minus strand of NW_020187445.1, from coordinate 64,721 downwards.
GTTCAAAATTCATCACTTCTTTTCGCGTCGCCAGAATGGTTGCGTAATGACCATCAATCGCAGTTCAAGAACATCCAAACGAGCGCAGATGAAGCGACTTTTGAACGCTACTTGAAGGTGGCTATGCCGTCGACTTCGGATTTGCCGAGTTCGTGGCTGTCATTCATCGGCCACACCATAACATCCTGTCCGATGCGTATGAAGTCCGCAGGACGTTAGACAGCTTGTGTATTTATTTATATCTCTGTATCACCGTATAAATTAAGAAGAGATGCAAACAAGTAGGACATGAACGCATTAAAATAGACCCACTCATCATCTAGAATTTATATCCGTTGCTTATTTAACGCCAGACGTTAGTATTTCAAAACCGAGATCGCCATTAATGGCGATAATTAACTCATAGTACAATTTTCTAGACGGCCACAGAAGTCCTTTTTGATGCGATGAGTTCATCCGTCGTATTATTAGAAGTCCAAAGCTGAAAAGTTTGAGAATTTTGGACATAGTAACTGGTATGGTCGTCTTCGTTTTCATACAGACGATTGCGCGCTTTGCAGTAGCACGTGCACACGGCCACGAAAGCCACAATGAAGATCAGCACCACGCAGCAAACGACTAGCACAATCTGCCAAGTACTTAAAGTATTACTGTGTTCTGTATCGCATAATCAATGTGATGAGCGAAACGCACAAAAATATATCAAAGTAGTAGCCTACCTTCGCTGCTGCCGCCGTTGTTACCGGTATTATTGCGAACATCATCTAATGAGGTTGAATTAGTAGAATGAATAGATGGCGACGTGCTGTTTGAGGTCGTAATAGGTGATGGCGTTGACGCATCTGTAATCGTAAGGAGCGGGCGTAAGCACTTACTAGCAAAAAACTCTTCTTTTCCTCTTAATTACCTGGGATCGAGGGCGGCGCTGATGTGACAGGTGGAGGTGGTGTTATGATAGCTGGGGGTGAAGGTGCGGGTGTGATTGGAGCAGGCGTTGGTGTGTTGACTGCCGGTCCGCTAACATTTGTTGAAGACCCTGTCGAGAAGTCACAGGTCCCGCAATCTGTGCCGTATGTGCAAATTCCGTTCCCATCAATCGCAAAGCCGTAGACAACGCCCTGCGTCTTTTCATAGCATTGGCCGCAGCTGCAGCTGCCAAATCCTGTTCGAGCTCCCTGTTGTGATCCGCTGCAAGTGCAGCCAGGGGTACCACCAGGACCAAACCCCGTGAGCTCTGCTGTGTAGCAGATCTCAGCACACTTTACTGCGTCTACTGCTGTCAGCAGCGCGTATGATAAGGAACCTGAAGCCCAATAATGTTTGCTAAGCGAGGCTTCGACAACCTTATTTGAGAAGGTCCCAATGTTTGGGAGCAGTACCAAAAAGATAGGCCACACCTGCATATTTTCTGATGTGATCTAAGCAGCTGGGCGCGCTCGGAAGTTGTAAACAAGAAATAACGGATTGTTGTCATCCTCAAGTCTTGTTGTGCGCTGTCGCACGCTTACGCGTTTGACTTAGACATTTTTAGCCAGAAAATAGTACTAACATTTCTAATTATGAGTCTTGTTCGCATAGAAATATCCTGGACATGTAGACGCTTCCACGTCCAGCAATAAGCCAGTCACGAATTCTTTAAAAACACTTCTAGCGCTAGAGAGACTACTGGCATTTAAGCCTCGTTGATCTTTATGTCCGCAAAACATTGCTGACACACATACGCTGCACAATGTAGTTCGCGCGAATAGGCATTTTTATTACTATGCGCTGAACAAAGCTTCACCCACGTTGGCGATGGCATTTAAAAAGAGGATCAAAGATCAAATCAGCTGGCATAGTCATGAATCAAGCAAGGTCAATGCTATCACAGAACCAGTATTTTCACTGGCTCTGAGTTGATTAACGACATGATCAATTCTTTGACCAATCGAAGGGGTCAACTGGACCACATGATTGTGATGAAGCAGCAGCAAAGGCAACAACGGCGGATGAATTTGATGTTTGATAGCTTCCGCTTAATTACCGTTTTAATTTTGGGAGTGTGTCGAAGATTAAGTAACGTTAAGACGTAAGGTGACGCGTGGCTGCATGGTCAATTACGCAGCAACCTTACTGCACGAGCAAAAAAGCAAAAATGTATGCGCCCTGTGCCGACGGGAAGCTGCAGACGACGTTTCGAGCCATCAGCTTCCCACTCGTCGACGAATGATTCTTTCACATGCGCATAGCTTTTCTATTGAAAGAAAACTTTGACACTGATTTACTAGCCACAAAGGTTGTGACCATTCACTTGGCTCCTTCTTGAAACGGCAGTGCCACCCCGAGCAGTGTCTTTATCTGAACCTGAACATGTCCATCCATAAAAAAGGTATCCTCATTTTACAATCTATCAAACGCTCATCGTATTGAAGCCAATTTATCATGGGACTTTTTCGCAATTACATGGACGCGATGCTATCTGCCACCTTTTCTTCTTCACGTGATCCTTCATGTGGTAGCACCACGTTGCCCAAAAAGAGCAAAAAGAAACTCTTTTCTAAGTCAGTGCTAGAACCAGTACCATCGCCTACCGCTAAAGCACAAACGATCATCCAATCCCCACCCAAACGATTGTCAGAGTTGAAGATGATGGGCACCTTGGCACCAGCACTTTTTGGAGAAGTTTTGGTGTGTCTTGATACGAGAGTTGGGCGTTATATTGCCGTCAAGCGCGTCAATATGCGCTGCGCTGAAGCCCAATTGACCGTTGATCAACATATTCAGGTGGTCGAAAGTTTGCAGCAAGAGCGTGCTGTGCATCGCAGACTTGTAGCTGCCAAAACGACAAATTTGGTGCTACTGGAAGAAGAGGTACATTATGGTGGTCATCTGTACCTCATTTTTCCCTATTGCTCGGGCGGTGACTTGTTTAATGCAGTGCGTCGCAGTCCGATGAATGGTCGTTTATTCGAAGGAACTACACGTCGCTTCATGCGTCATATAGTGCGTGGTTTGCAATGCTTGAAACAAAATGGCCTGGCACACCGCGACATTTCATTGGAAAATATCTTGCTGGATACAGACAATGTCTGTCATATATGTGACTTTGGATTAGCCTCAGAGCATGGTAAATTGCTCGCCCCCGGTAGAGTGGGCAAAGTCTGGTACATGGCCCCTGAGGTTTTTGCTGTTCGAGAGCCGTACGACCCATTGTCAGCTGATATTTGGTCTCTCGGTGTGCTGCTTGCAATCATGTTAACAGGCGTCCCACTTGTGCGGAAACCCACAAATGATGACCGTCACTTTTGTGTCTTAAGTCATGGCGGTGGAGTGCGCGAGCTACGTCATATTTTTCCTTCCAAACTTTCGGAAAATGTTTGGGACCTTATGGACAAGCTGCTCACGATTGACCCACAAAGGCGTCCAACACTGGAACAAGTTGCCGAACACCCATTTTTGTCGTTAGACTACACCAACAGCGAAGTACAAAGTGGGTGGCCTTGATTATATAACAAGTCGTAGAGTTAGTTTATCATTGTGCTTATTCTCTCTTCATTTACCCATTAATATGGGAATTTATCACTACGTATGTCTCGATGCTGCTGGTTGCTGTGCTGACAAAAAAAGGAAAAAAGCTATAAACACTAGCGCGCGCCAGCCAAAGAATACCGTGAGTAGTGCGGCAACTGCCAAATAGATCTTTGGAATAGGCCTAGGTGACAAACCCAGGACTCCTGGAATGGTCACAGTGCCCTCTAGCCCGATCTGTCGTGCAAGCCCCTGGAGTGATGGGGCACCAGTGGCTGGTGGAGGCGCTCTAGCAGTTGGAGATGCATCTGGCCCAGAGGTATGCACGGATCCAAAGCGTCGACTGAGCTGCTGACTCGACTGTGGCTGCTGGCGTGCACGCACACGTGGGTCGTCGTCTGGGACGATCTCGCCGTTGATTATATGCACCATTTTCGCGTGTACGAATGATAAGTAATGTTTCTAATCTTATTTCATGAGCTCCGAATATCAAACTCTTTTAAAGTCACCATTTTATTATGCGCTGGCCAGAAATTTGTAGCTATCAATAATATGAAACATCACGACTTATTCAGTCGCTTATTGAGCGAAAGTGAGATGAAGGTACCCAAGATTACACTAGTTAGTGAGTAGAGACGCAATCCGAAGGTTGCAAAGGCAGAATGTATAAACATGTTCTAAGAACTTATAGATTGGATTCAAATAGTGATTTCTTAGAGAAACACACCGGAAAATTTAAATCCTAATAAACTACCACTTCAAAACTAGTTGATGGTACGATGCGAGACATGATCGTTGGCGTATTGCAGTCCTCGTTGACGTCGCCTGGCAGCGGCATCCGTATGTGTGGGACTGGCACCACGTACTCGAAATGCTGAAGGTATATTCGTCTGCCCTCGATAGTCAAAAGCCATAATCTTTTCGTGCATAAGAACATGAGCACCATCTCTGGCCAAAATGCTGCGACGATCAGCCGCGGAACTTGTTAATGAACCACGCCGCGACGAGGACGCAGCAGAAGATGATATACTCAAAGCCCGTGAAGATCTGTTCGTCACCGGATTGCTCAGTCGACGTTGAGATCCAGGTGATGAGACCTCGCTAAATGTTAACGTCAAGTCTTGACGCACATTTAGTACAACGGCAGCGATGTTGCTACTTGTAATGTAATGTGTTCCTTCTTTATCACTAATTTGTTGCACCGCTTGACAAATGGAATCATAAACAGCTCGCTCTCCTGCACGTCGCAGCAATAATCGAAGCATATCGATACATACAAGAGTCCGCACGTACGGCATTGACTGTTTCGAATCTTTGGCATCAGTGAGAGCTCCATGAACTTGTATGAGCTTGCAGTTTGTGATATCGTCAATTTGAAGCGCCAAGTGTTCAAGTTTACCACGCTGTAGATGCTTAAGCATTTCAGCAAACTTTTCGTCTGTCTTCCACTCTGCTAGATTTTGTTCGTCCATAATCAAAACCATTTCATCACTTGATAACTTGTTCGCCGATAATGAACCAATGATATTGGTCTCTTCATTGTCATTGTCTCTCTTATCAACTACTACTGACTCCGCCTTCAAAAGGCTACAATCAGTTATTGGCTTGCACGAAGGCCCAGGTCTACCGGCTGGAAGCTCATCCGATAGTATATTTTGATTTGCTGCTAAAAGCTCATTAGCAGAAACAACTGGATAAACGGTCGAAGTCGTTTCAGCTTTTTCTGTTGCCAAGATTGCATTAATATTACTGAGTTCATTCACCACAACATGAAGTTTTTCCTTCCGTGGGCAATTGCCTCCAAAGCTAGAGACCATCAAAGACTCTGCCACCGTATTCGACGGTACAATTATAGATGGAGCGGTAGATTGGACGTTGTCCGGCAACTGCGTAAGAGATTCCTGCACAGATTGACGATAATCTTCTTTGTTGTTGCTTTCTGAACAATCTATGTTTCTCCATCGTAAGTCGTCTCGTTGTTCTTCCGAGATTTCCATAAGACTCCAACACACTTGGAGCTTCAGTCGTTGCTCAACCAAACGTCGGCCATCGTTGCTCTATAATTAGATCATGTGGTCGCTTTGAGACGGCGAATAAATTCCGGAATACTTTCCAGCTTTTGCTTTACAATTGAGGGCAAAAACGCCGACATGCTGCTATTTGTAAGCAATTCAAAAACATCTTCTGTACCTTGATGGTCAGCATCATTTACCCATGACGGCCGGAATCGTAATTGAAGTCCACTTGCCACTAGAGTCAGCTGAGCTCCATCGAGAAATGTTACTCTTAAATCGCCCGTTGAATCGATACATCCACATCCAACACCTGAGATTTCAACCTGCTTGATAGACTTTTCAGTATATGGAGTACAGTTCACGTCTGCTGAATCATGGTTGCTTTTGTTCAAAAAAGATGTAGCGGGTGGGTGCGTCAGTAAGCTCAACCGGTATTGAAACGATGCTAGCAGTGATTCTGGAATGGTGTCATAATGAATATATGGCAATTTACTGGCCTGATTACGCAGTGCAATCTGGCGCAATTGCAAGATTCGCAAGGCAAGACACTGGCAAAATCGAACTAGCAGCGGCAATCTAACACGGTAGATGGTACGTGCAGTAATTGCTGAGTTGGAGCCACTTTGTGCTTTGTTCAGGCCTGGAATTTCGAAGCGAAGAAATTCACCCTCCGGTGTCGTGGCTGTAAGCACACCCATTCTTGGATCGTAGCATACTCGCCACCCATTCGACACGTCTAATTCAAACGTCGGTGTTTCACCAATCTCTGTCGGTTCCTTGCACCTCCACTGCAACTGTAGCTTTGTATCATCAGCATCGTCTTCACTTCGATTACAAATCCCGAAACATGAAATTGATTGCACTTGTAGATGCATAACAACTGATATGACCGAATGAGCACAGCTCGAGTCTTCAAAATGCGGAGTTGCGTCTGCTTGGCTCATATTGTCATTTCCTCTTCCCGACTCATTGTGATCGAAAGATTTTATTGACAGTAAAGACTCGGAAAGATTGTTAATGTCTTCATTGCTTGAACTGTCGTCATCGGGGCTAGAATTAGCACTACTCGACCCTGCAGATGTTGATTGACGCTGACAAATTTTTACCTTTCTTGAAACAGCGTGTCGAGGTCTGCGCTGTTTGCTGTTCTTATATCTGCGTCGCCTTGCCATTGCTAGAACGGGAGAGCTAGCAGATGATTCTTCATATTCCTCCCCTATGATGGAGCAATTTGGTGAAGCTTGACGGCTTTTACGTATTCTTTCAGGTAATCGAGACGCAGCACGAAGATTTGAAGGTACTCGTTGAGTTTCGCTTAAAAGGTGGTGTCTGAGACTCGATGAAGAAGACATCTTCTTTTGATAATGTTCACGAAGCCACGGATGGTGTGAAATTTGTTCAGCAGATGGACGACTGCGAGGGTCCTTCACCATCGTGCAAAAGCAGCACCAGTGAGAAGAAAAGATTATCAATTCATCGTACAATTATCAGCATACCGAAGTGAGTAAACGCTTAACTAAGTCAATTGCAGATGATGATAATCCGTCTGGGAACTGAAGTGGATTTTGACCTGCATTTGCCACATTTTCCAGCGTTTCACCGACTTTGCGTCCCTCAAACGGTGGCTTTCCAATTAACAAACAGTAGAGAATGCATCCTAGAGACCAAACATCCACTGCCTCGTCATAAGGTTCATTTTCCGCCATTAGCACCTCTGGTGCAATGAAGTTTGGTGTCCCACACATGGTTACATGATTGTCTCTACAACACACCAACAGTCAGCTTCAATATTCGTATCAAACCTCTTTAGATCTCACCCAAGTCTAGTTGCGAGGCCAAAATCAGAGATTTTCACCTCTCCTGTGTCACTAAGGAGCAAATTTGCGAGCTTTAAGTCTCTATGTATTACCCCACTGGCGTGTAAATACATGACGCCTGCTAAAGCTTGACGAAATATATTCTTGGCCATTTTTTCGTCCAGTTTTCGACTTGGAAGCGTCTTAACAACAGCGGCAATAGACCTCTGAGCGCAATATTCTAGGATCATGTAGTAGTTCCGAGCATCCTCAAAGACGCTCTCTACGTGCAGTACGTTGGGATGTCGAAGCTCAGCATGAAGTACCATCTCTTGACGAATTTTGTTCTCTAACTGTGCGCGACGAATAAGCAGCTTATCAATTACTTTGATAGCGACATTGGCCCCTGAAGTTTCGTGTTGAGCTAGATAGACTTGGGCAGTAGCTCCTTCGCCTAAGAACTCGAGTAACGTGTATTCCTGCAGTATAATTTGCACTGCATGAGATGAATACGTGATTCCAGGTTCAATGTTTCAGTTCACTTACTGAAATGGAGCGCGTAGATGTGTCGGGAACGTCTACCATTTAAACGAGGGCAAAAAAACGGAATTTACAGAGTGGCTGTTGTCATATTTTGTATCACAATAAGCATTTAGAATACTTTATTCAATTGTAGAACTCATTGCCATCTGTCGATTCACGAAGATTGTTGTTGAGGAATTTTCTGGTAATAGCAACTCTCGTCCGCATAGGAGACAGTAATGAAAGACTCACCAGATAAAGAATCGGCGAAAGAAAAGTCATATTAGTAATATACTTATAGTTTATAGATTGCAGCTTAGAATCTTTTGGCGTGGCTGAACGAACAGCAAGGACCTGAATGAAAGCCTGTAGATCGAAGGTCGTAAATGAAACCCGGAGTTTGCTGCGAGCTGGGAGGTCTAAGACGTACGTCAGTCCCGAAGGTTGATGATACGTTTTGACGATACTCTTTAAACGAGCTTTTCAGCATCAAATTCGGTCCTGGGCCAATGGTCTTGGCATAAAGTGGTAAACGAAGTGCAGTTCCTTGTCTTGGTGCAGAGGAATCTTGGCCCATAACAGGTGGCAAGTTATAGATTGGACCCGGGGATGGCGTCGAATTATCCCGCAAAGACGCGCGTGAGGCATTACTGAAAATAGAGGAAGCAGCCGATCGACTTTCTGAGCTCACTTGCTTGCCACATGACATGGCCGGTTCGTAAGAGCCCGGTCCTGCGCCCGGATTAGCTCTCTTTCGAGTAGAATCCCAATCTTCGCGCGAGCTGTTTCCAAAACTCTTCATTGAACTAGACCCAATGCTGGTTGGAATATCGTAGAAGACCTCCGAACTTGCTGCACCTGATTGCCATCGAAAGCGCTGCTCTGTGGGGATGAATGTGGCAATTGTGTGGTGTATTCCACGCTTGGACGGCGAATCAAATAGAGGCGGATGGGAACTGCCGCCCCCACTTGATCCAAAAACCGATCCAGCTTTTCTGATTTCTTGTGTCATCAGTTCGGAGGTGGTCGGCGTTTGAATTTTCATCTTCATTTTGAGCAGAGCATTATGACTCGATACAAAAGCTCCGATACTAAGCTTCTATTTTTACGTAATGAGGACGGGTGGGGTTGATGTTTTAGTTAAGCACAAATTTGAGAAATCTAATTGTATCTGAGATGTTCTTTGAAAGTGAATTGCCGGTTTGTTGTCTGACTAAGGTAAGATTGATTTAAGAAATCGAGAGACATATTGCAAAAGTGGTTCACTTTTTGCGACCACTTGCTCCCTAACTGGTATGGGACTCCTTCACTACCTCGCAATCAGATTTCGACCGAGTGTTGCAGAAGCCGTTTATTAGTACTATGTGGCCCGTGGTACTACTATCAGTGTCAACGAGATCGCTACTTGCTACGCAACTACATGATAAATTTGGTGTCAATGCGTGTAGCATGCGAGAGATGCGATCACGTCACTGTTGTTGGATCACGCACAAACGAAGCCAGACTTTACGAGTGATGGATTTGATCCTGTTGAGTAACTCGTACTTAGTTTCTTCTACTTAAGAAAAATGAATAGAATTAAGTTTAAGCTAGATTGATCACGGACAATGCTTTACGGACATCTTAATTCTCACTTTGGTATTTTTTTATTCAAAATTAATAATGTAATGGGTGTACTAGGGTATCTACCTCAACTCGATAATACGGAAACAATTAAAATATACGCAATTTGTGATATATACACATCAGGTGCAGCGGGGCTGACGCAGCTCTCTCGCTTTGAGGAAGATTGGTTAAGGTTAGTGAACTTAGTTCTATACTTAGAACCAGTACGAGTGTAGTGGATCCCAGTCCACTTACTCCAAGAGTAATTACAACCTTAACCCAAGGCTAATTAACTCTTCCGTTAAAAACGTAAACTGAATTTCTCGGTTTTATTTGCTGCAAAGCCATCAATAGCTATATATATAGGTTTCGTGTTTGAACAGTAAAACCTAATTAAACATATAACTACTGGCAGTCGGGCCACGTACTGGCTTGTTGTATAAGTGTAGCCACACCACTTTGTGGTCTCACCATATGTTATGACCCACACCCTTCACACCAGGACACGTGATAACCCGTTACACTCTCCCCCATCAAGATTGTGAACACCTACAGTTCCCATTCAACTGTCGCCTCGAACGAGGCTCGCGTGTCTAAGACACCAGGACTTACTTCACGAAATCTCTGTTCAATGATCCCTGTGTCGAGGACACGGAAGACGCCCAGCCTCACTGGTTTCGAGAACGCCCGCGGGCAGAGCCCTTCTTCGTCTCCTGCAAGTGGTGCAACTTCGGACAGCACGTCCGTGGCTTCAAGGGAAGCGCAGTCCAAGTTGTCGGTAACCGTGTACCGCGCAGCGCATTGTCAGCAACAGGGTTGCACGACCAAGAACACAGACGCGATGTCTACTCCCGGCCGCGCACCGCGCCCACCACGGGCGATGGATTGGGGATTGGAAGGAAGTCGACAACGGGTCAATTACTCCTTCCCCGAATCGGACGAAGAAGAGGGCGAGGTGCTCAAGCGGCGCAACGTGAGCCCTGCTCAGACCTTGCGGACGCCGTGCCCGATTCCAAAACTCTCGACTTCCGGGGGAAGTGGTGTCAATACCAATGACCTCGACGAGGCACAGAAGCAGCAGCTGGATGCTGTCCGCAGAGCGGCTCCTATGTGAAGCACATCCACAGTCGGTCCCTGACCCTCGTGTGTATAACGGCTTCCGCTTGGCGGATATCCTACAGAAGCGAAGGTCGCGATCACTCGATCGTTGAACGTCTATGTGATCGGGCCCCCGGCCACTACACAAGTCAAGCCTGACGATCGAAAAGCTCCTGCTTGGTTCCTCAAGAAATCCTGTGGATACGTACCGCAATCGAATTCGTGCTCGAAGAGGAAGCGCTCCTGTACCAACAATGCGGGCGATTTCCGTGGTGCTTGCCGCTGGCAAAACCGCTGCGGATGATGAAGAGCTTTTGACCGATGGGTGCAGCGGCACTGTCGCTGCACAATTTACAGTTGAGCCGCCGGGACATGGACGCGCGTGTCGAACGCCATCTTCGGTTTAAATTTGCCAAACTCATGGTGCGTCGCCGACCTCCTTCGGATTGTCGCCCTGCGACGTATGGGTTGGTCCCTCATGCTCCCGTGAGCTCTGTAGTACTATTGCCGAGAAGCGCGGGGTGTACGACGACGCGGAATGTCATGATTCCTCTTATCATAAGCGTCCACGACGTCTGAGCAGTCTTGCCGAAGTGGCACCTCAAACTCCCACAAGTTCTCAAAGCTGGGCATCCATAGGTTTGATCCCTGGTGACGAAATCGACCCACAAGACGTTCCACGTGATAGTGGACACCACCATTCTCGTCGAGAAAAGTTGGCGGCGGACGATGACGACTGGGTCGATCGCTGTCCGGTGACTCACTATGCTCTTTGAGCTCTTGAGGACGAGGACCGTCTCGATTGGAACTCCGCTGAGCATCATGCTGGGTTGCATACTGCCGTGCGGAAGACATAGAGTGCTTGGAGCACTGGTTGTTTAACCTTGAAGACTATCGCGCTTTGTCGGAGCAGCTTCTGGCCGTTGAGCTGACGAACGCATCGCTTCATGCAAAGGTAAAGCGCTTGGTAGGGTTTGAGCAAGCTTACACAAAACACGGGTGGATGCGCATCCTTCCCAGGAAGTTTAGCGTATACGCTAGGCCCCGCTTGACCAAAATTTTGAAAGGTCCGATGAATAGTGGACGGAGCTTCGTCTTAAAACAGCAAACATTGCATGGGTAAGAATCTTTTTGGCATTTAATAAAACCAGGTCTTTGATCTCAAACTTTCTAAAATTTTCTCTACCTCTTCCGTCTGCATATTCTCTCTGTATGTCTTGGCTTTCAGCCATCGCATCGCGAACGTGTCGTAAGACACTCAGTCTGATAGACAGGAATTTGTCGGTGATAAGGCTGACATCAGCTAGTCGCTCGGCTAATTCTCCTCCATTAAGCCTTGAACCATGGGATGGCGGCGTCAGCGGGACGCGAAGATGAACGAGCTCGCTTACGTAAAACGGCGTGCAGCCGGTAGACAAATGGACTGAATTGTTCAGAGCGAACTCCACGAGTGGCAGCATGGCGCTGCAGCGCCTTGGATTCTCGGTGTAGACGCCGCAATGGACGTCCTCGACGACGCAATTCACGCGCTCAGTTGACCATCGGTCTGTGGATGGTCCGCTGTTGACATATCCAGCTTGGTGCCCAGCACCTTGAAGATTGTAACCAAAGCTTCCCAGTGAAGCTTGAATCTCTGTCAGAGACAACAGACTCCGGGGCTCCATGTTGTTGAGAGACACGATTCACAACGTCGTCGCTGTTCTCAGTGTCCGGCACTGTCGCAAGATGAGCCATTTTGTTCAAACGATCGACGAAGACCAACACACCCGTGTTTCCCGCCAAGCAAAGTCCAAGCTCATGGACTGCGAACACCCGGGGGTAGCGGATTGCGATCCGCTACCTCCAGGAGTACCCAAAACCTTAACCAAGGCAAATAAATACGCCGTTTTGTTTAAAATTGAAACTGAATTTAATTGTTTTTTTTGGGGGCAGAGCCATCTATATCTGAAACCTTAGGTTTTCCTAATCAAATATTAATATGCATAACTACTGGCAGTCCTGCCACGTAGTGGCTTCTTGTTACAGTGTAGCCACATCGTTGTGTGATTACATCAACTTGCGCAACCCACGCCTTTGTATGGTCACACCATCTTGTGTGACCCACCCTTTCATACAAGGGTACGTGTAAGCCCGTTACACACCTGGTCATCCTCTGCGAGAGGTGAGGCGACTGATTCGCAGTACAGTGACGCATGATATCTGCATTCACGAATGGCTTTGAGCCGAGCAGGTGAACCTTGAAGTTGACAAGTGTATACCTCATTGCAAGTAATTCCCTTCGTGAATGGGTATTTTTTCTCCGCAGCCCTGAGCTGGCGAGATTCGAACGCAATCACCCGGTCTCACCCCTCGGCGTCTGCTTGCAGCAGTGCACAGCCGATGGCAAAGTTCGAAGCATCACAGACGATACTAATAGGACGTTCGAGGTCTGGCAACACCAGTATTGGTGCATGAAAGGGGCTGTCTTTGATCCTGTCAAAAGCCTTCCGATGCTTGGTGTCCCAACATCATTCCGTATCCTCCTTAACAAAACTCGACAGTGGCCGTGCCATTTCCGCACAATTTGTGCTATACTTGTGCAAGTAGTTGGCGAGGCTAAGTCACTTGCGCAAGTCCTTTTAATTCTTTGGAACCGGCCAGTCCACAATGGCCTTGACATTAGCGGGATCCGAAGGGCGCTCGAAGGCCACGCTATCCGATGAAGCACCTTAAACAGAGGATTCCCTCGGCGCCAAAGATGCACTTGTCTTTATGAGCATACGGCTTATGCGTGCGCATGAACTCAAGCACCGCTTCTAAATGGACAATGTGGTTCTATTATTCGCCCTTCCGTACCCCGCACGACTGTGGACGAAGATGTCGTTGAAGAATGTCTGTTCATACCTTCGGTGGGGCCCGGAAAACTGCGTCACAAGATAATTAAATGTTACTGGTGTATTTGACAACCCTTGGGGCATCACCAGTCACTCCCAGAGCATGCGGCTCAGAGTACTTACCGCTGTCAGCGGAAAACCAGTCGCTCTCATGAGCAATTGGTAATACCCATCGACCAAGGCGAGTGCACTGTACTTTGTACATCCAAACATGTTGTTCTGGAGAACACCCTTCCTAGGAATCGGCGTCTGTGCCGGAATGGCGGCAGCGTTAAGCTGATTGTACGCGTGAATGTTACGCCACTTGCCGTTCGGCTTCCGGACACAAAATGTGGGTGTCGAACGGGGAGACATGCTCTCACGCACCATTCCTGCGTCGTGCTTTGCATGGAAGAGACGTCAATGTCGTCGCACTCCTCCCTGGACAAGGGCCATTGGCGAGTTACGCAGCATTTGGTTCCTGGAACCAGGTGGATATCATGACGCACACCTCGGTCCGGAGGTAGGACCGACGGCGGGTCTCTGGAGACGACGTCTCGAAATTTCGTCACCAAAGGATAGTACGGATTCAAGGGATTCCGTAGGATCGATGATTCATTCCGTGCGTTCAGCACTCTCTTGGTGACTTCCAAGACAACTTCATCCAGAAGCGATGACGAGTTTATCTCCTCGTCCGGTGTACC
>NW_020187445.1:45958-50612 GCF_900000015.1 Plasmopara halstedii | reverse complement strand
GATGTTGCACGCCCTCAGGGCCAAGCAAGGACATCAGCTTGTTAAGCCCGTCCTGCATACCCTGGGGCAAAAAATCATGTATTGCCGAACGCTTCAAGTAACGCTATATCTTTATCCGATTTGCACTTGTTGAGCTCCATAATCTGTATGAACTCATCAATCGTCTTCCATATACGTGGAGATTGTATAAGTCCACACAGTGACCGATTTAGCTTACAAACGTGGTCAGGATCACTTGCGGTAACGTATCGAACTGGTTGTGCCATAAAAGTATCTTCTATAAGCCATTTCTTGCACAATCATGACATTCATATGATCAATTGTCGAAACGTTCAATGCGCTCAAAGATCCAAATCAGGGTGATTTGCTTGATAACTTGGAGGCGCTGTGCAAGCTAGATGGCTGTTACCCGGTCGAGTCATCGGTGCAAAAGCCTCACGTAGACACTGATGATCAGGTGTCGGGCGGCTTGCCCACCCCCTGGTATAGTTGTCTCGGCTGCACAACACGGAAGGCCACAGGCGCTAATGTCTTTATGTAGCAATGCCGCACCTCTTTGCACTAGGTGTGCCATGTATCGCTCAATCTCACCGTTTTTGTTTTTTTTGTCGAAGCCCCCATCTGTTATTCATATCTTTGCACCCATGTTATAGTGGTAGATGGTCTCATTTCTTGCGAAATAACTCGATTTCCAAATAGCAGGCCATGGTAGATTTGCTTACGTCGCAAGTTTTTAAAGTTGATATATGGGTGGTTGGCATTTCTTCAAGTGAAGTCACAACAAAGCAGCTTCAAGGTCTTGCGTTGTTGCAAACATCGCACATTGCTCTTGATTCTAACAGTACCGAGTAGAACGTTTGACCTCCGATGCGGCATCCAGCGACTGTGCTCCATTTTTTTTGTATCCGGACTCGGTAAGACCATTAAGTTTCTGCGCTAAATGATTCTTTTTGCGCATTAAACAACACTGCTCACGCTCGTGCTTTTTGCTGTTGTTTTTTATTTACCATGGTACGTATGTCTGGGCCAGTAGCTTTAGACTGCGCGTTCTCATTCGCTGTCGCTTCATCATCGACTACAAATTGATCGTAGGAGATATCACGACTTCCATTATTAAAGGCAAATTCGGAGAAATTATCGTCGCAACTGACTAAAACGCGGCCGATATCTAGATCATCAAATTGGTATGCCTTTTATGCCTGCCATTGCCTACAAATCGACAAAGTCCTGCATCATGCTTGCTTCATGTTTTTTGAAACCAACACAATAACATGACAATCAAATACTTTGATCTTTGTAAACACTAGCTTCCATTTAATACAAACTTCGTATGGCGGTTGATCTAAAGCGATAATGTGCACCAGAAGCCGTTGAGCAGAAAATGATGTCAGTCATGCAAACTTTGCCCTAATGAGTCTTTAGCAGCTTGAATGCCCAAGAATACCGAGAGCACACTTCAACAGCGTCTATAACTTTGCTCGGCAACCCTTTATGGTGGCGCAAACGTTTCTATTCAATACCAACGCGCAAACAAATTTGATCGCCTCGTGACGTATACTCGCCCTCATTATCACTACGGCTTGCTTACAAAACGCTGTCAATTTGTTTTTGAAAATGCAACGTTAGTAGCAAACTTGCTATCAGCTTCCGCCTTGCTCCTATTTGACCAAGCCGGAGGTATCAAGTGGACCGAAGTGGTGTCCTGATGCCATCTCAACGAGCTTGTCTTATTAGCACCGTGCACAGCTGGTAAAGTTCTAAGCTGTGACACCCACCGAAAACCCCGCGAAAACCTTTTGTCGTCGCAAAGAAACCATCGCGTTGTTCAAAAATGATCGGCTTTGGTGAATTGTCCAACAAAGAGAACAGATTGTCAAAAAGCTTTGAGTTTCAACACACCTTCTTTCTTTTCGGCGTTGTCATTGTTCTATTGATGTGCATTGGCGCATCATCACTTTCGTGTATCTTAGTTGTGAAGAATCAACGACGAAAAAAGACTAAATTCACCAGAACCTTTCTTTTATAGTTATCTTCCGGTCGCGATTCTGCTTCGCACAGACCGCTTGCTAACCGTACCAGTGACTGCTACAAATCTTACAGCGCAAAACAGATGACCGCAAGCGGTTTCCTTGACTTGCGCTTGTACGTAGACTGGTCCAGCGAAGTCGTCAGTTGCTCCCACTTGACCCCCTCGCTTGTCACAATTTACAAGTCTCTTCCAGGACCATCTGCAACTTAGCCTACAAGTTTGAAGGTTTGCTTCGTCGCACTTTTTGATACGAAGGGTAGTGGCGGTGACGGCGTCCAAGGTAAAGGCGTACTCAACGTTGGGGGCGGAGCTCAGGCTCACAGCCTCATTAGTAGCACCTGAGCTCTAGCTGGCAAAATGCAAAATTTAATACTTTGATTCTAATCTTAGCTCACAAACTATTTGCTGCTCTATTTTTACTATATCTTCTTGAACTCTCTTCGAGGCTTAATGTGAATACTCGGGCGGAGCAGCTTGATGCAGTGGAATCTCCCACACCGCAAATGACGTGGATTCACGCTTCTTGAAATTGTTAGCGATTCGTCAAGTACGTGTCGCTGCTACAAGAAACAAATACTTTGAACTGCAAAATGCCGAGAGATAAAATAGCAGCGTGCTAACATTGCACAAGGCGAGGACTACTCTGGTCAATTTATATACTGTTGTTTACAATATGCCACCAAGTCAAGCTGCTTGTGGCATGCCGACTCGGATGCGACGCAGCATAGGACGAACTCTAAGAGTACATGAAGAACTACAAGGTGATGTCTCTGGTTGACGTGCACTTTGCAAACTATGTCATTTTTCAAACAGTGGTCACAGAAGACATTGTGATGTTCTCCCATCCAAGCTAAGATCATACTAATGCGAACTTAAATCCGACAATCAGTCAAAATGCTATCGTCTGATGTAGCTTTGACTTTATGTGAAATCACGTGACGTCCCATTTCCACTTAGCAAAACCGAATACCTACGACTTGCTGCCAGTCTAAGCGCAACATCGACAACATGATTAATTGTTTTGTCTTTATGGCATGGTTAAATGCAAACGTAACGAGCCAACTTGACGAAACCCGACTCCCCGAGTCGGAAAATGCTCAGTAATTTTTGCTTGGTTTTAGTCTATCCTTCTTTGGCCTTGTGGGTATTAATTGGGATTTCATGTACAAGCAAATTTTGATCTTAAACCCACGTCGATCGTGAATAACCGTGAGCTAGTTGCTATATTTGAGCTAAATTTTGAGTAGGATGTCGTGAGCTGTCTAGCTCAACACACGAGCAGTCTTTTAGACCATTGATGTGACGGTTTAATTTCAGCACTTGCCATAATAGCAAACGATTTCCTCCGTAAGTCTCATGTAAATAAAGTCATCAACTATCCCACAACAGAAGACAGTGTCCACATCAAACTGGAATATTAGTAGACATAAGAAACAGAAGACTGACAATATGACTTAGTCGATTTAGCAGAAGTTTAAAATAGGGGCATTGGCTTAGCGTTTTGTAACAAGTTTCGACTTCAATAAAAGAATTGCAACATGATAACATATACCCACTTTAACCTGCAGCTCTCATTTCAAATTACAGCATCTCATGTTTTATTGCGAGCTTATCAGTCGATCTCATTTGAAAAGCTTGCTCCCACCAGTTCTTAAAATTTTTGGTGTTTTGCGTGCTGGATGATACTGGCACACAAACATTTAGCAATACTTTAACCCGACAGTGCTCGAGTAGATCACATCCGTGCGGTCAGATACATCACGCTGATACTTTCCTTCACATAACGATGCCTCTGATATAGATCAATCAGGAGCCGTTGTTGAGAGCGTATCACATCACGTGGTTTGACGTTGAGCAGATTGGCGACAACATCTTAGAGAACGGAAGACAATCGCGTCACTCTCACTGAGTAAGTGGTTTGCTAGTGTCAATTCAGTGAGTGATGGAGTCACACGCCGAGTTCTCATGTAATAACGGTATCAACCACCAAGGGGTTTCCTACATCAATATCTATTTGATCACACTATTACTGTAGAACTTGAGCGCAACAAATACATTTTCGTCGACTGAAAATTTCAATGTATGCATTTCGCCTGCTCATTTTTCATAGACAGACACTCGTTAAGAGCAAACAGATAGTTTCTGGCAGGTGTAGGTGATTCACTGCTGTATCCGACAAAGGGACTACAATCGTAGACAAACACAGTATAACAGCTTTGTATCGATACCACCAGCTCTCTGCAACAAACAACTCTCAACAAAACAAGCTTGCTGAACACGCCAACAGGACAGTGATGGGAATTCCAAGAAGCATGATGATGCACAGGATATTGAAACGCGATGATGGGCAAGTGCACGTTTTCGAATCTAACGATCCGATACTGTCCTTCTTCACTTGGTACCCACGGGAGCAAGCAAACATCATTATCTTGCACTTCAATGAGTAGGCACTAATGCAGCGAGGATTGCCTTTGATGACGAGCAGCACGGAACAGCAGTTCTACTGCTCCCATGTGTAATACGGGATCAGTGTACAAACACTATCAAAATCGCAAGCTCTTTAACATACCACGGATTATTTGCTTTGATACGGCGTGATGTATCCTTTTGTTAAGCATGCACCCA
>NW_020187445.1:44879-45948 GCF_900000015.1 Plasmopara halstedii | reverse complement strand
AATCTCATGACGCACACCTCGGTCCGGAGGTAGGACTAAAGGCGGGTCTTTGGAGACGACGTCTTGAAATTTCTTTACCAAAGGATAGTATGGATCCAAGGAATGCCGTAGAATCGACGATCTCCTTCGTGCGTTCAGCTCTCTCTTCGTGCCCTCCAAGAAGGTTTCATCCGGAGGCGATGACAAGTTTATCTCTTGTCCGGTCGTCCAATGACCACTTCGACCAAATCGCCTGCCTTCTAGGCACTGCCGAGCTTTTCAAGGGACATTTCGTCCAGCTCAAGAAGAGCATCTACTGCAGGCATAGCCTCGAAGCGGACGTCGCCATCTTCCTCCCCGTCATAGCGTTGACGAGAGTGTATAACTGTGCGCCATCGTCTACGGTTGACACTGCCTGGATCAGGGTCGACGCCCGGTGTCTTGCAGCCAGCATACGGCCTCGCCGTCGCCTTTGTACAGAGGTTCTATGCCTCGGTGAGACCAGGGTGAACACGCACTCTGCGTCGTCCGGTGTCACCCTGCTGTCCACTCCTTTGGAGCTCCGATGTTATCCACAACATCCGCCAAAGAGCTGCTAACCCCGCACTCTTCGTCCAGTGGATTAACGCACCACTCCACGCGCCTCTGAAGGGCCGTGCCCAAGATGCCTCCAGTGACTGCTTTGCAACGAGAGCAGTGCTCAGTGGTTTACGTGCCACTTCACGTGCATCACGGGGCCCTTGCCCTCGATGCCTCGGATCTTGGCCGACCATGTCACGCATGACATGCAGCGACTGATTTGAAAATTGTGCAGCGTTCAGTGGGTTACGTGCCTATCCACGATCACTCCGCGAGCCACGCTCAAGACTCCTGTCCGATATACCGTTGGTGTCTACCAACTCGGACAATCCAATGTCCAGCACGTTGACCGTCTCGACCCAGTGCTCTTGCCAATAGTGCTTTTGTCTTCTAACAGAGGTGGGTTCATGACTTGCCAAAGCTCCACCAAGGATGTGCGCGTAGCGCTCAAGGTCTTTGACCTCCAATCAATACACCGCTCATGGTGTTTCCGAACATGCCATTCCTAGGG
>NW_020187445.1:34425-44869 GCF_900000015.1 Plasmopara halstedii | reverse complement strand
CCGGGTCGACCGCCGTCCGGTGACTCGTGATGCTCTTCGAGCCCTTGAGGACGAGGTCTTTCGTGATCGGAGCTCCGCTGAGCGTCATGCTGATGAAGCATATCGCTGTGCGGACGCTCTTGACGATTTAATGCACGTCGTGCGCCCATTGCCTCGCCTTGACGACTACCGCTCTCTGTCGAAGCGACTCCTAGCCGTGGAACAGGCGAATGCATCGCTGCAGGCAACGGTGGAGCAATCCACGCGCTCAGTTTGATCATCGTTCTGCGAGAGGTTCGCGGTTGGCATAGTCAATTTGGTGTCCAGCACCCTGTAGATTGCCGAGCAAAACATCCTAGTGAAACGCAGGTCTTTATCTGGAAAATCTGACTCCAGGAGTCCATGCTGGCGAAAGACACGATCGACAACAGCGCTGCTGTACCCACACCGTCGATGGGTCCGGCACTGCCACAAGATGAGCTATCTTACTCAAACGGTTCACATACCCGTATTGTTCGCCGAGTCCTTCGGCAGACCAAACACAAGTTCGTACACATGGGATACCTACACTCGGACGTAACCGGTGAACTGGCGAGCGGCGTCGCCGCATTCTGAGAGAGATCCTCCCTTTGACACAGCTCACACGTGCGCACATAATGCTCGTCCATTTGTACCTCTTGGGTCACCAGTGTGGCAACTAACTGAGCGGTACGTCCTCTCACGACCGAGATGACTACTGAGCGGGGTGTCGTGGGCCTCGTAGAGGATACGGTACTCCAAATTCTCGTCATGAGGAACCACAATTTATTGCGTATCGGTCGAATCGGTGCTATAATACAGCAACCCGTTTTTCAACGAATATCGGTGTAATCGTGCGCGAAACCGCGCCGACAATTTCTTGCCAGGGTCTCCAAAGCCTGGCTCCCAAGAGCCTGTATCAGCGCTACACACATACCATCACCCGCGTATGCGGCGCGAATCGAATCCGTCACCGACGACATCACTGTCGTGACGTGAGCATGCTCAGAATACGGCCTGCGTGACCACGCATCAGCCAAAACATTCTGCTTTACTGGCTTATACTTCACCTCGAAGTTATATTCTTCATAGAATGAGAGCCACCTATCTAACCTCTGCAAAATGTGAGGAGACTGAGTTGCAGTGCGCAATGACACATGATCTGTGTAGATCACAAACGGTCCTAAGGCAAGCAGATGCACAATTAACTTTACAAGTGCATACTTCACCGCAAGTAGTTTCTTGGACTAGGTAGCTCTTCTCCGAAGCCTGAAGCTGGCGAGATTCGAATGTGATCACCCAATATCGCCCTTCGGCGTCTGCTTGCAGCAGTGCACAGCCGATAGCAAAGTATGAAGCGTCACAAACGACACTTAAAGGACGATCAGGGCCTAGCCACGCTAGTATTGGTGCATGAAGGAGGCTGTATTTGACAAGAGCCTTCCGATGTCCGGTGTCCCAGCACCATTCCTTATCCTTCTTAGACAATGGCCATGCCATTTCCGCATAATTTGCGCTATACTTGTGCAAGTAGTTGGCGAGGCCAAGCCACTCGCGCAAGTCCTTTTGATTCTTCGGAGCCGGCCAGTCTACACTGGCCTTGACCTTAGCGGAATCAGCTGGAAAGCCATGCTTCCTAATAAAGCGCCTAAGATGCACTTATCGGCATTAGCATACAGCTTAATTGTGCGCATGCACTCGAGCACCGCTCTCATTAAGACGATGTAGTTTTCCTCATCTGTCCTCCCGTCCCCCGCACGACTGTAGATGAAGATGTTGTCGAAGTATGTTTGTGCATACGGCCGATGGGCTTGAGCAGTTGCGTCACAAGACGATAAATGTTGCTGGTGCATTTGACAGCCCTTGGGGCATCACCATCCACTTCCAGAGGATACCGCTCGAAGTACTCACCGCTGTCAGCGGAATATCACTTGCTCTCATAA
This sequence comes from Plasmopara halstedii, assembly GCF_900000015.1. Taxonomy (NCBI): domain Eukaryota; phylum Oomycota; class Peronosporomycetes; order Peronosporales; family Peronosporaceae; genus Plasmopara; species Plasmopara halstedii. The sequence continues at coordinate 42,929 of NW_020187445.1, read as the reverse complement.
ACAATTGGTAGCGGCCATCGACCAAGTCGAGTGCGCTGTCCTGTGAACAGCCAACCATATCGTTCTGGAGAACAGCGTTTCTAGAAATCGGCGTCTGTGCCAGAATGGTTGCAGCATCTAGTTTATCATAAGCGTGAACGATACGCCACTTGCCGTTCGGCTTTTGGACATGAAACTTGGGTGTCGAATGGGGAGACTTGCTCTCTCGATTCCTGTGTCATGCTTCACACGAAAAAAAGGCGTCAATGACGTCACGCTGCTCCTTGGGCAGGTCCCCATTGGCTTGTTACGCAGTGTTTGGTTCCCGGAACCAGGTCAATCTCATGACGCACACCTCGGTCGGGAGGTTGGACCGACGGCGGGTCTTTGAAGTCGACATCTTGAAATTCCTTTACCACAGGAAAGTACGGATCCGAGGGTTCCTTCGGAATCAAGGATCCGCTTCGTTCGTTCGGCACTCTCTTGATGTCCTTTAAGACAGCTTTTAACCAGAAGCGACAACGAGGTAAAATCCATTTTCGGTCTTATAATGACCACATCGACCAAATTGACTGCCTTCAAGGCACCGCTAAACCCTTCGAAGGCTATCTCGTCCATCTCAAGAAGAGCACCCATCGCAAAAATAGCCTCGATGGTACGTCGCCGTCTTCCTCTTCTTTCATACCGTTAACAGATATTTATAGCCGTGCGCTATTATCTACGATAGACACCCTGGGTCAGGGTCGTCTAGCAGATATCATAAACGGCTTCGCCGTCTCATCTCTATAAAGGTTTTACGTCTCACCGAGACCAGTGGGAATCCCCTTCGGCGTAGTCCAGATTTGCTCGTTCAAGTTTTTGATATTGGCTGATACAATTACTGTAACGGGGTTAAACATACCCTGGTAACAGGGTGTGTGTGTCACACGAGATACGCATGGTGTGACTGCACCCAAACAAGAATACGGTATGTGGCTAGGTAGCCAGTAGTTATGCATGAATTTATATTTCGTTATTATATATCTAGTTTATTTAGGAAAATAAAATTAGGCGGCTTTGCCGCAGATAAAAATAAATAAAAATCAGTTTAGATTTTAATCGAAGAGTCAATTGAAGGCAATAATTACTCTTGGAGTAAGCGGATTGCGATCCGCTAACTCATACTTTGCTTTGTAAGGAACGAAAGGTCGGTGACCTAAAGTTCGCTTCCTCGAGCGCATAGCTACAGCAGCCCGCTGCAATTACGTTGTCTACCACTTGCTGCACTAACATAACGGTAAAAGGTACGTTATCGCTCCCAGAGATAATCTTTTAAGATGAAAAATCCAAATTTTCAAAGAGTAGCTCATTGTCTACTTGTACACAATACATCGTACTGTACGCAATTCGTTTACATGGGTACAAAGAGTGAAGGTGTGATGGGTAGAAGAGATTACCGATTTGTTGTGACTGTGCTGCCCATACACATTTATGAAGAGGTTTTGGACTGATGGTATTTCCCTTACTTCGGCACGTGCAAGTTTTTCACATACCGCTTATAAACACAGCACCAACAAACGTCGAAAAAAGATAGATAGGATAGAAGACCATAGATATTCTTTATTCTTTTCTAGAGCTTTCGAAGAAGATTAAACATTAGCACGCTCGCTCTCATTTCTTTCTTCAAACACTCAAACTTGATTCTAGTTCAAAAGCCCAGACATCACGACGTCCGCATTAAGATGTAGCAGTCTCATATCACCAATTTAATTTCTCATTTAAACAAGTCTACCAACCCGAGGTAGACCACCAAAGCTTTTTTCTTTGCCAGGTGTCAATGACTGATCATCACATCCTTATCCTGGAAGCAATTCCCAATCAAAATGTCAGAAAAGTGCATTTTGCTAAGAATGCTCGATAATAGTGTGACGACTATTTCGCCAGCATGTAATTCAGCACATCCGGGTCCTGTCGTGTGTACCCCATTTGATGTCCTCTATTCCCCCAAGATGGGCGACAACTAATTCTTGCTGGATGGAGAGTTCTTTCTGTGGACTTCTTTCTAAAATGCAGTTCCATTTAAGATGCTATTGAGGTTGTCGACGGTCAATCATGTTTTGGCGGTCATTTTAAAGCCGAGCTGAACGTTTTTCTCGACAATGCCAGAGATGTTGCAAATTCAAAGGCGTCTTAATCCTTCACTTTTAAAAAAGTGAAGGCAGTCGAGAGCTCAAAGTCAATTAATGAATGACAAGAACATGAAGTTGGTCGTGTTCGAATCAGCAGAAACAAGGAGAGACTGGCTGACGTTTGAGCGTGTGAAAGTGGTGCACTTCCATTTTAAACGGAGTGAGGCACTGCTGCCAGCTTTAAAAACTTCAGGTTGGAGCTGCAAAAACACGAGCAAACTATTTTGAAGCTAAAGGCTGTGCCGCTGAGACAACAATGAAGAAATGAGCTGATGAAGGATCTATTTTTGAGCGATTGAACGACCCCCGCACCTTCTATTTTGACGTTTGGATTTAAGCTCAACGTTGCTGCTATCACGTTTGCGTTCTTGTGCTGTGGAACGTTCTCCGTGATGAGCAGATGTTTTGTTCTGCTTCTTTTTATCCCAAAAGGTGCTGGCAAAGCCCTTGTGAAACGTTTACAATTCTGATTCCATATTTCTGGTCTGGTCGTGAGCTGCCTCTATTTTCTAAATAGGGACTGTATGGAGCCAGAAGATGTGTTTGCACAAATTCTGGTTCACGCACTTCTTGTGATTCATTCCTCAATTTCCTTCAAGACGATCAAGCACTTTAATTGCCAATGACCGCGACATGCATCGTACCACGTCGTCTATGCTTCCTTTTGCTGTCATGCGTCACTCTATTGATCTCCAGTGAGTTATCTCAATTAAAGATCATGATGGTAAGCGCTGAGCGTGCGATGGCCCAGCGATACGAAAGAGCCTTATTGTCGACATCTGATCAATTGTCAACGTCTTTGGAAGAACGAGTTGCACCTGTTGCGGTTGAAGACGATGCTGGAATGCTCTCACGCTTTGTAACTTATTTCAAGCCTTCGTTTCTATGGCAAAAGTTCGCATCGTCTTGGATCATGAGGTTCTTTAAGCCACATATCTACCTGAGGCACATCGCCGACAAAGAGGCAGCAGGCGAAATGTTGCTGAAGAAAGTGAATGCTTATTGTTAAAAATTCGTAAGCTGGGGCTAGAGAAGAGAGCTGAAGAGTCTTTGCTGAAGGCGAAGACACTTGCGGGGAAGGAAAGAAAATTCGGAAGTGATTTATTTATTTGGGTTTACATACCGTAATAACCTTTAACCGTAAAAAGTAAAAACTATGTTAAACCGCGGTTCGGATTGGACCGGGTTGGGTTGTGTACCTTACCTGAAACCCATAACCCTCAATACTTATAAGGCAGTGGTTTTCTCAAACAGCAAAGAATTTCAAAAGTGGTCGAAATATTTCGCGGACGCCTTCCCTGATAATCCAGATGAAGCCGCTCGTCTTATGGTGTCGACGTTGGCAAAATACCGAAAGGGATTACTGGTCGACTCCATTCCGACTATTAAGGTTGTCGACGGCAAATTTTCTTTTGGCGATCCTTTGAAGTCGCACTTATGGAATATGTCGCAGAGGCTATGAAAGATGTGAAGTTAATGGGTTATGCTGAAAGTCTTGAAGAGTCACTCCTTGCTCTTAGTGATAGACTAATGGCTGTCAAGGACTCTAAGGCCATTGGTGAACGAATTCAAAATGAAATGCTGGATGGATTGTTCAGCAACAACGACGACCTTGTTGACGTAATTGAAATTCAGAACTTGCAGACGTGGTACTTTCGGAAGCCTCAAGGACCAGTAAGTACTCGCACTCGTGACTTGTATCACAAGATAGAGCAACTAGGAATCAGTGAAGAAAAAATTGGTGAAGCGCACTCTAAGGCTGATGGCGATGCCGGACGGATTACAAAAGAATTAGTGGATTACAAACTGGAACAACAGTTGAAGACGGTGAATGTAAAAGATGCAGCGCACGCATGCGTTAGGCACTTTTAACGCATGGGCTGAAACCGCAAAAAAGTTACGAGCTACGTTGAAAACAATTTTTTCTGATACAAAAGTTCTCCAACTTTGTCAAGGTGTTTTTCCGAGAAGCGTTACGGACCCAATGATAAAAGCATTGGTCAGAGAATGGAAGTATGGCCAGGATCACGATCTGCTTAGATCTCTGAACCCGGAGAATTTCTCATTTAACAGTGTTTGTTCGAGAGCGTGGATGGAATACATGAGAAATTGTTACTCAGATGGAGCGGATTTGCGAATGGTTTCGGCTTTGACACATTACTACCCTAAAATCATTCCAACTTTGATTCAAGAAGGAGAAAAGAGCACAGAGGCTGATGTTCTATCGCTCACGAAAGCTCTCGAAAAGAATTTACAAGAGCTCGTGCCTCCGTAAGACGCCCCTCAAAAGTTTGTAATGTTCTTTACTTAGATAACTATCGAAATGAAAAAGGTGTTACTCATGATGGGGTTTAATGCGTTGTACTATCAGAGCAAAGACCGTTTGAATAATATTGCACAGTCTAGGTGCAGATATCGTAGTTCGCCGTCACGCGCAATATTTCTTACGCACCCTTTTGTAATGTACGTGGACACTAGAATATTCTTAGAGCGATGCTCAAATGTGTCTTGGTAAAGAACTATGATGAAATACCATGATTGAAACAATGTATGAGATCGTTGTGCTAGTACGTACCATGTTATGGTGTGTGTACATATTGCACGAACAACAGTCAATGTTGACCCTTTACCTTTAAGCAAAGCTCAAAGGTATCACACCTGAGTACCGTGACGAGAACTGGTGCAGTAGATGGTATCGAAGAAGAGAATTCGATGGGCCCGTGGGTACATATTTTTTTAAAAAGGAGCGTTCAAAATTTAATTAAATGTATTTAAATATATATCACTCGAGCAAAAAAAAGAAATACTTTAATGTTGCGTGTCCCTTGTCTAGGCTGTTCGAAAATAACAGGGTCGACCGTGCTAGATGATATGAAGGCTTGTAGGCGCATGTTGCCTTACTGCAGAGCAAATAGGTGTTATTGTACATCATGGAAGTCGAGGTCAATCGAATCCAGCCGTACACGAATCTGATTGCTCAAATACAGGTGGGGCTCCAGCCCAAGTTTGCTGGTTGTTACTTCAACGTCAGGGGCTTATTAAAGAAATGATATGCTGATTATTCTTGAAGAGTTCAAAACTTTCGAGCGATATCGAGACTGTCGAAAATGTTTTCCTGTACGCGGAGGTATTTAAGACTCCGAGTACTGTACGTGCGTCTTGTGACATGGAGCGGGTACAAGCTCAGGCAAAGCTTTAAATTTGCTATCGTGAAACGTTGTCTTGTCCGGACCTAAATTTGATTAATGATTTCATCTAGTTATGACGCGCTTCTATCGCGACAAGCCATCGGTGACTAAGAGTCGAAAAGGTTGATTATATCCTGTTAGAGGTTTTGCAAGTCATGCAAACTACTTTTTAGAAATCAGGAGTGCTTTTGGCGCGGGCAAAAAGCTGAGGTATTCTATGTGCAAAACATTAAATTGCTAAAGGTAACAGCATTGGTATTGCTAGGTGTCTCGAGTAGATTCCGGATGACAGAGGCGGCATCGAGCCGCTGTTTGAGGATATAACAAAACAGCAGTTACTATATATTCCGACCTCATGAATGCATCATTGTTGCGTTGCAACGTTTTTGGCTCCCGATCCGGGGCTGATGGAAAGTGATTGCATGTCATGTCGCAGTCTCATGTGTTAGAGCAGATAGAATTGAATAGCGCCTTTAACTTGCGAGCAGATGGACCAGGCCTTACGAATCAGGATAGATCAATCATCATTGTCACAATGTAACTGTACTGCTGAGTCAGTACTACCGTGTGACTAACCCAAAGGGCCGAACATAGAAGCAGCATGGGCTAATGGATAACATAGCCCAAGGTGTTGTGATTCCTTTCCCACTACCGTCAGCAAATACTCGTATTGATCTGATGAAGTATTTTACCCAGGGTACGTCTGATTTGAGCTACTCGCGAGCTTTGGGTACGTGTGCAAGGATATGCAAGAAAACAAAGTAGATGGAATGGTACGATTGGTGTTGGAGCAGAAATTAAGGTCATCATTCGTCATGCAATGAATAACCTGGTAGACCATTGAGTTCGAGGAGTGAGGTAGCTATCCTTAAGATTTCTACAAAAAGTTATCAATTCTTTGCTTAAGTGATATCACGACGTATTGCCTAGAGAATATTAGCCGCTGGTAATGATCTGCGCCATAATGCTGACTTAATTTCCGCACTTGATTGATGAGACACCTGGTTTTTACCAAGGCTCTTTCTAAGCAAGCATTGTGTTGCCACTGACACTTCATATATTCTACCGAAAAAAATATGGGATGGTAAAAGCAAACCGCCCACTCCGTGCCGACGTTTTGTGCCAAAAGTTGAATCAATTGGAATTCGTGCACGCTTATAATAGGCAAATGCATCGATCTTATCACGTAAAGGCGAGATCCTATTAAAGATTATGTTTCGTGTGCTTCTACAAGAAGAAGATCTGTAACGATGTGACTTGTCAGCTCTGATATTCCATATGTACAAATATTCAACGCTTTTTCAGCTAGTACGAATTGCAAATATACGACTTGCTTTCTCTGGTAAGAAATGACTTCGGTGTCTAACGTCCGGCTAGCAGCCTACTTGTACCACGACCCCCTCTGTTTCAAAGCGATAATTTCTCTACGACTATAAAAATTACGGTTTTTATGAATATTCATAATCAAATCAAAGCGCGATATTATTTAGCACGAGTGTATCATATAGTATTTAACAACCTTACAATTGTTCGAGGGGCTAAATACAAGATCTGATTTACCGTGTTACAGCGACGCTTTATATATATAGGCTCTGTTTACTCTTAGCAGATGCCAATAGGCATGAAGGGTTATTGCTTTTCGCCTGCTTTTCGCGGCTGAGATGAAGTACCTAATTCGCCACGAGAAGCCCAGACTCCTATGTCGATTCAATCAATCGTATTCTTTACCCTATGCGGAAATACTGCAGCGTTTACCAGCACGATTTCCAGTGTGGTAGTGGTCCTTCATATTGTGAATATCATAAAATGACACCGATCTAGAGGTTTGATACCCTGTTGGATGGCTCGAATAAGCAATGGATACCGCTCGTTCAGTGCTAAGGAAATTCGGCTAATTTGATACAGCTGGCTACACGCACTCTTGAGCTGAGGAAGCCTTACCTTGGTGCTTAGTATTTTCGTGTTGCTGTCTTACGCGCCCCTTTCACCACAACCGTATGTGAATCTCTTAATCAAAATGAAGAGTGAATATATTATAGATGGTCTTTCCCTAAATCTAATCTTAGCCTAAAAGCAGAAATACACGTACCTAATTGTAACCATCTACTGACTAGCGTAGTGTACACCAAGTTGACCAGTTTCGAAGAGTATACCACGCAAACTACGTAATGGGTCTACCACCCCATGACACCACCCCTACCCGAAATGGGACATACACATGTCCCAATATATCAAGGGTACCTAAAAAAAGGAGCTTGTATCATTTGGGACCAAGGGTGGAGCGAGAGACGTCGTACATGACATTAAGAGAGACGCCGACGAGGAACGGCTCCTTCCAAGCCTGGCGACAGTGACACGCCCGCGGCAGAGATGCGAACACGCCAAATAGAAGCTCGAAAAACTTGCCGAGTCAAGTGGAGTCGCCAGCACAACTAATGCAACCGAAAACAAGGACGGCTTTAAAGCCGGGCGTCGACAAAGACGAATACAGCCATGCTTGGTCTTCTCCACAAGTTGGAAAGCTTAAACAACCCGCCAAACATCCATATATCGAGTCAAGTGACGGCCACGTTTGGCGGAAGAGGGAAAGCTTCCGATACCTTGCGTTGCAGAAGCAGACTACTCCCAAAAGACAGTATCGTCAATGAGATCGCCAGCGGCGACGACGCCAGCCCGTGCCGCACGGGGAGAAAACGCTTCACAATCACTGCCGAACGACGACGTGTGACCTATTCCACGCCTCCCAAAGACCAGCGTCAGTGCCAACGGCCTAGTATATCAGACAATCGTCACGTTGTCTGTTTAAACTTTTGATATGAAGATTCAGCCCAAAGAACCTGTGATGTTTCTTGGGGTTGGAAACACAACTTCTTGCGGTTGTGTGTTTCAATCAAGACAAAACAGTAATCTTCTAGAGTATTTCCTGACTTTAATAATAATAACATTTAATTATATCAGCATGAATTCACCCTCTGTATATGCAACGACAGCATTTAGAAAGGAATGTTTAGGGTTATATGTCGCACGAAGAGTCGTGCGACCTTTCAACAATCTGCAAAAAACTTAGTATAAAGACTCTGTTGGGATTACGCCACTGAATGCTTGTTGAACAAACGGATGACGTCAGATGGTTACGATTACGGTTACGGTTACATTTATGGTCAGTGCA
>NW_020187445.1:33550-34415 GCF_900000015.1 Plasmopara halstedii | reverse complement strand
TTCAGCATGACGCTCAGCGGAGCTCCAATCACGAAGGACCTCGTCCTCAAGGGCTCGAGGAACATCACGAGTCACCGCCCGCCACCGACTCTTATCGATGAGAACGGTGACATCCACTATCACGTGGAGCGTCTAGTGAGACGACGTCGTCACCAGGGTCAAACTCAATATCTGGTGAAGTGGCGGGTATTTCCCGACTCCGAAAACTCGTGGGAGTTTGAGGCGACACTTTGGAAAGATTGCCCAGTCGCCGTGGACGCTTTCAATCGGAAAAATCAGGACGTCCCGCGCTTCCCGGCAATAGCCAGGAAAGTAGAAGGGTCATGAGCTAAGATCAAGCAGTGGTCCTGAGCTCTTGCGGTCGCAGACACAGAGCTCGCGGGGGAGCGTTAAGGACCAACCCATATGTCGCAGGGCGACAATTCGAGGGAAGTCGACGGCGTGCCGTGAGTTTGGCAAGCTCAAATAGGAGGTGTCGCTCAACACACACGCCCACTTCCTTGTGACTCAACTGTAGAGCATACAGTGAGGAAAGCTTCCGGTGCCGTTGCACCCATCGCTCAAAGAGCGCTTCGTCATCTGTAGCGCTTTCGCCAGGGGCGAGCACGGCTTGAGCAAGCCCACGTAAAACACCGAGTGGGCGCGTATCCGTTTTGAGAGGTTCAGCGTATACGCTAGGCTCCGCTTGGCCACAACCTTGAACGGTCCAATAAATCGTAGACGAAGGTTTGTCCGGAATATAGCAGAGGCTGCATGTGTAGGCAGGTTTTAGAATTTGATAAAACCAGGTCCCCGACCTTAAAGCTTTCAACTTTGCCTCTTCCTTTTTCATCTGCATATTCTTTTTGCAGGTCTTGCCTTTCAA
>NW_020187445.1:32079-33540 GCF_900000015.1 Plasmopara halstedii | reverse complement strand
GGTGACGAGGGTAAATCGGACGAAATTCATCGTACAGGAAATGCGTGACAGACGAAATATAAAAATGAGGATGTTAAGGAAGTTGGCATTCCGGACGCACGGCATAATCTACTGTACTTGTTCGATCATAATGAACGTACACAGTCAGAAACTCGAACCGAAAGTGCAATATACAGCGTAATCGAGAGAAGTAATGTTTAGCATTGTTATCAAAATGTACAATCGACAAAAATTTTATTGTCTTTGGCAAATTTTATGGCTATTGTTTTCAAATGTGGCTTGACATTCTTATAGAATTACAACTGTGCACTCATCGCCTCTTTGATGCTAAGTCTTATAACTACAACACTTGTCAGGTTTCGGACTATCGGGCGGGAAATAAGTGAAACGATTTTACTTTGCAGCTAACTAGAATCAGGAGGGTATGAAAATTTTCTACTGGATGTCAAACTACTCGACTTTGCATATCTTTGTTTTGCTTCGAAAAACTTAACAGTTGTTTTCCGATTCATACTTCAAATGGATGCCTTGCCGTCCTTGTCCTCAAACTGAAGCGCTCTGAAAATGGGTTGTGACATATTTGCACAGGTAGCCAGCTTTTGGCTGTAGCATATAAATATCTGTAAAGACTGTCCAAGTTGACTGACCATTGTACTCTAAGAGGGTAGATGTACGCAGCCAGGATGATCCACAATAATTCTCACAGCACAAAGATGTTCGTCTAAAATTTGGTGAAAGTGATCGTGTTAGGAGAAAAAAGACTAAAAATGAAAACGGCTATCGTCCTTTTTTCTTTTAGATCATCCTCGTGCGAGAGGATGTAAATACGGCATGAGATTGAGGGGCTAAGCTACGTGCTTTTAAAATTAAACGACCAATCGTTCAAAACGAGGCTTTGCATGATAGGCCTGCAGTGAGTGGATCCAAAATGTTGTGATGTATACCTTATAATAAGGTATACATCACAACATTTTGGCTCCACTCACTACGAGTCAATAGAATTTGTGTCCATATTCCATTAAGAAAGGAGAGACTAATTGCCATGCAAGTAATATGCATAGCTCTAGGATATTCGCAGGTCCCATCTTTTCACAAATGTATAATGTAGTGATTGCGGGAGTTGGATTGCTGACGTAGCAACTACTTATCTTAAACTTTTTGTTACCAGTCCGTACTTATCTTTGTCCGGAATTTTCGCTAATAAAGACTAGGAAAGCGCTCGTATTGGTTACAAGTTTGCCTAAGAATTCCTGCGTAGAACCCATTTAGAAGGATATCCTAATCTGAAAATCAAAAATATCTACCATTGATGTTGAAAGGTTGGTTGTCTCCATTAATCCGATCTGTTTTTGAGGCTGACAGCGTTTAAGTAAAATACATTTAATCAAGCCGTTTGTCCATCATTCAGCCGTTTATTTCATTCGTCAACCGACGAGTCGTCCGTGCGACTGTTTTTGAGAT
>NW_020187445.1:25155-32069 GCF_900000015.1 Plasmopara halstedii | reverse complement strand
GATATCCCAACTCCGAAAACTCGTGGGAGTTTGAGGCGCCACTTCGGCAAGATTGCTCAGTCGCCGTGGACACTTTTGATCGGAAAAATCAGCACATCCCGCGTCATCAGACGCCATGCGCTTCCCGGCAATAGCCAGGGAAGTAGACGTGTCATGAGCTGAGCTCAAGCAGTGGCCCTGAGCTCTTTCGGTCGAAGACACAAAGCTCGCGGAAGCATTAGGGGTTGACCCATACGTCACAGGGCGACAATCCGAAGGAAGTCGACGGCGTGCCTTGACCTTGGCAAACTCAAAGCGGAGGTGTCGCTTCACACGCACGTCCACTTCCTTGTGGATCAACTGTAGGTTATACAGTGAGAAAAGTTTCCGTTGCCGTTACACCCATCGCTCAAAGAGCGTTTCATCACCTGTAGCGCTTTCGCCAGGGGCGAGCACTACAGGTATTGTCCGCATTGCGGGTAGTCGAGAGCCACCTCGTTGAGCACGTAGACGAGTGCGATAAACGCCTAACGGAATTTCTTTTGGAACCAAAAAACGAGCTCGGAGAGCTTTCCTCGTGGCAAGTTCATCATCCGTTCTGGTCGGGGGTCTGATGATGTGGAGGCGTAACGATCGACTTACCGCGTCCTTCGCTTCCACAGCGGGATCCGCTGGTTCGTATTTATGCTGAAAAATCAAGAGCGCCAATCCTTTTAAAATTGTGTGCCTTTCCTGCATACATCCAGTCGTTACATGCTTTCGTATACATATTGCTGACAATACAAGCAGATTTCTCTCACCTCGTTCCTCTCCATCAACAACGATAACCTTTCAAGTCTATCGCATCTTGAAAATATACTCAGTGCCATTGTTAGCATGTTTTTTAAACCAACTTTTAAATGTGACGAATACATCTATCTATATATATCTACATAGCCTCCAAATCGATTCTTGTCTTGCGTATTCTGCTGGTTGTCTCACTGATGAAATTTCGGTGGCTGCGTGCGTATTGAATATATTAGAGTAGTTGCTTTTGACTCCAATCATGTCAGTCGCTATGTCCGCGTATATCATCTTATCAAGTTGTATTTGTATGATGTCGCGCCATAGTTAAGAAGGTTCTTGCCTCCCTGAAGAACAAAGCTTTGTCTTTCTGTCTATATTTTTAAATAAATAAATTCTTTTTCCCCATGTTTGTACATTTGTTGCCATTTCTGAATGTCCTTAAAAAACGCTCTTTTCTAGCTTATATTGTTAAAGTTCCGTGAGCCAGCAACAACTTTGGCACAAGAATTTGTATCATAATTGATAGACTCAGCGAATGACCAGGCGACAAGCTTACGGACATTATACACACCCTTAAATACAGCTACAGAGTGTATCAACCAACGTCAAATCTATATCAGTAGAAACATATCGTAGTGTCATTTAAGATTCATAAAGTGCACGAATCGTTCTGATGTTCGCAAACAACTGGTTTTAAAAGCATCATTAGTGGGTCCATCATGCCTAACGCAATGCCTTGCGTATAAGTGACATGTTGACCGGGCAAAGGAGTCATCTCGAAGCGCGCAACAATGCTAGCAACAACAATCTTAGCTTCAAGAAGGGCCAAAGTTTGACCGACGCAAATCCGCGGACCAGCACTAAAGGGTGCAAATTTCGTCGATGTCATTGGAATTATTTCACCCGTGTCACTGTCAAGAAATCGATCAGGATTGAATTTTAAGGCATCGTCGCCCCAGACGCTAGTTAGTCGTCCACACGAGAAAAGGGCAATGCCTATATCTGTGCTTGCCGGTACAAATGTTCCGTCTGGAAGTACAGTGTCTTTGATGCAATGAGTGGTGATCAATGGTCCTGATGGGTACAAGCGCAATACCTCACGGACACATGCTTCCAGATATGGCACACTGTTAACATCGGTCACCGACGGAGTATAGTATTTATCAAAAGTGAGCTTAGGAATCTTAGCTTGAAGCTCAGTACGCAGCTTCGCTTCAGCTTCTGGATTCTGACTAAAAAGATGAAACAGCCATCCAATACAACCAGCAGTAGTGTCACGACCGGCGATGATTGACGCAATAGCAATGTTCCGCACCTCGACAGGGTTCACAGGTATTCCATTAGATTCCATTTTATCAAGCACAATCGACACAATATCCTTATCGGCAAGAGTGACTGGACGACCAATTTCCTGCTCTTCAATACGACGATGACGACGTTCGACAGCATCGGCAATGATGCCCATTAGATATTCATCAATCAAACGCACGTTCTCCTTCAACTTCTTTTCGTCGCCCAAGTTAAACCAACGTCGCAACTTCCAATACCAAACGGGCTGTTTAAAGCGCTTGCCGGAAAGAAATTGGGCTTCGTCTATCGCTTGAGCCAGAGGTTGATACGCTCCATCCATCGAGCCCATTTTTGCACCAAAGCCGATTTCGCCAAACACATCAAATGTATAGCGATTCAAAAGCTCAAAAACGTCTAGTGGAGTGTTGGTTGTTGCCGCAGATGTCAATATCTCGACAAGCTGTAAAGTGTATTTCTGTATGATCGGCGTCATGTGCTCGCGCAGCGCACGGGCACTAAAAAGTCCAACGACAACATTGCGCTGTCGCTTCCACGTCTCGCCATTAGTGAGCACGATACCATCGCCCAATACATCGTAGAAGACGTCGTGTATATACTCACTTTTGGGAAAATTGTCGAATTGTGTTTTGAGCACAGCCTCAAGATGTTCAGGTTTCGCGATAAACATCATGTCATCCTTGCCGGGAAGACGGACAATAAATGCCTCACCGTTTGTGGCAGCAAAATGATCGGCTAGCCAATCGTGCATGCGCGGTGCATTTACAGCAAGTTCAATTGCGTTGCCCAAAATGGGCAGCGTACCTGGCAGGATGACAGCCTGCTTGATTTTGTCACCTTTTCTCTTACTGGAGGCTTGGGTCCAGCAAAAAGTGACTAGCAATGCCGCTGTGATAAGGCCAGGCACCACGGACGACTTGAAAAGAGACTGCAGCATATTGCACACTTAGCGCGTCTAGTACTGACCTAACTATCAACTGAAGGACAACCGTTGCTAATAACATAAACAAAAAAAAGTGCAGCAGATTCTGGGTTAATGACTGGTGACGCACCAGAAATACTCCTTAAACGCGACAGAGAATCCAACGGCATGTATCTCTGCTGAAATAGGTACCTTGGTTTTTATAGGTTTGTTATTTATACCATTATCATGGTAAAAGAATTTCGGGACTCTACTTGCGAATCGAGAAAGAGATCTTTTGCTGGGGCACAACATACCGACGATGCAAGCTTTTCCTTTGGTCAGACGAATTTTGCGTTTTATCGACTCAGTCGTAATGAATAATGTCAACACTCTTTAATATCTAAAGAAATAGTATTGCAATATCGTCATATTCTACTCGAATTCTTTCTTCTGCTTTATATCCCGTATGTTTCTCGCTTAAGACGTATTTCATTCTTGAACTCAAACGAGCTTGAGAAGCATGTATTTTGATGAGAGATGGTATGATAGAATTCTTTTGGTGGGCACACTATTTATATGCACACAGTAATACAAGACGTAGGGAGAACATTAAATATTTAACCTCGAAAAGATCGAAGGCAAACATGAAGCAGCAACAATTTAAAGCAAAACGAGCGGCGTTTGTGCAGATAGTGTACAGATGTTAAATATGATCTTAGAGCAGATCAAGGGATTTACGAATCTGGTAGATAACTTGAAAAGATATAGCAAATGTCAATGCAACTTGCGCATATCGCGCATGCGAGACGGAGCAACGGGATTCGCTGCGGCCTTGCCAGTTTCTGAGATCTAGTTCATAAGAAGCCAGGTCATGCGCATGCACCATAAATCAACGATCAAAAATTAATAGTATCGACCGGTATGCACCAGCTACGCGAATTCATAATTTGAGTTGGATTCCACGTGGTTAACTTACAGACCGAGCGAGCAATCGAGCTTTACAGCTTGAGAAAGATTTCTCATTTGATATTGAGTTTTTTATAAGGAACGGAATCTGTTCTTTAAGTGTAAATTGTTAGCACTTTGGACAACGGCTTAGAAGTCCTCCACAACACCTTAACAAAATTCAGGTTTGCCTTTTTATCCCTCCTTTCTGTCGACATCATGTAAATGAAAAGTAATGAAAGCAGAAACAGCAGGAGTCAACTTCTTCACTATAAAATGTGGCTCCGAATCTTTGACCTTGACAGAGTTTATTCGCAGAGTGCAAAGAATTTCCGTATCGATATAGAAGATCGATATCGCTTGGAAATGGAGTCTCGGCATTTCTAGCTTTGCCATTTCGAGGATTTAAGCTCAAAGGTAAGTGTGAACAATTACACACTTATATATTATATCACCGGCACTTTGAACGCCATTCAATGATCCAATGTTTTCACCTTTTCAAAGAACATCGGAAAGCTATCAAATATTCGCGAATGCTAAGAATGATTATAACGATATGCACTCGAGCACGTGCTGCTTCATTCGTAACAGTCCTGAGTCCAATTACTGATTTCTTGCCGCGAAGCCTACCAAATGTAATCTGATTTATCTGGATCAAAAGAAAATTACACTCACTTCCGCAATCATCGACGTCAATTTCAACATTGCATTTACCACTGTAAGATGTACATGCTCGAGCAGATCTTCAAAAACTTAAATCCATTCATTTGTCAGCTTTCATTGAATTCTGGAGCGCAACATTAGAACGTCGCAATCTGGATATCGCGGTATTGATGACGACAAGCATTACGGGACTATCTATTATCTATTTAAGGTAGTGGTAATTTTTTTGCCCAAGCCTTTCTGGATGCTAAGAAACTCAGACGATAGACGTAGTTGGCCGGGTGTTATCTTGAGATACGTGATACTCTGGTCATCTTCAGGTCAAAGGAGCATTTTAAGTTTTGAAGAAGTTTATTATTTGGCCTTCAGTCCGTGAAAACATGAGCTTCAAGGACACGCACAATGCTTAAGGATGTGGGGAATGAGCAAGTGGAAGACATGCAAATATAGGAAGACAATCTAGGAGCAATAGTCTTGGTGAGCTACGCTGGCTACAACAATTGGGATGTGTACATTTATCACCACTTCATTTTGCAAACTGCAAAGCAGAAATTAGTAGCAACTGACTATATCAGCACGAAAGCAGTATGCTAACAAACGTAATCGATCCAACATCCGGATGAATGCTTGTGGTGATTAACAGCAAACATCCTATAAGAAATCGATATGATCTGAGGGCGCATTTTTCCGTTGCGGATGACTGTGATCTGGACCGAAAGCACATGAAAAATCGACATCTTCGGCATTTTTCTAACCGAATCGCCCAGCCATATCGTTATTGTAGCGTGTCTGCTTGGTTATGATCGACCTGGTTGTCACGTCGAGATCAATATCTCGATCCATGGCTAGCTTTGCCTCACGGAGACCGTCAGTCTTGAGATACTCTTTAGCCTACCTACACGCAAATTATTGCCACTTGACTTGGCAGTGTGATCATATCGTTGATATATCGACAAACAAGCACAAAACCTTGTTCAGACCCTTCAACCTGACGCACTGACCCGCTTTACGGCCATGGGGTCATTTTGTGACACATTATCTGACGTATAGTTCGATGATTTTGCCTTAAGGTGGATTTGTTTGGCTAGTATGCAATCCATCCTCGAAATTTTTATCTCACCTCTCAAGATTTGCTGAGGTGCGTAAAAGGTAGCGTTGTACGTCTATTGTAAATATTATGCTACGATAGGATTGTTTTGAATCAATGTATCTGTTTTGAAAAACGCCATTTGCCAGAAATTCCTTATCAAGAACAAAGCTATCTAAAAGGGTCACAACGAATCACACTTTTAAAACAAATCGGCTGGATTTTTTTGCGGTAACGACTATTTCAAACCATTGAATGTTGAATTGCCCATTCGCTAAGAAAGTTAATTGAGCATTCCTCTTGCTGACTTGACAAACACTTACTATTCTGGAGTAGCTGGGGGAGATGGGGTGAGTGTGGAGATTCGGCGTCTATCGTGACTCATCGAGATAAGTGGTGCGTTATTGAAACAATTAAAGAATGGCGAAGCTTGCATAAGCAAAATAAAAACGATCAGCGCCATACT
The DNA here is from genome assembly GCF_900000015.1 of Plasmopara halstedii. NCBI lineage: Eukaryota > Oomycota > Peronosporomycetes > Peronosporales > Peronosporaceae > Plasmopara > Plasmopara halstedii. Next base: position 25,931 of record NW_020187445.1, on the reverse strand, counting down.
ACGTGGCCGAAAGTCAGTGTAAGCTGGTCCGAGGAAGCACGATCTTGTGTAAGAACTCGGTATTAGAGCTTTATTCGGTGGTTGCAAGAAGGGCAGTCTAAACCTTATAGCAATTTTGGAACGCTTGCTGACGGAATGTCAAATTCATCAAAGTGAATTCCCATGAATATAGTGGACACAGGAGAACGCTATCGACGATACCGCATAGCACATATCAAAGTTTTAGACAATCACTCACGCGATGGGGTGGCGTATTTTCCAGCTAAGATGTATACCCCTTTTCAAATCTGTTGTTATCCACTCTGTTAGCATCGAAGGAAATTCGACTTGCCGAGCACGTCTTTACATACAATGACAACTGACGCGGAATAGGATAGGCGCGAAGCGAAGGAGGTCGAGTATGATCTATAAACAGAACAGAACATGGACTTTGGGGTCAAAGCGATTTCTGAAGAAGGCACAACAATATTCATTGCTGATAGCTAACTGAACCTGCGATCCATAGCAATGATGTTAGCGGTTCAAAGGATGTTTGTCGAAAAAGGTTGCACAATTTCCCAATAATCAACGTTTGAACGCATATTCGTGGTGCCACCAACCGAACAAACTTGATACTGTAATGTCTTGCACCCATTATTGCGCGGTAGGGTTTGTTGGATGGGGAATCTTTTCTCCCTGTGTAGTTGCTATAAGTTATGTAGTGAAAACAGGACTGAGACTTTTGGTACTTAAACACGACCCCCTGTGCTGTGCATATGAAGCTCTCGGACTTTGAG
>NW_020187445.1:23842-25145 GCF_900000015.1 Plasmopara halstedii | reverse complement strand
CGGGGCGTCGCAGGGAGAAGCTCGAGAGCGGCTGCTACCAAGGAACAGGGAACAAGAAAGGCACACAGGAAGGTATATACAGATATGTTGGAAGGGTAGATTGTGTAGCTACTAACTAATTCACTTTGGCATTTGCCTTCCACTACTCAACATCGTCCTTCACGCAGATGATTTAGCTAGTAAAAAGAGCGTCGACAGTATACCTGTACACCGTGGTACACTAGGTTGTCTTTATACATAAAAGTTGTGAAATATCTAATGTAAAAGCAAACCACAGCTGCACCCCCTTTAATACTATGTTTACATTAGCACGCGCGGTCTTCTGGAAATACTCAGACAAGCCGTGAATTGTAATTTTCGAGCTCATCGCACACAAACGAGCTATTTTCCCAAATCTATTCGCATGTGGAGACCGGTCTTATCGTAGAAAAGTCTTACTTCTCATTTCGATGTATACGTTTGTCTGAGCGCCGTGCTATATCGTATTTTCCAATTTAAATGGTGTTGACGCAATCCTGGCATGAGTGGGAAGGTCTGATACATTGTTAGTCTCCACCGACGACCAAGTGAGCCTTGTACTCAGAAATGATATGAAGACGGTGGAATATTAAGTGAGTTTATCGATCGAAGAGCAGTCTTCCTCTAGAGAGCCAGTTTTCTATCCACTCGTTCCTATTGTATTCAATGTCATGAGAGCTTCGACCTTGCTCGAGAATGTTCACGCTGACTTTAACAGTGGGCTGTCCCTCACTAGGCCATTTTCTATAAGTGACTGTGCAGGAACTCAACCGAATTTCAGACAGAGGTGCGAATCTGAGCCATAAATAAGACTACTGCTGTCTATTCCACAGATTGTTGCAGGGTGTACAAAAGCATCATAATGCATGTGTAAATGCCTGTGATTTGGAAAGTATTGGACGTAAAAGAAGACTGCAAATGCTAAACAGATACTGGCTGACCGTGAATCCTCTGGCATAAAATTTAACCGAGCCGTGCAAAAATTCTTCTTGTAGAATCAAAGCGTCTTAATGCTTACATTCTCACCACCAGTCGATATTCATCATCAAGATGCTTTTTAATCCCTTTAAATCAGCGCTATACTTATGCTTAGCCGAATATACCTTTGCTCAAATGGACATAGTTATGCGTGGCCGAATAATCGTTGTAGTTCTCATAAATCTGTGACTACGCCAAAGTCGCGGCAGTTTGGCTTTCTTGAAATAGGTACGAATTTTGACCTGTCTTATTTATCTGAAACTTAATAGGGTCGATTCTATGATTCGAAAAAATATAAACGTTGCCC
>NW_020187445.1:12371-23832 GCF_900000015.1 Plasmopara halstedii | reverse complement strand
TAAAGAATCCAGTTGAATATTTGGTAGAATATTCTAGATAGGCTTAGAGGTAGCACTGCGAACTAAGGTCCTTTATATATTCACTTTGCATTTTGCCATCTAGTGCTTAAGCTACCTAAAAGCCAATGCTTATGTCAGCGCCAAGAAAAGACTGATCTGTATCGGCAAATAGCTTATTGGAGTGGACACGTTATAGAAGCTCTCACAAGTGTTCAGTATGAATTTATCAAGTCTTTTGCGTGACTTTAGACGAATGATTAGTTCAAATAAATTCCATGCATCTGAACAATGCAGCCTATGCAGCTGTATCGCCAGATGGTCAAACTCAGCATGTGCGTCAGAGAGTCCATGGTACATAACAAGCCACTCCTATAGCACCCCACCCACCCCACTTTAGAGTACACTACAGCAAGAGGAATACCACTGGATCCCAAGGTAAGTCGAGTATTTAACAAGCTAATCAAGAGCTTAACATGTTGCAATGCATCATGCTCGTTTGCTGTGCACACGTTGCTATGAATGCTGATTTGCAGCATAATCAAAGCGCTTGTATGGATATAGTGACGGATGTAGCTTATTATAAGCATTTATTTTAAAACCCTCCATTTTACCGGGTCGGCCCCGAGGGTGCAAATTGCGCTCTCTCTCAAACCCGATTTGTGATGACATCACAATGTGAACTATAAGAGACATTGTCGACAACATTTTAAAATAAAATCAGACCGATCTCATGACGCTTTCAGATAATAAATCAAAACGCGTGGTGGATTGCTTATCCGCCGTCGTGTTCCATATCTATCATATGAAAAAACTGACCCGTCGGGTTCTTGAAGCTAGCCATTCTACTCCTCGCATCAAAGATCTGCGCAACTCAAAGCTCTGCACAACTGATTAAGTAACGGAACCGTTTATGACGAATGCTAATATAAGCTCCTCCTCCACAAAATTATGTTGTTTTCACCATTATGCAACACTTTTGGAACAGTACCTAAGGATAGTTATTCGAGCTCAATCAGATCTTCTGCGCGAGATAATAAGGGAAGACTTCCTGCCTCTACGATTATTTTTGCTATTCAGTTGAAGAATTGTTAGCTTTCTACATGGTGCTACACTGCTCCGTGCGGTATCAGAATCGCTCGGTAGTAAGTATCATTTTCATCATGACAAATGAAGGACATCGCCAATAACTTCAGAGTGTGGCTCTTTTCTTGCGCCTAGCAGTTGGTCTCCGTAATATGCTCTGACACAGGAGACATCAGTCTACAGTGTTTCTTCATCATGCTCTGCTTTAGAATAGAGTTGGTTTATGACTCGACAGATTCTCTATAAGATTGATTTCAATCAATTTTTTCTTGATTCTTGTCTCAAGGCGTAACAGCTACGATGCAGCTAAGATTAGATCGTATGATAATTTATATCTTGGGCTATGCATCATATTACACGTGCAAAGTGCTTAAACTTGACGAACAAATTAAATGGATCTTTAACATTTGTCCTGGTCTCAAGACGCACGGATACTGTATAATCTTCAATACTTGGGCTTGTTTTCCATTGTGTCGTTTCGAACGTATTTGCACGGCCTTCCTGGATGTTACCCTAGCTTTGCAAACCCGTGGACGTGAACATTCAGAACTAACAGCCCTAGGCTGCTATCACCTCTGTATTTCAAAGGTGTCGCTAGATCTATAAGGTCGACTTCCACGCGATAAGATAGAACTGAGTTTTGTTATTGTAGGCAGCTTTGCAGCAGCTCAAACTCAACATTTACAATTTACTTAAGTGAGGACCTGTCTAATTTAACCTCTCAAACAGTAGAATGAGACACTTAGGGCGTAAATGTTCGACCCGGTACCTATATAACATCAGTGGGAGCAAGTTGCTTTCCGATAGTTATATGATTGTTATCCATCTTCCCAGCTTTATTTGAATAAACACATCTGACTCGGTATAATCCCTCCGATCCTGCACTCTACGCAATCCTACCGGCACGAATAATGCGATACGCAGTGTTTTTTGCTACAAAATGATACTCGCATGTTTATGTTTTGAGACATATTCGCACATGGCCGCTCATAATGAGATGCTTTTTACAATTCGTGGATGGAGTTTGATTTAATACTGGCCGACTTTTTTAACTCCTTAACATAGCCGGCAATATATATCCTCTCCTGACAGGCGGACAAACCTAAACCACACACGATTTGCCAAGTAAGGTGGTTGTATGCTGTCATTCAGATAATTTCCAAAACGGCAAAAATACTGCATATCATTGACCATTATTTTGTGGATCTGCCCGACTACTGTTGCTCTATGCGCATGGGATACTTTTGATGCGTGATGACTAATGGGTGTAGAAAGCGCTCAAAAAGCGAGTTTCTGGCGCTCGCATTGCTCTTCCTCTGGGCAAAAGGTTCACAAGCGTAGACGTAAGGACTTTTGCTCGGTGTTTCGGTAGTTTAAAGACGTAGTTACGGTGTGGTGAATTTGGTACGAGTTAGCATGATTCCTGTACTTGCTGACTTAAATCTAGCACATTAGTGGCTAGCTGGATATCGTCGAGAGTTTTCCGGCTGGTTGTCGCAAAACCTTATCGACTTTTGATAAGGGGGTTGAATATCGTCAACTCGAGCGTACAGGGGGCGAATCGCAGTGAGCACCTCATCTTCAGTACAAACATTAGTTTGTTATTTTCCGGTGAGAACTTGGAGAGTTGCTGCGATCAATATCTTTGGGGTACTGTTTAGTATTCTAGTCGCGAGAAACGCGTCATTTCGTAGAGCCCCTGCTGAGTCATGTAAAGTTGCAAAGAGCTTTCCAGCCACTCCACATACAAGATGTAACCAAAATTCTAACTTGGACGAGACATAGTTTTAAGATCATACAGCTCTTGAATCTCATGGACAACATCTAAAGTTTTTGTGACACAGCATTAGTGTTTTCGTCGAGAAAAGCCGGCGTATCGTATTCTTCACCAATATCCCCGCGCACTATCTACAATTTGGTGGTCACACGTCAAACGGATCGATCAGAATTTAAGATGTATTCAAAATGCTTGAGACCTCGTATTGACAACCAACAACGCTGTTCGTATTCTATCGTAGGCTTGTCTTGATCCCGCGGGAAGATATGTCAACGTTACCATTCTCTCGAAAGATACCATCTGTTCAAGTCTCAGTCACCAGATTAACGACAGTGCAACGACATGACAAAAGTGTGATGTGAATTTGATCCTTAACAGCATTCGTACCTCATCTCTGCTTCCGTAATAGTCATTATTAAAATTAGTTTTTAATCTCAAACGACACTCTCGGTCCTTATTTTCCCAAGGGGTTGCCATGCACAACACGCTTCCTAGAATCCTGTCGAATTTCCAAGCTTGAGCCTTGAACGGTAGCTGTAATAGCTGGCTTGTGGGGTGGGCAATATTGACAGCAAGGGCCTAATGAGATAAGCACCCATCTCAACGGGCACATGCTGTTTATATTTCGCAAAGTCAAGCATCATAGGACAACGTCTGATTCTCTAAAATTGGCGTGTAATGCTGTTCGACGGCGAAGCGACGTGGATGGCTTTTAACACGGCTTCTCTACTGTTTCATTGTCGTGTAAACTGCCGTTGGGATTTTGCTCTTGAGCAAGAAAGTGTGCTCGTGATCCGGCGAAAAGACTTTCTGAATATTGGGTAGTCAATACCTCTTTTAACTAGTCTGATGACTATCTTTAGATGTTCTGCCATACTGAGAAAATTATTTTCACGCGCCATTGTCGAGCAAAATGATTCATTGAGTGAAGTTTCCAGGGAACGTTGTCGAGCGAATCAGGAATCAGTACCCAGAGCTATGAAATTTATTCTACTGTTGCCATAGTCTTCGAGATATTGCTCTCAGCATCAGCAATCCCTTTTCTGTGAGAAGAGAATTCAGTGGTGTTTTTTTTTCGTTTTATCTCTTGCATTTTTTGACGCGTTTAAGTGCGATTTGTCTCGCTTTCGGTGACATTTTTGAATTTGTTTGATATATAAAAATTGTCGAAGTAAGACATAAAGCTAAATTCTGCCATCTATGTCTGTAGCTTTCATTGCCGCAATTAAGGACACAACTGCAATCAATGGTTACAATAGTACACTAGCTAGTCAGAAACATGTGCCGTCGTCACTTAAATCTCTCTCTTGTTTTGCAAATTGTTATTTCAAAACTTACCATGAATTATTCAAGCAAAAGCGAGGACGCAGATTGGTGTGTACAACATGAAGCAGGATTTCGTCCTGGGCATCTTGCCCTTCGGAAATCGCTGGAAGAAACACAGCATGTATATTGAGATTGCAGTGTGAGGTTCATTCGCATCAAGCTTAACAGGCACTCGAAGTGTAGCTGCAGTTACCATCGCTTCTCCCTCACTCCAATTTTCGCTCCGTACCGTCCGTAGCTTCCAAATACCCCTGTAAAATAGTAAACTAGACATCATGGATCCACAGCTTTCACCAATTACAATCAGCAGCTACAACATTGGTGATATCTTCAACTCGCCAGCTACAATGGATTTACTGGATGATGAAGATTTTGAAAGCACGATGATGATGCTTGACAGCGCAGTTTTCCGAACCGAAGACCCCGACAACGTGGAGTTGCACTTTAATGGACTTAGCGATTCATTTAATCCTCGGAGTCCAGAGTCCCCACTTGCCACAAGTGGGCACCGCATGATAAGTGCAAGTGGGCAAGGATTGTCTGTGGGTGTTACCTCATATTTGCAGCCTGACGTGAAATTGCAAAGCAGCAGTGAAACTCCGGTTGGGGCTGATGTGTACATCAAACAGGAAGGCACTATGCCCGGCTTTTCGCCAACTGTCGACTCCTTCATTCGCGAGTCGTGGAGTGACATTGCCGGTTTAAATTTGAGAGCGTTTCAAACTTCTCTTCAGCCACCAAACCACTCAGGCTCCCTTACGATTTCGGTCACTCCTGGCCGTACGAATCCACTACCGTTAAATATGTTGCATTTAGGCACAGTGCCATTGCCCCCACCGACTCTTTGCATCAACTCAAACACTTTATCCAATTCATTGATAACATCTGTGCATTCTACGAAATCAAAGAGCACGCGACGAGCAAAGCAGTGCATAACAGAAGGATGCGCACGCAGGGCGCAATCTAACAATCGATGCAAGACCCACGGTGGCGGAGCACGATGTCAAGTGGAAAATTGTGGCAAAAGCTCACAAGGTGGAGGTCTTTGTCGGGCTCATGGAGGTGGTAAGAAGTGCCGCGTGCCTGGGTGCTCCAAAGGTACCCAACGACTTGGTCTATGTTACCTGCATGGTGGTATCCGTCGCTGCATTATGGATGGCTGCAAGAAGAAAGATCGTGGAAATGGATACTGCATCTCGCATGGAGGTGGCCGGCGGTGCGAAGCTGGGAATTGTAATCGGTCCGTTCGCAAGGGAAATCATTGCCAAATACACCAAGGTGTACTTGTATCGAAGCACTTATGAATAAATGGATATCTAGCATAATAATTTTAAAACAAAAATTCTGTTGGATATCAAAATTGAAAAGTGAAATTTTAGGCATGCCCATCTCTCAAAACAGTACCGTCTACATGACGATGCAGCCACTTGAGCCACTTTTGATCGATCCGGTGCGCACGATCTTATCATTATTAATGTAAGCTGAAACGTGACTATGACCTTCCGTATTCCAGTCAAGTGAGACGAGGTAGCAGCCATCGTACGGACGATACTGCATCACAATGCCTGAACCAAAAGGAGTCATAACTACATCGCCACGTGAAGCTTTGATTGCTCCGATTACACTAGATGGATTTAGGTATGCGTGAGCTTGAGCGGACGTCAGTCCGAGCCTTAAGACAACTACATGCACACCATCTTTCTCTCGCACGTCTTCGAGCACACCTGATCCATAAATTGTATCAACTGGCTGTCCCACAACACCACGCACAGGTCGTCGTAGGCTAGTAACATGAAAGTATCCGTACACTCCTGATAAGTCCACAATGTACATGTCGTCGACGCGACGATGTGTGCGAATGACACCCTCCCCAAATGGCGTCACTACGAAAGACCCTTTTGCAAATATAGTCTCCGGTAAAATCGGACTCCCCGAGGTGATGTTCTCGTCGGATCCCGATATTAAGTAAATAAGCGGTTTTTTCACCAGCAATTCTAATGTGTTGCGTCTTCTTGGCGTGGGGGCCTGCACAATCTCTTGGGTTTCTTTGGCCTGAACATAAGCTACAGTACAGCTGAAATTTGGGTTTACCAAAGTAGCCTTCAGACATCCATGGTATGGCTTGCTCATGCTTGTGTTGGCTACCCCGAAAACTGTGTCGATATATCGCTTGATACCAATCTCATTTGCGTATGGATTCCTTATCGTTTGCGTTGAAGCGCGCGTCGAGAAACCGTATCTAAACATTTGAAAGAACCCGTGACTTCCTGAAGATGCAGGTCCCTTTTTTTTGACAGACATCTCTGAAGCAAATGCAAGCGCTGGAGCAGCTTGAACATTAAGACTAACAAAGTCTTTCCTGAGATGGGCCACCACGGGATTCTTTGCCGTCATAGCCCAGTCAGTCAGCTCTAGTACGTACACCTCATCTTCTTCTCGATAACTCCTAACGATAGCCCTTCCGTATGGTGTATTTGCGTCGGAGCCAGTCGAAACAGGTCCAGCGGGTAGCACTGTTGCACTTTTGCTGGAACCCAATCGAAGCATAGAAAGAAAGCGTCGAGGTGGGGATACCGGTGACAGCTGAAGGTATCGCTCCTGTACGAATGCGCTAGTTAGCGATGGCAGCTCACCACTCTGAGTTCTAATATCGCTATTAAACAATCGCAATTCGTTAACGCGATCTTTGTCACGAAAATGAACAACGACACCACGTCCAAACGGCGAATCAACGACCATCGTCTCAGCAAACAATGGCTTGGTTACAGATCCACTGGGAACAAACGTGATTAATTTTTTTGTAATAAAGCCGATGCCGGATCGCACACCAGCGAAAATTCGCGGAGACGTCTGATCACTCGTAGCATAATTTTGAATATATTCATCTTCCACAGGTTGCAGCGAATTCTCGTTCAAAAATGCCGTTATGTGCAGCATTGTTTGGTCTCCAGGAATTGACACCGCATATATATTGTCTTCGGTGCGATAAGATATCACACGACCGATACCAAAAAGCGTTTTCACTAGAGAATGTGAAGCAAATATCCGGGCAGGAGGCGAGCGATGAAATTTGACGTATTTAATTGAGCTTTTAGAAAGACCCGAAGATGCCAAACATTCACAGCTTACAAGGCTATCATCCGGTAAAAATGCTTGCGCGCGTTTTTTGCTTCCTGATGGTGGCCAATCAGTCAAATCTACGTGATAAATGCCATCGATACCGCGATATTTACGAACGATACCACGACCGATCGGCGTGCGAACGATGTCATTTAAAGCGAACACTTGAGGTTTTATAACTAGAGAAGTAGGGCCAAATTTTTTCGACAGAAATGCATTTGCCGTGCCAAGATCACGATTCAACAGGAGCCTCGCACGTTCCCGACTTTGCGAAGTGAGCCACGTCTGAATAGCTTCAAATGACTGGCCAGCATCATCGCAGATCTTTTTTAGTCCGCTAAGTCGAATCATTTTCATGCCATATGCTTCGACTGCTGCACCCACGTACGTATCAAAAAAGAAAATATTCATCTTGCGCCAACGGACCAAATCTTCTTTCGAATGATAATTAAACATCTTTTCCAAAGGCTGCACGCGATGAAAAAAGCCGGCTTCTAGCACATCAGGTCCAAATTTCTCTACAATTAACTCCGCTGCTCTTACATCACCTTGACCATTGTCACCAACAAAAACGTGCTTGAATTCCGGATACAGTTGGTAAAATTCGCCAAAGTTTTCAAACTTTTTCTGCGCCATAGGTTCTAGGTCCCCTTGCCACATAAAAGCGCGGCCTGATGTCAAATTGCCAGCAAGAAGCGTGGGCAGCGTGTGCATTCCCATCTTTTCGTGCAAAGCTGCAAACTTAGCGTACGACTTTTTCTCGGATACATCCTTGTAAACATGTGGTCGAGCGGAGATAAACACCAAATTACCAATTCGATCGTCTGTCCAATCGTCTGGCCCCACTGTGCCCATATCAAGTTCACGATAGAATGGAAGAACACCTGGATACAAAGTGTGTCGAGGAAATCGTGTGTCCAAACCTGCTGGATAACGTCCACCTGAAGAATACAGCGTATCGTCCACATCGCTCAACACCTTTCGCCATGCCTGCTGCTTACGATTTCGACCCCGCTTCGTTCCCAATCGTGAGTGCGCAATTTGTACGCTAGCTTCGCGCTGTATGTGGCTCAGAATATCAGCTCGAATTATCGGGTCCCGGACATCGTTAAAAACTAATTTGTGCATACTATGAAAATCACCTTTTGCATCGGTGTAAGTCTTTAAATTGCTTAAATCGTCGCCCTGCGTCTTTAAAATAATATTGCGAACCCACTTTTGAGCCATGGGATGAGCACTGATCTTCATTACCATTAGTGCGTCTAACAACACTGCTCGGGACATGACAGACAAATCCGCCAATCGTGTGGTACACAACAAATCAAGAATTAATGTGCGACTTTGATCCTCGCGCACATTTGAATGGTCCTTCACTTTGTAGAAAAGCAGTGCGAGCTGAATATGGTTTAAAATGTAATTTAGCTCGTCCTTGCCCGCTCCTGCAAGAATCCGATAGATTTTAAGCTCTCGTCGTTTTACTTCAGCGAAATTTATCATATTGTTGATGGTACTGGGTAAATAATGACGATCGATGCGACTCACGCACTCCATTACAAGAAGAGTCTTCTCTTCTGCCGTGGCTTTGTATTTAAATAAATTTTGTGAAAATTGCCTGGATGCTTCCTTTAGCTTCGGCCGACGACTGATTTCTTGCCTATGCAGGAACCTGTCGAAAAAATGCACACTCATTGTAAAAATAAAAACGAGTACCAAGCCAAGCGTTGAGCTCCATTGGCCGACTGCAAGTGGCGAGTCTTTCACATATAGCACTGCAGCGCTAAATAAAAATGCGGTGCCGGTCCAAAAGCGGTTTTCAAACTCCTGTGCATCATGCCAACGCCACTTTGAAGACTCTGTAGACAGGTATAGTCCGATGACATACATAATTCCAATCCACGACGCACACAAAAGTGGAGCGTAGGCAAAGAAGGCCATAACAACAAGCGCGAATAATACACCAAGAAAAATTAATCCCACCAATACTAGTGCGCTGCTGGATGCTTCGCTCTTTTTCTTCATCTTAAGAGTTTTACGTGTCAATTGCAATTGTGTCGGCGAGGGAACGGGTGTAGCTTGCAATGAGAGTGGGGAAGTTGATGTTGACATATTTACCCGGTCCACGTGCGTCTGCATCGTCAAAGCCATGAGAAAATACTCAGCGGCAAGGCGAGAACACAGGCGCCTTCTACTTCACAATTACCGAGCAATATTTTCAACTTTAAGGGGAAAACGACAGATGAAGTTCACGTATATATTAATTAACCAATCCGGGTGCTACAGATTATCATCATCTGTCACTAAATCATTGACCAGCCATTTACGAAAGTTTCAAATATCGCGCTCATCCAGAAGATCAATGGAAGCAGCAAAGAATGACATGCGCAGTAGCTATTATGAAACTGTCAGTGCAAACTATTGTGCATGCTTGACATCTCCAATCAGCCAAAAGATTGATAATATGCAAGAATGTCGGTCACCGTTATCAGTAAGGTTAATGTGACATCGCATCAGGCCTACTGGTTTATTTTGAATATCAGGCAGGCTAACGATACAGCGTATCTTGCTATCGTACACGCTACGACTCACGTCATTAAGTATGACTGGGCTTGACTGTAGTAGCTCAGTTCAATTTTCAAATTAATTTTCACGTTACATTATCATCAGATAGTTTAGTGGTGCTTCAGTTGAGGTCATAATAGGCAAACTGTGTTTTTGAAAATATACTAACCTTACGATTGCCTGACTCTAACAAAGGGTTTAGATCTCTCGAATATAATCGGCGGATTGCTTTAGCTTATTATAGTATTTATAATGGTATAACAGCTTGACCCTGAGATTCAGAAAAATTCACCGCTTTACCAGCCACCGACTGAACTTTGCTTTGATGGGAGCAGGTACATTGCCGAAAATGGCGAACAGTCGTGGGTTTCCGCATTAGGCCTTTTCGATATATGCACACTCAATGACAGTGCTTTGATTGAGCCATAAGCAATCGCCAGTGCACTGCAGTAGTGTGCGCGAAGCTGCGCAACATGTTTGGTTGACCTCTGCTCAACTTGATTCTCATGTCGCTCACAATAGCAGTCATATCTGAAAATGTGATCGATATGCGCGGGCGTGCGGGTACTAAAAGGTTACCTTGCGCTTCTGATTCAACGAGTTTAAGAAAGGATACGATGCACGATAGTTTCTTCGTGGTGTCGTGCAATGATGCACTGTTATACTGACTCCAGATATTCTTATCTTTCTGATAGCGCGTCCAAACCATATATATCAACAATTAACCTCTATCGGGAAGACGAATCGACCACCACGGTGACCATGCACAAATGGATGTTGGCATAAAGAACGATAAAAGTTTAGGCCAAATTTTGAACAAAAAGAGCCTTTTGTGTTCAGTAAAAACTGAGCAACTGAGTCTTAAATTGGATGGCATTTAGTACGCTGTTGATCACATGAAGGCGTCAAAATTCAGAAGAGTCGGTAGTATGCAACAATGAGTCACACATTGGATGACCAAAAACTGCAGAACATTTGTATTCTTTAGAGAGTAAGTCCCAAGCAAGTTATCATGACTGTGTAACTTGTCGAATTCGTGCAACGCCTTGACCTCGTGTCTTTGCCGAAATATAAGAACTGTCTTAATCTCTCTTTTGTCAGATAAACAGATTTTTTCTTAAATGCGGCCCAGAGTAGAAAAATAACGAGCTACCTATAAATTTATTAATTGATATATTTCATTAAATTGTTTTTTTGGGAATATTACACGAGAGGATTCAGACCTCAGCATTCGATCTATTCAGGTTAAATTATCGTTTCAGTGCGAAAGAAAACTGCGAAAATACCGAGGAAAATACGAAACTGCTTCTCAAGCATGAGATGCAAAAGCTCTGGATTATATGCGTGCAGCTCGCAAAATGAAACAAAATGCGTTCATTCGGGACGACGTAAAAAGATCTAAAGTCTGAAAGCGGATGTAATCTGATGTTTGAGCAAATGTTATGTTCAGTCGGTCCTTAAGAGAGCAAATTGCATGACTGCCAAAGCTTTTTTCGGTTATGAGTACTACTGCGTACCCAAACTTATAAATGAAATGATTTAAAGCCTTGATGATTCACTTTCGGAAGGTAGATTGAACGACCAAAGTCGTTAAGA
>NW_020187445.1:12260-12361 GCF_900000015.1 Plasmopara halstedii | reverse complement strand
TGGGTCCAATGGAGACCACATCGCAAGGAGGTGCAAGATTCGTTGTAACATTCATCGATTATTATTATTCAAAATACGCGGTGGCAGATTTCATCACCTAT
>NW_020187445.1:10491-12250 GCF_900000015.1 Plasmopara halstedii | reverse complement strand
ACGAATTGTAGACCTCCTGTCAAAAGTGATCGATTTCTTGAGGCTACTAATAAATAAAGACCGATCACTATTCGTAAAAATCTGTTAATTGCATTACTGCTGGCAATCCTGCCACGGGTGGCTTCTTATTACAGTGTAGCCACACCATTGTACGATTACACCAACTTGTGTAATCCACACATATGTACGGTCACACAAGATGGTGTGACCTGCCCTTCCATTCAAAGGTACGTGTAGCCCCGTTGCACCCCCCTATTGAAATCGTGAATATCCGCAATTCACATTTAGTTGTCGCCTCATACGAGGCTCGTGTATCTGAGACACCGTTACGTTCTAAAAGACAACCTTAAATATTCTCCGCTCAACGAGGCCTGTGTCGATGACGTGCAAAACACCAAGCCTAGCTGGTTCCGACATCGCCCGCAGAAAGAGCCCTTCTCCTTCTTCTTCTGCACAGGTTGCATCTCCGGACGAAACGTCCGCGGCTTCAAAGAAAGCACATCCCAAGACCATGGCAACCGAGCGCAACACACCGCGCCCGCCCCGGGCGACGGATTTCGTCGTCGAGGAGTTGGGGGAAGTCGATTATGAGTCGGATACTCCTTTCCCAGCATGGGAAGACGAGGATGATGAGGTGCACCAACGGCGCGATGTGAGCCCAGCTCAAACCTTGCGAAAGCTGTGTCCGACCCCCGACCTCTCGAATTCGGGGGGAAGTGGTATTGTTACCAATCGCCTCGACGAAGCACAGAAGCAGCAATTGGAGGCTACCCACTGTCCTCCCGTGCTACGCACGACTATGAACGAAAATGTCGTCGAAGTATGTCTGTGCATACGCCCTGTGGGGCCTGAACAACTGCGTCACAAGACGATTAAATGTTGCTGGCGCATTTGACAGCCCTTGGGGCATCACCAGCCACTCCCAGAGCATGCCGCTCGGAGTCGTTTATGCTTACAAAAAGCTCAACTCTGCCACCATTCCGGCACCGACGCCGATTCCTAGAAAAGATGTTCTTGAGAAGAACATGGTGGGATGTACGAAGTCCAGTGTACTCGACTTGGTCGATGGGTATTACCAATTGCTCATGAGAGCGAGCGATATTCCGCTAACAGCGGTGAACATACGCCACTTGCCGTTCGGCCTCCAAACACAGAACGTGGGTTTCGAATGGGGAGACTTGCTCTCACGTACCATCCCTGCATCGTGTTTCGCGCGGAAAAATGCGTCAATGATGTCGCACTGCTCCTTGGGCAGGGGCCATTGGCTTGTTACGCAGTATTTGATTTCCAGAACCAGGTCAATCTCATGACGCACACCCCGGTCCGGAGGTAGGACCGAAGGCGGGTTTTTGGAGACGACGTCTTGGATTTCCTTTACCAAAGGATAGTATGAATCCAAGGGATTCCGTAGGATCGACGATCCACTTCGTGCGTTCAGCCCTCTCTTGGTGTCTTCCAAGACAACTTCATCTACAAGCGATGACGAGTGATCTTCTCGTCCAGTCGTACAATAACCACTTCGGCCAAATCGCCTGCCTTCAAGGCAATGCCGAACTCTTCCAGGGATATCTCGTCCAGCTCAAGAAGAGCAACTACTGCAGGTATAGCCTCAAGGCGGACGTCGCCATCTTCCTCCCCGTTGACGAAGGTGTAAAACTGTGTAATGTCGTCTACGGTAGACACACCCTGGATTAGGGTCGACGCCCGGCGTCTTGCAGCCAGCATAAGGCGTCGCCGTCGCCTCTGTACAATGGTTCTT
>NW_020187445.1:386-10481 GCF_900000015.1 Plasmopara halstedii | reverse complement strand
AAGTTATTACGATAGCCGGCCTGCGGGCAGCCTCCAGCCGCTGCTCTTGTGGATTTGTAGAAAATCGACCACGAGTCGGATACTCCTTTCCTACGATGGGAAGAATAGGAGGGCGAGGTGCTCAAGCGGCGCAACATGAAGCATGCTCGAACTTTACGGACATCACGTCAGTTTCGCGACCTCTCGACTTTCGGGGGAAGTGGCATCAAGACCAATCACCTCGACCAGGCTCGACGAGGTGATCCGTCGACCGTGGCGAGCGCGGTGTGCGGCTATCAGCTGCCGAGGGCTTGGGATGCGCTTCATTTGAAGCCGCGGACGTGCAATCCGCAGTTGTACAGGGTGCAGGAATGAAGAAGGGCTCTTCCCGCGGGCGCTCTCGGAACCAGCGAGGCTGCGTGTCTTTCGAGTCCTAGACACAGCGCACATTGAGCAAAAAATGCGTGCAGAAAGTCCTGGGGACGTAGAGGTGTCTTAGTCACGCGAGCCTCGTATCAAGTGACGATTAATTATAAATTGTGGGTGTTCACAATTTTGGTGGAGGAGAGTGTAACAGGGTTACCCGTAACCTGAGTAAAAGGGGTGGGTCACAAAAGATGGTCTGACCACACAATGTTGTGGCCACACCTTGACAAGAGGCCAATACGTGGCGGGACTGCCAGTACTTATGTACTTTGATTAGGTCTTACGGTTTAATCAGGAAACCTATAGATGTAGGTATAGGCGACTCTACCGCAAATAAAACAAAGAAATACAGTTAACATTTTGAATAAAAGATTTGTTTGCCTTGGGCTAAGGTTGTGGACACTCTTGAAGTAAGCGAATTGTGATCCGCTACACATTAACTGGTTATAGAACTTGGCTTCCTTTAAGCGAAAGAGCTCCGGTAGCTCCACTGCGTACATATTGTCATGTTTATATGAATCACATCTCGATAAGTTGTCCACAAATGAGAGGGCGCTCATCGCACCAGGTTGTTGCGTAACCCCCTTGATAGTGCTGACATTCCACTAGTTATGTGCCTATCGGTATTTTGCTGCGCGGCGATCCCATTGACGTTTTAAGGGCCACGAAATGATTTTGAAGGAATTGGAATAATTCAGAAAACTAAATGGAAAGAGGCCAGAAACGATATTCCTCGCAACCGCAAGTTCCGGGAGACCAAAGGTCAGACGATTGACGGTCGAAATAATGACAAAGTATCTAATTTGGCCTCCAAACAACCGTAGCAGCTTGTGTTTAGTATAATTTATTTGCTTGTACGATGCATAATTATTTTGTCCCCGTGTGAAATACAAATATATAATGTTTGATGTAACAGAAAATGTACCAATCATGGTGTAGGATCACACCGTTGTATTGTTCTCAGCGCGAAGCTCACAAGTAAAATGTATAAACATCGTGATATGAATGATGCAGTGGGGCTGCCGTAATAGATGGGACAGTTCTTCTATTTGTCCCAGGGCTTGCGGCTCGGGCTTAATAAGATATGTCTCTTCTTGGCTTTGAAAGCGTGCAGAACCTCGCTTTTCAAAGGAAATGAACCGATCTGCGCGCGCCTTAGGCCTTGTTTAGCTACAAAAATGTTTTACAAGAGCACCTGGAGCAAAAACGTCAGCGTCGACTGCGTCCATGATGCCACCGTCTACAATGGATGTCCCTCCCGATCCAGGCCGCTCATGGTGAGCGTTTAGACCTCCGAGGACAAGTCTGGATGAGAGAGGCCGAGATGGCTATGGTGCCCTCCATGCTTCAGACCGAACAACAGAGCGTGACGCTAAGTTTTTGTGATTTAGCGCGAGAATGGGCACTAACGTGCAGCAATCCGGTCGAAGCAGTGTTTATCTCCTGCAAGAAGCAAAGGCTGCATCTTTCAAGAGTGTTCTTGCCGCCCATCAGGCATATCGCGCGCGATCGCGTTTCCTTACTTCCCGACAGGGCAAGAAGGAATGGGTTGACTTTGACCGAGACTTGCGTACTCTCATAGCTGGGAGGGCAACCGATTCTCTCCCCGAGGCGGTCGCAGTGACCGTCTTCATGGAGGATGTCCGCACTGGCGTAGCCAGAATGGGAGTTTTTTGTGTACATCCGTCTCCTTTTGAAGAAGCGGTAAATGTGGTACTAAATGCCGAATTCATCTTATAGTCGGCACGCTTACAGAGGATCAGTCGTAACGACTTAGGCGTGGATTGATACAAGTGCTACCAAGTGCAGCGGGGCTGCCATAACTGTTTCGCTTCGAAGAAGCTAAGCTAAAGTCACCGACCTTCGTTCTATAATTAAAACCTGTTTTAGTGTAGTAGATCGCAATCCGCTTACTCCAAGAGTAATCACTATTTTAACGCATGTCAAATAAATTCTTCCGCTCAAAATTTCTATTTTATTTGCAGCAGAGCCTCCAATATCTAAATCTATAGGTTTCCTTATCATATAGTAAGACCTTATTAAGAGCATAACTTCTAGCTGTCCAGCCATATAGTGGCTTCTCGTTAAGATGTAGCCTCACTATTGTGTGGTCACACCATGACCAAAGACAAACGTTGCGACTGGTATGTAACAGGGTTAGCTTCGGAGCCTATGTGTTTTTATCCCTTGCACGAAAAGTTATACTAAATGCAATACGAATCAATAATACGAAGTTCACTTTGCACTTTGGTGTAATTGTGTGGATATTTAGGTAGCAAAATATGATTTATGAAGATAGAGGAGAACCGAAATATGCAAGTCAGTGACTGCTAGCCGCGCTTTAGCGAGTATATTCATTTCAACTCGAAAAAAAACGTATTCTTCTCAGTGTCATTACATCTGAGCATATTTATTCTCTAGAAAGTAAAGCTATGTAAACACCTAGTGAATTGAACTTGCTTTCGGCTCCTTTCCCGGAAGAAGTGACCAAACCTACTTATTATGCGTTTGTTAACGTAGATTTCAAGAGTAAAGCTTTCCCTGTAAAGTACACGGCAGCTCCGCTCTCCTCTCCTCTTCTCGTCTCGGTACTTGTTTCTCTTATTCTCTTGTACTTGATAACACTTGTTGTCTATTTTGCGACTTAGTTGTGCAAATTTTAGTCCGCTGCAAGCATGGTTCCCTCTGTGGGGATGATATTAATAAGGTGCTTTTGCAGCGGGGCTGCTGTAGATCCTTGCTTAGAAGAAGTTAAGCTATGGTAACCGACCTGATATTCTTTACAAGAACGAGCACAAGTGCAGCGGATCGCAATCCGCTGCCTTAAAGAGTACTGAAAACCTTAACCAAGGTAAAGGGACTCTAACGCTCAAAAATGAAACTATATTTAAGTGATTTAGTTGCGGCAGAGCCGCCAATTTTGAAAATCCTTGTTTTTCTGATTAATATCGTAATACCTAGTCAATATTATAAAATCTAATCAATAACTATTACTACTGGTAATCCTGCACAAGTGGCTTCTTATTACGACGGTGTAGCCACCACATTGTGTGATCACACCAAATTGTGTAATACACACCTATGAACGGTCACAACATCTTGTGCGATTCGCCCTTTCAAACAAGGGCACGTGTAACTTCGTTATAGGTTACGTTGGAAAGTAGACCAGCTGAATAAATATTTTCCTATTGTTGGTCCCGATTGAACCGGGAACTTGATGGCTAAAGAGCTAGAGCTGATAATCGCCTGCTGAAAAGCGGGCATTTGGTTCGTGAAATCGCGCTTATAAAGCACGTTATAAAATCATACCCACAGTGAAGCCGTTGATACTGACCATTCAGGCTCTTGAAGGCAACCCCGACGAAAATCCAATCCTCAGAATGGGCGATGCTGAGATGACCATAATTCGGCTTTGATCCACATGAATTGGTAGCGCATCCTGCTTACGATATCAAAACAAGAAGCTTACGCACAATACTGGAACCTCATTGATTCGGTAAAATAGACAATTCCAGCATTAGAAGTTCTGAGATGATAGGTGTCAAAATGTTGTCAACGCCATACGAGGCGTACAAGGTGCGTACAAACCACTTTTTCACTCGCAACAAAAGACGAGACAGAGGGCTATGTCCCGAAGTAAAAAAAACTTATTGCTACAATGAAATTAGGCTTTTCCACGAATGCGGTGGCGAATTCCATTTTTTTAAGGGATTATCAACGGGTACGGCCCACCTCGAGGCCTACCAGCGTCCGCCCAAAGATTTCAGACGAATTGGTGG
The DNA here is from genome assembly GCF_900000015.1 of Plasmopara halstedii. Classification (NCBI taxonomy): domain Eukaryota; phylum Oomycota; class Peronosporomycetes; order Peronosporales; family Peronosporaceae; genus Plasmopara; species Plasmopara halstedii. The sequence continues at coordinate 6,297 of NW_020187445.1, read as the reverse complement.
GCGTTGCGATTAATGTAGAGAGCAGACTGAACAGAGTAAGAAATAGGCGCTCCACCAAAGCGTAAAGACCCTATACCTTTGTAATGATGCAGTTTCTGCTAAGCAACTTCGTGGAATTTGCAAAGATTCCTTCTGTGATTGCACAAGACGTCTGCGTCTTACATTCTTTCCTTTGTTCTAGGCTGAAAAGTACGAAGAGAATGTCCCCTGCGCAAAGACAGACGACGTGATACTCGCAAGGAAACATCGTTGGGCGTCTACGTAGTCGGGCCCCCGGCCACTACACAAGCTGAGCTTGATCTGCGGAGAGCTCTCCGAGCTCGCTTTTTGGTGTCAGAAATCCCAATGGATAGGTACTGCGCTCGACTTCGCGCTCAAAGAGGAAGCGCTCCTATACCCGCGATGCGGATGATTTTTGTGGTGCTCGCTCCTGGCGAAACCAGTGCAGATGATAAAGAGCGCTTCGATCGATGGGTGCAGCGGCACCGGAAATATTTCGCTGTCTAATTTTCAGTAGAGCTACAAAGAGGTGGACGAGCGCCTGGAACGCCATCATCGGCTCGACCTCCGGAACGAGATTGGTCTGGTTCGGGAGCCAAATACTGCGTAACTCAACAATGGCCCCTGCTCAAAGAGCAGTGCGACGTCATAGACGCCTTCTTCCGTGCGAAGCACGGCGCAGGAATGGTTTGTGAGAGCAAGTCTTCACATTCGACACCAACGTTTTGTGTCCGGAAATCGAACGGCAAGTGGCGTGTCGATCACGCTTCCAATAGGCTCAACGGTGCACAGTTTCCGCACAGACGCGAATTTCTAGGAATGTTGTTCTCCAAACCATCATGGTTGGATGTACAAGTATAGTGCACTTAACATGGTCGATGGATATTTTAATTGCTCATGAGAACGAGTAATATTTCGCTGACAGCGGTGAGTACTCCGAGTGGCATGCTTTGGGAGTAACTGGTGATGCTCCAAGGGCTGTTAAATGCACCAGCAACATTTGATCGTCTTGTGACGCAGTTGTTAAGGCCCCACCGGGTGTATACACAGACACACTTTGACGACATCTTCGTCAACAGTCGTGCGGACCACGGGAGGAGGGATGAAAAGAGCCACTTCGTCAATCTAAGAGCGGTGCTCGAGTGCGGGCGCACAAAGGAGCTGTATGCTAATGCAGAAAAAAGCATGTTCGGCGCCAAAGAAACCCCCTTCTAGGAGTGTTTCATCGGGTAGCGTGGTCTTCGAGCGAATCCCGCTAAGGTCAAGGCCATTGTGGGCTGGCCAGTTTTAAAGAACTAAAAGGACTTGCGCAAGTGGCTTGGCCACACCAACTACTTGCACAAATACAGTGAGAGCTACGCAGAATTGGTACGGCCATCTTCGAATCCCTTAAGAAGAATGCGGAATGGTGTTGGGATATCGAGCATCGGGAGTCTTTGACGGGATCAAAGACAGCCTCCTTCATTCACCAATGTTGGCGTTGCCAGACCCCAGTCGTCCTTTTAGTTCCGTCTTTAACGCTTCGGACATTGCCATCGGCTGTGCTCTGCTAGCACAAGCAGACACCGAGGGTCGAAATCGGGTGATCGCGTTTGGGTCTCGCCAGATTAAGGCTGCGGAGAAGACTTACCCAGTCCGCGACAGGTAATTACTTGCGATGAAGTATGCACTTGTCAAGTTCAGGGTATACCTGCTCGGCTCCAAGCTGTTTGTAATCTACACAGATTATGCGTCACTACGCACTGCAACTCAGGTGTCTCAGCTCTTGTAGAGAATAGCCAGGTGGCTCTTTTTCTTTGCAGACTTTAACTTCGAAGTGAAGTATGAGCCAGGAAAGCAGCACGCTTTGGCTGATGCAATGTCACGCAGACCGAACTATGAGCTTGCTCATGTCACGATGGTGAAGACGCCAGTGACGGATTTAACCCGCGCCTTATACGCCGGTAAAGATATGTGGGTAGCGCTGCTACTTGCTCTCGGGAGCAAGGAGTTTCTAATTCTTGATGAATTAGCACCGATGCAACGGATACGCCACGAATTGTGGTTCTTCACGATGAGGATTTGAAATACCGTATTCTATATGGGATCCACAACACGCAGCCTTGCCTGATCACAAAGCACATTTCGTTTGCCCTAAACGTCAGAAAGCATATTTTCTGGAATAAAATCTTAATCTGATCCCTACCGCCAAAATATGGAATTGTAAATGTGGAAAATGAATGTTTCGATAGAGCGGGCTTTGACCTTCCTAAACCTGGCTTACTATTCTTTCTAGTATTAGTAAAGTAGACTTTTAGTCGAACAGAATACCGATCTTTCGACAGCAAAGACCCGAATTCCGGTTCGTTCGATCAGAAATCAAGTGAAGAAATTATCACTATGGTAAAATCACTATCCAAATGGCCTAATTGATTACCTTTTCGCTCTTCGAACTTTTCACGCTTTTCACAGACGCAGATAGCTTTTCTGCGTTTACCTTGTAATCCCACCGACGCTTGACTATGTCCAATAACGTTTGTTGATTTAGCATAGCCAGTTTTCCTTCTCGGGCAAATCCACCCACATTTTCCACTGGAAGTGCAAATACGTTTGCAACCTCATGCAAGAGATCAAAAATGTCATCAACAGCTGCGGGCAATGATGGAGAGCGAAATGCATCGCGGTATTCGCTCACATCTCGAAGTAGCATGCAGGCACCGTCAGGATCAAATCTGAATTTCTTTAGATGTTGCAAATATAGCCCTTTGAAAGACCTCGCAAGAGCAACTAGATACCGATTACAGTTGTCGCCAACCTGCATTGATGTCAGAAGGGATGTAAGTTGGTCGATTGATTATAAACACTAGTAGAACGCACCAAAACTCGGTAAATCTCAGCCACGAGCGGCCGCAAAAACTCAGTGCACTTCTGGCATGCAATGGACGATGAGAGCAACATGCTGGTTTGACCTTCGAGAAAGTCATCTTTGGCTTGATTTTCGGTCAGAATTTGATTGATCAGCTTTTCGATCACAGTGAGCACTTTTTCGAGACCGGTCGTGAGTAAGCTTTCAAGATTGTTTAGGCACTTGTGATGGCATTCTTGACAAATTCTAAAATAGCGCATTTGAAGTAAGCGGTCGTTCTAGTAGTATCGTTACATCAAAATCGACTAACGTTAGTTGGGTAGGGAGGTCCTGCAAAAGAGCATTAAAGTACTCAAACTGTCCATTAAAAAAGTCAATGCGCTTGAGTATGGCCTGATAAATATATAATTTTCTTAAGCTGAAATTTCAAGTAACACCAAAATTGCTGCATTGGCTCACCTCTGTGAGGAAAATGTAGTGTAATGGAGAATCTAATGCTATCCGCTGCTCTTGCAGAGTCTCTTTCGTCAGTAGTAAGACTTTCTGCAAATACATAAGCACATATTAGTAAAAAGCTTTTCAGCAAGAACAACGTCAAACGAACAGCCAAATATTCTTCGCCAAATGAGGCCACAAATGACGTAAATATCTTTGTAAGGAGCTCCCCACGTAATTCTGATCCTTCCAAGACAGACTCACAACGTTTTATGGCCTCATCCATCATATCTTTATATCTGCTTAGTATAAATGTATTTTCTGCAAGCTCTCGGACGCTTTCAAAAAATACTAGCGTCGACTCCGATTGAAACATGCCAACATTTTTCTCAATGTTAGGTGACGACGTCGACGATATAGCAGCAGACGATACCATTTTGTTAGAAAGGGTTGAGGCCGGCGAGGATGGCGTGGTTGTGGTAGCCGTACTTGTTAATATAGCGTTTTTAGCTTTATTTCCACCTCCTTTGATCTTGAGAGGCAGTAGCGATTGAGGAAACTGCACTGTAGACAGAATAGCCTTGAATTGGTAATGCAGCAGGTCCAATTCTGCTTGAACGTATCTATCGCGATGATTCCCGAATAAAGAATGGAGCTGAAGATTGAGAAAAGAACGAATTCTTTCATGCTCAGTGGCAGCAGAGTACTTGTGTAAACATTTACCGTTTCGTTTTGCATCCTCTTCTGGCAGTATTTCCTGCTTGTGTGAATCAGCCTCTTCGTTAAGCCCGATAGCGTCAATATCTGCCACCATGGTACACGTTGTCGTGAAAGCCGCGCATAATTGCTTGACGTAGTCACGTTTAAGAGACAACGAAGCCGAGTATGTTGCAGACGATGCACTTTCAGCATCCGCTGGTATTGAGCTTATCGGGTCGGTGTGGCGTCGCGTGCTCAGTAACTGATCCATAAGAGATAAAACTCCATATGCTGGATCATTAAACAAGCGCTCAAGCAGTAGCTCACGAACGCCATTGCGTGCAACAGGAGGAAAGACTTTGTCAATCACTGGAAATTGCTCAGCACAGATGGCATGGACCTTGGTGCAAAGCGCATCAAATTCTTCGATAAGATCGAATGAAGACACGTTGGGCTCACCAGCAGCACTGCATTTATTCGTAACACACGAAGAATTAGTCTACATTTAGACCGAAGAAAAGAGTTACATTCCTGGCAAGTCGGCACACGACATTCCATACGTATCGATCCGCGACCTTCTCCTTATCATTATACTCAATTAATGACTCAGCGCATTTGCGCATCCCCGCGAAATTTCCTTTCTCTTGCTCATTGCTAAATTCTGTAAGCAGATGATTCTCTATCACTTGACAAAGCCTTCCAATTTCGGAAATTGCATACGCGATTATCGGCGACGACAACTCAGAAGAGAGCTCGGCCACCTTCTTCATTATTCGCGAAGCTTCGTGAAGTTGGTTCGGGTCGTGCAGAGTATTAACCAACCTATTACTTGACTTGGTTGATTTAGTACTGGGGTCATTTAATGCTAACAATGCATCCATTAACTCGTCCGTTTCTAAGGCTGTTAAGCGCTCATTATCAAGTGTTGACAATTTGTCTCCAATTGTCACAGCGGTTGAGCTCACTTTGGTAAAACGGTCCTCTAAGTCTTCCAGCTGGACACAAATGGTCTATGCAAACAACGTAAAATGAGTGAAGACTGAATTTAAATAATAAAATAATGTACAAACGCTGAGAATCGAGTCTGGCTTTTCCAATCCGTTTTGAAATGTGCTGCTCACTCGTCGACAGCCGTGTTCTAGCTCCACGATGCGGTCGGACACTTCTTTCCGATGTTGCACCAGCCGATCGATAGAATCAGATAATACACTTTGTAGTGAGTGTAAACCATGCGTTTTCTGCGTGAAAGACTCAAGGCTTCCTTTTGAGTCGAATGCTGGATCAATGGGCTCCCACTTGCTCGTCAAGAGCTCGTCCACCATTGTTTCAACATCATAATTTCCTGCATGAGCGCTACTTGAATCGTCAATAGCCAGGAAAAGCTTTTCCAGCTCAGCACTTAGTTCCGGGGTTCGGACTGTCGAGGAAGCAGGCGACCGTCCAGCAGTATATTTTTCCGTGAGCATTGTCATTGCGAAAAATGCAAGCAACGACTATTTGATATATTTTTCATCGTAGATTGCCTACTAAGATAAATATACTATTAGGAAATGTATGCACTAAAAAACTCGTGCATTAAAAAAGGGTGCGCTGTTTGATATTGCGATTAATTCATTACATCTGCACCCGCGCTTCCACAATTGACGGATCGAGGCTTAGCCGTATTTAATTCGCTTCGCGTCCTCTTTGGACGGTCAAATTCTTGTATGACATAGCATTAACGCGATCACTTCGCTAAGTCGTTTGATGATGCAGGAGATGGTCAATTTTGATGCGATCTTTGAACGAGTACAAATAATTGCACGACTCGCTGAGATCATTCATGGTGCTACTAAAGACATTCTTGAAATTTACAATATTCACCGTTTTAGCAATATGATACCTTGTATTGGTTCGGTAATACAAAGGTAGAAATTTTTGAATATATACGTT
>NW_020187445.1:222-376 GCF_900000015.1 Plasmopara halstedii | reverse complement strand
CGCCGAACCTGCCACTCTCACATCTGCTGAGGAGACCACAAAGGAGCCCTTGACAGCACCAGCGACGCCGTGCCCCGTGGATGAGCCTACGACGGCACCTGTATCACCGAAGTTCACCAACATGGCACCTTTGACACCCGAATCACCCTCCACA
>NW_020187445.1:0-212 GCF_900000015.1 Plasmopara halstedii | reverse complement strand
CGCCGAACCTGCCACTCTCACATCTGCTGAGGAGACCACAAAGGAGCCCTTGACAGCATCAGCGACGCCGTGTCCCGTGAATGAGCATTCGACGGCACCTGTAACACCGGACTTCACCACCATGGCGCCTTTGACACCCGAATCATTCTTCACGGCACCTAATGTACAAGAGCCCTTGTCAGCACCTGCACCAGAAAGTCCTGAGAAGGCAG
>NW_020187444.1:0-553 GCF_900000015.1 Plasmopara halstedii | reverse complement strand
CTTGTTTAAAGTTGTTTTTATGAACGTGAAGGTGTCTCAGAGACGCGCTCCTCGTATGAGGCGACCGTTACGTGTGAACCGAAGATATTCACAATCTTAATGGGGGAAGTATAACGGGGTTATACGTGCCCCTGTGACAAAAGGGCGGGTCGCACAAGATTGTCTGACCGTACATAGGTGTGTGTTACACAGTTAGTAAATTCACACAGTGGTGTGGCTAAACCGTAACAATAAGCCACCACGTGGCAGGATTGCCAGTAGTTCTGCATGAGTTCAACACAGGTTCTGGGGACACCTGATATAACCAGTACATATCGGTATGAATGCCCCCTATACCCGGGGAGATTAGCTCCCTAAGGCTAAACTTTTGCCCTGAATCGATTCCAGTATTGAGCCGGGCTCTCCGACGCTTAGATTTTGCGCTATAGCGCAAAAAAGATTGAGCTGCAATCATTTTAAGACATTTTTCATCATATAATATACTATTATGGGAAACCTAGGGTTTAAGATATTGGCGGCTCTGTCGCACCTCTCTATGAATTTTCGACTCTCG
>NW_020187443.1:0-430 GCF_900000015.1 Plasmopara halstedii | reverse complement strand
GCGCTTGGCGCCATTAGAAATGGAGGTTGTTGCACTCCGTGCTCAGAACCAGTTGCTGTTTCAGCTTCTGGGTGGCCGAGGGCCCGCGGAATCCGCTCCGGCGCCAACGCTTCCGCGTTCACTTGCGCCGGATCCCGGATCGGCTTGAGCAAGCCCACGAAAAACACCGAGTGGGTGCGCATCCGTTTTAGAAGGTTCAGCTTATACGCCAGGCCCCGCTTGGCCACAATGTTAAATGGTCTGATAAACCGTGGACGAAGCTTCGTCTTGAAGATAGCAGCGGCTGCATGTGTAGGCAGGTTTTTAGAATTTAATACAACCAGGTCCCCGACCTTAAAGCTTTATACTATGCTTCTTCCCTTATTCATCTGTATATTCTTTCTGCAGGCCTTGGCTTTCAGCCATCGCATCGCGAACGTGTCGTAGGACA
>NW_020187442.1:0-406 GCF_900000015.1 Plasmopara halstedii | reverse complement strand
GCGGGTTTCACTCCTAATCCCGTCCAAATTACAAAATTTGGCTCGGAGTTCGGATGTAATGATAGAATAGAAGGAAACAACATAAAATAAGCACATAAACTTGGTCTCTTGGTTCCTAACTATAGTCTAGGTCTCTAAGACAGCGATCCGGACTAGATCGTGTCTAACCTAATTCCCTATAGTTATGGCTCTGATACCAATCTGTCACACCCCAACCGATGGCGGAATCATCGGGGCGCGGCACTGAGCGAAACAGATTGTTCAGAAGTTTCCACAACAACTATCATACAATTCAGTTATATAACACGTCCCATACCGTGTCCCAAATAATAACAAGTTATCATAGAAATCAACTAAACAATATGGGAACTGTTCCGACAACTCAAATTCTTAATTATTACAAACC
>NW_020187441.1:0-592 GCF_900000015.1 Plasmopara halstedii | reverse complement strand
GCCTTGGCATCCTGCTGTCCGAACCTGCTTACCACGTCATCGATGTATCGAGTCTGTCAAAACATAAGTGTACTGCCGTTGCGGTCATGGTCGATCTCCATACCAAGAATGAATATAGCCGTGCCCAGCTCCTTCATTTTGAACGATTTCTTGAGAGCTGCCTTCACATCCTCAATTTCCTTGTTCGTCTTGGCGGCAATAATCATATCGTCGACGTAGAGACACACGTAGACATATTTGCCGTTCTCAACCTTGACGTAAACGCACTGATCCGCTCCGCTACTTCGAAATCCCATGGCCAGGAATACCGCATGAATCGTCTTGTTCCATGCACTCGCAGCCTGTCTGAGACCGTAGATCGCCTTGTCCAGCTTGCACATCATGTTGGTGGCGTTAACAATACTATGTGGTACTTCCATGTAGACCTCTTCCTTAAGCTTACCGTTTAGAAACGCCGTGTCGACATCCAGCTGCTCCGTCACGTATCCCATCGCAGCCACCACAGCCAGCACGACCCTAATGGAGTTCATGTTCCCACGGGTGAGTATGTCTCAAAGAAGTCGACACCGAACTTCTGCTTGAAGCCTTTAGC
>NW_020187440.1:0-321 GCF_900000015.1 Plasmopara halstedii | reverse complement strand
CTAAATGCGATGCCCTCCGAATATATCGACTTAGTCTGTAAAGCGCAGACTCTGGTATTTAAAAGCTATGCAGATTACGCACGAACAGATTACAATCATGAACAGACTTTTCTTCTGCTAGAAAAGGTTAGTTTTTTTAGTTCAAAATATCACTGTTCAGATTGCTTTCCAGTCACATCAATGCCCAATGGACCTCTCGTGCACATGATGCGCATCAATTTTAGAGGCAACAAGCATACATCGCGCCCACAATCAGTGAGTATGATGACTAAATAATATGGAACGCCATTATTCTGGACGTTCATTGGATCGACGAGCTTT
>NW_020187439.1:0-357 GCF_900000015.1 Plasmopara halstedii | reverse complement strand
TTACGTGTCATTCCACGTGCATCACTTGGGCCTCGCCCTCGATGCCTCGGCCCTTGGCCGACCATGCCACCATTGGTATGCAGCAACTGTTTCGCAACGTGAGCAGCCTAGTGGTTTACGCACCACTCCAAGTTCAGCCCGCTAGCCATGCTCAGGCCTCTCGTTAATACACCTTCGGGGATTGATAACTCGGATACTCCAATATCCAGCTATTGACCGTCCCGGTCCAGTGTCCGCACCAATAGCGCTGCTTCCTAGCAGAGGTGGATTCATGAGTCACCAAGGTCCACCAGGAGGTCTTACGTGTCATTCCACGTGCATCACTTGGGCCTCGCCCTCGATGCCTCGGCCCTTGGC
>NW_020187438.1:0-600 GCF_900000015.1 Plasmopara halstedii | reverse complement strand
CGCAAGTCCTTCTGGTTCTTTGGAACCGGCCAGTCTACAATGGCCTTGACCTTAGCGGTATCCGCTCGAAGGCCACGCTTCCCAATGAAGCACCCTAAAAGGGAATCTCTTCTACCCCGAAGTTGCACTTGCCTGCATTGGCGTACAGTTTGTTCGCGCGCATGCACTCGAGCACCGCTCTCAAATGGACGATGTGGTTCTCCTCATCTGTCCTCCCGTGCTCCGCACATCTGTGATCGAAAATGTCGTCAAAGTATGTCGGTGCATATGCCCTGTGGGGCCTGAACAACTGCGTCACAAGACTATTCAATGTTGCTGGTGCATTTGATAGCCCTTGGGGTATCACCGGCCACTTCCAGAGCATTTAGCTCGGAGTGCTCACCGCTGTTAGCGGAATATCACTCGCTCTCATGAGCAATTGGTAATACCCATCGACCAAGTCGAGTGCACTGTACTTCATACAGCCCACCATGTTGTTCTAGAGAACATCCTTTCTTGGAATAGGCATCTGTGCCGGAATGGTGGCAGCGTTGAGATTTTTATAAGCATGAACGATACGCCACTTGCCGTTCGGCTTCCGAACACAAAACGTGGGTGTCG
>NW_020187437.1:0-337 GCF_900000015.1 Plasmopara halstedii | reverse complement strand
CACTTAGAGTTTGTATACTCTTGGAAGTCAAGCTTCCTCTGTGCAAGGTGCCGTGTGATCCGTCACATTCTAAGCGCAAAGCTACGGCAGCCCCGCTGCATTTGATAGCACTCGTTGTTAATCTACACCTGAGTCGTTTAGACTGATCCTATGTGAAAATGGAACAATTTTTTTTCTTTGCCCCAGGGCATGTAGGACGGCCTTAAAAAGCTGATGCCCTAGCTTGGCCCTGATGGCGTGCAACACCTCGCGGCGCAAGGTCCCGAGGCAATCGGTGATCGTCTAGAGGCGTTTTCAAATTACGAAAACGCGCTGCTAGAGCACCTGCAGCAGAAGA
>NW_020187436.1:0-613 GCF_900000015.1 Plasmopara halstedii | reverse complement strand
TGGTTTCGGTCGTGATCGTTCATGGCTTCTTGACAGCGATGACGATGTAGCTCCGAATGCAATCAGGCGAAAGTCCATAGAACAAAAGACGACTCCACACAGTTCAATTGATGCCTCAGAATCAACACATTTGGCTCCAGTTAGCCAACGATTGGATCATGCAGACTCTTCATCGTATACCCCATCAAGCATCTCAATAGATGCAAGCAATCCAGTTACTGCAAATGAACCTTCAATTCACGATTCGGAAATCAGTTCGAGGTGGTGCAATCCTACTGAATCTGTAGCATCAACGCCATCACCTTCGGCAGCAATGATTCAGCAGTCTGAAAAGGACTTGACGGCTGCCATGACTGCATTAGAATGCGAGCGAGTTGCACATTCCGAGACAACTAGAAACCTCGAGATTGCTCAACAGGAAGCTCGAGAAAGCACTTATTTGAAAATGAAAGTCAAGGAACTCAAGTCGAAATTGGCGGAGCAAGAAACTGCAGCGTCAGAACGCGAGAAGCAACAGCTTAACACTTCAAATGAGATTAAAAGTTCTGCATTAGCTTGCGAGAAACAGCAGGAAAAACAAATTGCGGCACTTGAGGCTGAGAACGCACGTCTC
>NW_020187435.1:28318-28560 GCF_900000015.1 Plasmopara halstedii | reverse complement strand
TTCTCGAAGCCCTTTACGGTCGCCTCCACGACCAGCAAGCCCGGCTTGCATGCACGTTTCGTGTTCAAGAAAACGGAGCTCTTCGGAGCTGAGCACCGGTGACCGATGCCCCCCTGAGGATCAATAGAACTCAGTTCTTCCCCAGTAGGTCTCCCCGCGCCTACTGGGAGGTGTAATTTCCCCGCTACGGACCAGACTGGTAGGCCTTGGGGCGATGGTTCGAAGAACCTTGACGCGCCTCA
>NW_020187435.1:16799-17700 GCF_900000015.1 Plasmopara halstedii | reverse complement strand
TCTCGGTGGTCGAGCGCGAGAATGGGCACTGACGTGCGGCACTTCGGTCGAAGCTGCGGTTCCTCCCGGGCAGAGCTGAAATTGCAGCTCACACGAGTGTTCTCGCCGCCTAATTTGGCATATCGCGTGCGATCGCGTTTCATTGCCACCCGACAGGGCAACAAAGAGTTGGTGGACTTTGTCCAAGAGATGCGCACTCTCATTGCCGGGATGGCGGCAGATCCCCTTCCGGGGGCGGTCACAGTGACCGTCTTTATGGAAGGCCTCCGCACTGGCGTGGGCAGAATGGAAGTCTTCCGTGTGCATCCGTCTTCGTTTGAAGAAGCGGTGAATGTGGTATTGAATGCTAGATTCAATTTCAGGTCGGCACAACTTGGTTGGAATGCACACTCTAACAGCTCGTCGAGCGAGCCTATGCCCATGAATCTGAGCTATGCCGAGGACGAGGGAGCAGAGCATCGAGCTGCCGGGCAGCACGCAAACACACGACTGTATTTTGTCTGTGGAGACACCCGTCACCTGCGGAACAGTTGCCCCCTGCGCAAGGCGCGTCAAGGTTCGTCGAGCCATTGCCCCAACGCCTACCAGTCTGGTTCGTCGCGGAAAATGACACCACTCAGTAGGCGCGAAGCGCCCTACTGGGGAAGAAATGAGTTCTGTTGAGCCTCAAGGAGGCTTAGATCAACAGGGCCCAGCCCCGAAGAGCTCCGTGCTCATGAACACAGAACGTGTATGCAAGCCGGGCTTGCTGGTCGTGGAGGCGACCGTAAACAGCTTCGAGAAGCCATGGGAAATCCTCATCGATTACGGAGCGTTATGCAATTATGATCAACGCTCCACGATAAAAGAAAGTCAGCTGTATGCTGAGGCGCTGAAAGCGCGGTTGGGTAATATTGTCACT
>NW_020187435.1:16308-16789 GCF_900000015.1 Plasmopara halstedii | reverse complement strand
TCAGCCCGTAAGCCACGCTCGGGACTCCTGTCCGATACACCGTTGGTGTCTACCAACTTGGACATACCAATGTCCAGCACGTTGACCGTCTCGGTCCAGTGCTCTCGCCAATAGCGCTTTTGTCTCCTAGCAGAGGTGGGTTTATGATTCGCCAAAGCTCCACCAGGAGACGTGCGCGTAGCGCCCGAGGTCTTCGACCCCCAATCAATCCATGGCTCATGGTGTTCCAACCATGCCATTCCTAGGATGAGGCCATACCTCGCATCCAAGTTTAAGACTAGACAGCGTTCCACGCTATTCAAAGTCAAGGAAATTGACTCCAAGGTCCACAGGGACCTTCGAAACCGTGACACGTGTCCTTGTCGCTAAGCGAACAGTGACGATGCCACTCAGCCGCGCTTTCAGCGCCTTAGCATACAGCTGACTTCCGTTCATCGTGGAGCGTCGAGCATAATTGCCCGACGCTCCAGAATCAATGAGG
>NW_020187435.1:4513-5363 GCF_900000015.1 Plasmopara halstedii | reverse complement strand
TACCCAGTTCATGACAAGGAGCTACTTGCGATGAAGTATGCACTTGTCAAGTTCAGGGACCACCTGCTCGGCTCCAAGCCGTTTGTGACCTATACAGATCATGCGTCACTACACACTGCGACTCGGTCGCCCCACCTCTCGCAGAGGATGGCTAGATGGCTATCTTTCTTTGCGGAGTATAATTTCGAGGTGAAGTATAAGCCGGGAAAGCAGAATGCTTTGGCTGATGCGCTGACACGCAGACCAGACTATGAGCTTGCTTATGTTACAACGGTAACGTCGTCTGTGACGGATCTGATCCGCACCGCGTATGCGGGTGATATGATGTGTGTAGCGCTGCTACGGGCTCTAGGGAGCAACGAATTTGGAACCTCGGACAAGAAATTGTCATCTAGATGGCGTGCACGATATCCGTTGAATAAAGGTTTTCTATATTTTAGCACCGATTCAACGGATACACCACGAATTGTGGTTCCTCATGATGAGGATTTCAAATACCGCATCCTCTATGAGGCTCACGATACGCCACTCTGTGGTCATCTCGGCCGTGAGAAAACGTACAACTCTGTGAGTCACCACTATTGGTGGCAAGCTGTACAAATGGACGAGCACCTATGTGCGCACGTGTGAGACGTGTTAACGGGTGGAACCCGCTCCAATTGCGGCTGCGCCGCTAGCCAGCTTACCTTTACTCACTGGGTGCTGGCCGTCCATGAGTTTGGACTTTGTGTTTGGGCTGCCGAAAGATTCGGCAGGCAACACGGGTGTCGTGGTATTCGTCGACCAGTTGAGCAAGATGACTCATTTGGCGGCGGTGCCAGACATTATCGACGGGGTCGGTACAGGATCA
>NW_020187435.1:4070-4503 GCF_900000015.1 Plasmopara halstedii | reverse complement strand
AGAAGTACATCTCGAATACTGTGAGACAGCAAACATGTTGGCGGACATTATGACGAAGTGTTTGTCGGGACCAAGACACAAGGATATGACAGCGGCTCTTGGCAACCAAGCGAGTTCGCATTGAGGTGGCGTATTAAGGGTTATCGGTTTCAGGTAAGGTACACAACCCAACCCGGTCCAATCCGAACCGCGGTTTAACAAAGTTTTTACTTTTTACGGTTAAAGGTAATAACGGTATGTAAACCCAAATAAATAAATCACTTCCTAATTTTCCTTCCTTCCCCTCAAGTGTCTTCGCCATTCAGCAAAGACTCTTCAGCTCTCTTCTTCAGCCCCGGCTTACGAATTCAACATAGATCGCTTTGTTGGCGATGTGATCAGCATACTATAAACAAATAGATATTTCGACCGTCGTGGATCTGGATGACACGAG
>NW_020187435.1:0-552 GCF_900000015.1 Plasmopara halstedii | reverse complement strand
GTTTGACGAGGGGGCAACTGTTAACGCACTCAAACGTCCGTCACGTTGTCAGGAGCTACGATATCAAGACACATACGTTTGTGACGCTTCCGGACGTGCTAAAGCGTTCCCGATTAAACCAGATGCATTCGTTTGACGAGGGGGCAACTGTTAACGCACTCAAACGTCCGTCACGTTGCCAGGAACTAAGATATCAAGACACATACGTTTGTGACGCTTCCGGACGTGCTAAAGCGTTCCCGATTAAACCAGATGCATTCGTTTGACGAGGTGGCAACTGTTAACGCACTCAAACGTCCGTCACGTTGTCAGGAGCTACGATATCAAGTCGCAGACGCTTGTGACGCTTCCAAACATAATACAGAGCTACTTATTGAACAGACGAATAGTTTGACGAGTCAGCAACAGTTAACCCACTAAAATCGTCACGTTGTCAGGAGCTATGATATCAAGTCACATACGTTTGTGACGCTTCCGGACATGCTAAAGCGCTCCTGATTAAACCAGACGCATTCGTTTGACGAGGGGGCAACTGTTAATGCACTCAAACGT
>NW_020187434.1:474-723 GCF_900000015.1 Plasmopara halstedii | reverse complement strand
TGGTGACGACGTCGTCTCACTAGACGTTCCACGTGATAGTGGACGTCACCGTTCTCATTGAGAAAAGTTGGTGGCTGGCGGTGAAACCGGGTCGACCGCCATCCGGTGACTCGTGATGCTCTTCGAGCCCTTGAGGTTGAGGTCCTTCGTGATCGGAGCTCCGCTGAGCGTCATGCCGAAGTAGCATATCGCTGTGCGGACGCTCTTGACAATTTGAAGCACTTCGTGCGTCGGCTACCCACCCTTGTA
>NW_020187434.1:0-464 GCF_900000015.1 Plasmopara halstedii | reverse complement strand
CGGAGCGACTCCTAGCCGTGGAGCAGGCGAATGCGTCGCTGCGTGCGACGGTGGAGCGCTGTGCCATTAGAAATGGAGGTTGTTGAACTCCGTGCTCGGAACCAGCTGCTGGTTCAGCTTCTGAACGGCCAAGGGCCCGTGAGATCCGTCCCGGCGCCAACGCTTCCGCGTTTACTTGCGCCAGATACCGTGTTGGCTTGAGCAAGTCCACGTAAGACACCGGGTGAATGCGCATCCATTTTGGAAAGTTCAACGTATAGCCCCGCTTGGCCACAACCTCAAACGGTCCGATGAGCCTTCGTCCTGAATATAGTAGAGGCTGCATGTGTAGGCAGGTTTTCAGAATTTGAAAAAGCCAGGTCCCCGACCTTAATGCTTTCTACTTTGCCTCTTCCTTTTTGATCTGCATATTCTTTCTGCAGGTCTTGGCTTTCAGCCATAGCATCGCGAACGTGTCGTAGGAC
>NW_020187433.1:0-325 GCF_900000015.1 Plasmopara halstedii | reverse complement strand
GCGCCATAAACCTAAGTGACATCAGCTGCTGACATCGTGACGAACGTTTGAGCTCGTTAACTGTTGTTGCCGCGTCAGACAAATGCGTCTGGTTTAATCAAGAGTGCTGTATCACATCTGGCATCGTCACAAACATAAGTGACTTGATATCTCAGCTGCTGATAACGTGACACACGTTTATGTGCGTTGACTATTGTTGCCGCGTCAAACAAATGCGTCTGGTTCAATCATGAGTGCTGTAACACATCTGAAATCGTCACAAACAGATGTGACTTGATATCTCAGCTGCTGACATCATGACGAACGTTTGAGAGCGTTAACTGTT
>NW_020187432.1:0-318 GCF_900000015.1 Plasmopara halstedii | reverse complement strand
GAGTGGCTGGTGATGCCCCAAGGGCTGTCAATGCACCAGCAACATTTAATCGTCTTGTGACGCAGTTGTCCAGGCCCCAAACTGCGTATGCACAGACATACCTTGACGACATTTTCGTTCATAGTCGTGCGGAGCACGGGAGGACAGATGAGGAAAACCACATCGTCCATATAAGAGCGGAGCTCGAGAGCATGCGCAAACTGTACGCTAATGCAGACAAGTGCATCATTGGCGCAGAAGAGATTCCCTTTTTGGGGTGGTTCATTGGGAAGCGTGGCCTTCGAGCGGATCCCGCTAAGGTCAAGGCCATTGTAGACT
>NW_020187431.1:0-776 GCF_900000015.1 Plasmopara halstedii | reverse complement strand
ATGTCTCAGCTGGTGACAATGTGACGAACATTTGAGTGCGTTAACTGTTGCTGCCGCGACAAACGGATGCGTCTGGTTTAATCACATACGCTGTAGCACATCTGGAAGTGCTAGAAACGCATGTGATTTGATATCTTAGCTGGTGACAACGTTAGAGCGTTTGAGTGCGGTAACTATTGCCGCTGCCTCAATCGGATGTGTCTGTTTAATTTAGTAAAGCTTTTTTACGTCTGGTAGCACCACAAACGCATGTGACCTTATAACTCAGCTACTGATAACGTGACGAACGTTTAAGTGCGTTGACTGTTGCCGCCGCCTCAAAAGGATGCGTCTAGTTTAATCAGGTACGCTGTAGCACGTCTGGTGGCGCTACTTAGACCGTTATTGTCACTCTGTCGCACTGAGGGTATCTTAATGCTATTGAAACAAGTTGTTCGTTGTCGATTTATTGAACAACGAAGCTGGCGTACGGGAATATAATATGACCAAGTTACTGTCATACATGTCCGAAGCTCCCCGTATGTTATTAAACCAACCGCATCCGTTTGAGGCGATGGCAACAGTTAACACACTCGAACGTTCGTCACATTGTCAGTAGCTGAGTTATAAAGTCACATGCGTTTCTAGCACTTCCAGACGTACTACAGCGTACGTGATTAAAGCAGACGCATCCGACTGATGCGGCGGCAACAGTTAACGCACTCAAACGCTCGTCACGTTGTCACCAGCTGAGATATCAAATCACATGCGTTTCTAGCGCTTCCAGACGTGCTACA
>NW_020187430.1:0-1609 GCF_900000015.1 Plasmopara halstedii | reverse complement strand
CTTGAAAGCTGGTCTTGAAATCCTGTTGCCGGAATGTGGCAGACACTCGCGGTATACCATAGAACAGGTAAAACAACTTGCTGAAGAATGACTACTTGCCCGCGTAAAGTTCTTGCGCGGTGTAGCCAGATAGAGCACCGGGATTCCATCTCTGTTATAAGGTGTTGAAGGCGGTCAGCGTCGGTAAGGCTTGGGCCATAGTAAATTCCCAACAATTTAGCTCGGTCTGTATTTCCCACCGCAATAACCCCCATGCTGTGAAGGTTTTGACGTAAAGGTTCGGTTTCGTTAGTCCAAGGCTTGAAAGGGAGAACCACTGTCTTGGCCTTGTTTAGGCGCATACCGGAGGCCTCGCAAAAATCGTCTACGAGCTGTAGAAAGACTTTAGTGTGGCTTAAATCGCGGAGAAGCCCAGTACAGTCGTCAGCAAAACTGATGATCGCGTGAGATGTTGAACCGATACGAAGTCCAAAGCCTTGAAGATGGACCCGTACATAATTGAGCAATGGCTCAATAAATAGTACGAAAAGTGCCGGCGAGAGGGGATCCCCTTGTCGAACCCCGGTTCCAAGCTCAAATGGGTCGAGTGGTCGTCCGTTAAACATTAAGGAAACCAGTGTGCCTGGAAAGAGGACTCGAATCCAGCGTCGAAATGAGTCACCAAATCCAAAGTGCATTAAAACCATGTCAAGTGCGTCCCAGACGACACTATCAAAGGCTTTCGCAAAGTCCAGTAAAACCGCGCCAGCAGAGGAATCTTCTTTTGCAAACAAATGAGACAGTGCTTGAAACCGCAGGTGGGCGTGGCGGATATCGCGGCCCGGGACGAATCCATATTGATCCGAGTGAAGCAAACTGCTGAGTACAGAGCCAAGTCTGTGGGCTAAAATTTTTGGTCCCAGCTTGGCATCCACATTGAGTAGTGTAATTGGGCGATAGTTACCGGGAAGTTTTCGATCACCCGTTTTGTAGAGTAGCGAGACTTGGGCCCGCCGTTGAAACTTAGTCATTCTCCCGCGGTCAAATTGAGCGGCATAGACTACCTCGAATATTCGACTCCAGAGAGGTAAATCCGTCTTGTAATACTCTACGGGTAAGCCATCTGGCCCCGGAGCCTTTCCAATAGCAGTGTGAGTTAATGCCCAGTAGAACTCGAACGCCGTAAAGGGGCTGTCCAAGTAAGCCTGATCCTTTGGCGTTAGACGTGCCGAAGTGTCCTGAAGAATTTGGGCCAGTTTGATACGGTCCCATTTGGGTCGCTCATGACCAAATTCTTTTGAAGGCGAGCAGTAAATTTTAGACCAGAAAGATGAAAATTCGGCGCAAGTTGACTCCAAATCCTCGACCGAATCCACAGGAATGGGTATCTTATGGAGTACTTGGGGCGGCCGAAAGAAAAATTTCGAGCAGCACTCGGTATTTTCTAGGTCGGAGGCAAACTTCTGCTTCGACGCGTAGTAGTTTTGTTCGTCCAGTTTTTCTTTGAGCTGGGCCTTAGCAGTGGCAAGTAGCGTCGGGTCAACAGCAGACGAGTTTTTAGCTTGCAAGTGTTGGAGTTCATTCACCTGAAGGTGAAGATGTTCCAATACCTGTTTTTGCTCATTTTTTT
>NW_020187429.1:0-300 GCF_900000015.1 Plasmopara halstedii | reverse complement strand
CGGTGGCGTTATAGACGCAAATGATGCAGACATCTTCTGCTGCAGGTGCTCTAGCAGCGCGTCGTCGTAGTTTGAAAACGTATCTAGACGCGCATCGATTGCCTCGGGGCCTTGCGTTACAAGGTGTTGCACGCCCTCAGGGCCAAGCAAGAACATCAGCTTGTTAAGCCCGTCCTGCATGCCCAAAGGCAAAGAGGAAAATTGTTCTATCCTTACTGAGGATCAGTAGTAACGACTCGGGAGTAGATTGACTACAAGTGCTACCAAGTGCAGCGGGGCTGCCGTAGCTTAGCGCTTGAG
>NW_020187428.1:0-659 GCF_900000015.1 Plasmopara halstedii | reverse complement strand
GGCACATGGGATCTCGTTCGACCGCGTTTCTGGTACCCCATGTCATCACTGGAGCAGTCCATGATGGATCTTGAGCACATGAGCGACTTGATGAGTCACTCCCGATTTCCATTTGATATGAACAGCGAGATGCTAGCAGTACCGAGTCATTTGGACGACGATGAGTTTTTTGAAGACCTACCTGTGTTGGCACGTAACCAACGACCGACAACACAACATCGCGAGGCTTCCGCTCATCCAGAAAAGCCTGATTCCAGAACACGTGAGCAAAAGCCAAAGGATCATGATAATGATCCAAACAAGCAAATCCAAATGGATAAAAAGCATCAAATGGTCGATACTGATGTCGACAAAGACAATCAACATCGTCGAGCTTTCTCATCTTACACATACAGCAACTCATCTATCGTCGACGACAAAGGTCGACGGGTGACAAGTAAGCGTCGTCGTTACGAAGACTCAACGGGTCGACTCAAAGCTGTGCACGAGCGCCAGATTGAGGGTAAAAAGCTGCGTACGACGTGGAGCCGCATGGGTCCCGATGACGAGGGAAAGCACGAGGCTATGTGTTCAAGCGGCACGCCTGAGGAGTTTGAGAAGCTGTGGCATGAGACTCCGTTTGGTGTGGCGCAGAAGGACACTATGGCTCAACAGCAACT
>NW_020187427.1:0-2977 GCF_900000015.1 Plasmopara halstedii | reverse complement strand
TCATCTAATCGATAGTTGATCTAATTCGAGCACGCTGCTGACTTATCGATCAACATCAAAACATTGGCGTAGCTGATGCCGATGCCAGTGACCAAGTCGGCAGCTGGTTTCTCTTTCGGAATCAATATGGCGTCTGGCTGATACTCCAACCACTGACCCCCGATACAATCTCCCGTTGAGTCCAACTCCAAGATGTAGGTGTACGGTAAGCTAGGGTAATCATTCACTTTGGAGTCGACAAAGTACAGAGTGGAAGCGACATAAACAACTTCAGTCGCCTTGTCATTAAAAGTGTAAGATGTCGAATCGAAGAACTCTCGCGCAGCCTCCTGCAACGTCATGCGCTGCAGCCTAGTCACCTCGAAAGCAAAAGCTGTGAGATCTAAGACTCGCTCATCACTATACCGATCGAAAATGAAAGATTGATTGAGCTTTCCCAGAAGGTTAGCAGCTGTGATATGATAGAAAGCGGGGTTCACGTTACGATACTGAGGTGGAGCAGATGGAACACTCCCATCCAATGTCCCATTTTGGCCTGGGAAGTAGTTTCCACCGTATATCGTTGGCACTTGAGCCTCAGCATAGACGACTGATATCAATCCTTTAATATCATCAGGATTAAATGTCACGTTATTGAAAGTCACTGGACAACGAGGTTCTTTTTCAAGCAATGAAGCCTGAGCTACACCTTCAGAGATGCTGCTCCATCGGGAAACGCAGTACCTGACTTGCGAGTTCTTGCGAATGGCGCAATCATTGTCATGACCTTCGCAATATGAGGTACACGTAGAAGATTTATCCTTTACGGAATCAATGCCAAACTTGGCCGACACCTTGTCCATGAATTCATCCACGTTTAATCCAAAGGCCATCGCGTACTTCGCAGAAGGAGCAAAATCACCATTTGTCTCCACATAATTGATACTGTCGGCCCACATTCCCCAAGCCGGACCATACCACGGCTTAATGTCACTCGCACCCCAAGTAGGGAGATTTGTCAATTTTCTCTCCAGCTTTTGCCCGAAATGTTGTTCCATCTCAATCAGAACACTCTCCTCGTACTCAGGAATGGCTTCGAGTCTACGGGTTGACGTGCTTGGTGATCCGCGCACATGGATTGTCGCAAGAGCAAAAGTCGTGGAGATCAAAGAACTGGTCCGCATGATATCACTCCTATGATGTGGTTGTACGGCTTACAGGAAGTTTTTCAAAGTGATGCAAGTTTACTGCTAGATATTTTGCCATATAACATTCAGATGTCAACCCTTAATTGCCCATCTTAATGCATTGCCAATGACAGCTGCGGAGCATGAGCAATTCACTGTAAATGTTACGTACCCCCCCCCATCATCTTCACAATGTATTGCTCTTTGTGTGCTGTCTATTCGCTGAGCAAAAATTCTTACAGCAATTTCGTAAAATTACCAATTATTGCATCTTGTTTTACTTACGCAATGCATTTCTTTTAAAATGTTTCAAAATAAATTAAAAGCAACCGGCATAATTGATAGGCGCGGATACATGCTGAGAAAATTTAAGATAGATTCAATGCTTTGAACAAGGATCTGTTGCATGTGATATAGACGCAAATCAATGTGCAATCCTTCATTTCCCTTGCCCCCGTAATCTTGGGCACGGGAAATTTCAGGACTCTTGATTGATCTGCGTAATTGCTGTTTCTATTGATGTAGATAAACTTCAGATAATTATTCCTTCGCTGGTCATGAGAAAAGAGGAGATGCTTTTTATCAGAAGTTCAATTTGCGCCAAAAAATGTTTCAAAGTATTTTGCCGTGAAGCTTTCACGAAAATTCTTTCATATAAACAACCATGACAAGAGATATTGCATCTTTGTTTCAATATCACAAGTCGATGATCGAATCAGGAAATAGACGAATCTCAACTTTCATGAGCATTTTTTTAACCGCCATGACGCAATCTTCAATGGCGTCACGTCTCTATCTTGGGTTCCTTATCAGTACAACCCATTTCACGAGATTCAACTTTTCTAGCATCAAGCAGATCCGTTTGGCCACGAATCAACAATGTGAATGGTCTCCAAACTTCAAGAGGACAATTGAAGCCAGCCTCATGCTGACAATAGCAACAAAATAATCTAAAATATAAAAGTACGCAATTCATCGTGAATTAAGTGAGAAGTATAATTTCAATAATTTTAAAAATGGTGATGACAATTGGGAAAAGCTTTGACTCTTGTCATGCAATATGTAATGATCAGAAGTGGCAAAACCCCACTTTTACACCGATGGGTTTATTGGCTGTTCGCATAAACCCCCAAAATCGTTGTGTGTTTTTGAAGAAAGGGTCTGAAACGCAACTTCAAGTGTTTCTTAAGAATTCTCAATGATACTACGCCATCAGTTCAACCAGAACAGCCTACGCCATCATTCAACTATCTTGCTATTCTTTATCGTCAGAACAGCCATAATCATGAGCCTGCAACAGCCCGCAGACCTGAGGAGCGTTGGTCTTACTAAAAATTAGCTGTACAACACTTTTGTCCTTTAATGAATTTCGGATTCTTCAATGCGCTATATAGATGATTCAGTGATATAATAGTGCATGGTAATTAGTTGACTGATTTTTTCTTGTTCCTCTTCAGAGATCTATAAGTGTGTAAAGTAAACTGGCTTTTGTTTGTCGAGTTATTTGCAATTGATCCACATTGCTTTCTCTTCTTCGAGCGCGACGTGACAAGCCATTCGGGACGCTCATCAACCTCCAGCAACATCCTAAACTTTAAAAACGGTTAACATTTACTCAAGTTTTGTAGAACCCTAAAAACTCAAATCTTTTATTAGAATAAGAAATTTTTTTTGTGATGAACCTCTAAAAGCCAAAACCAAAAAACCGAACCAACGCTACCCCTGATACATAAAGTTGTCATACTGAAAATAGCAAAACAGATTTATCAACTGTTAGTTTAAATTCTTCTCGAACCATTCATTTTCTGTGA
>NW_020187426.1:775-1490 GCF_900000015.1 Plasmopara halstedii | reverse complement strand
CTCTACAACTGTCTCAATTGGTTTTTGCAGGTTTAGGAGGCCGCGCAAGTAATTTTTTATTTTTTTCGTGAATTTTTTCAATCAAGGTCATCTAAATCAGATTGTGGTATAGTTCGGTGGCCTTTGTAACGACGTACTGCATATTCTATTTGACGCTGTGTCAAGTACTGCCCGTTTTTAGCACGATATGCATCCATGTAACGGAAGCATTTGCGGGCGAATATACGGATCGAAGAAATCGGCACATTCTCTAATGCCACAGGCATTAGAGAATGTGCCGATTTGTAGTATCCCCAATATAACTCGATGAAGTTGAACTCACAGTGGAACTTGGGATAGAATATGATTGGCAAACCCGGTTGATTTTCCACTACAGTTTTCTCTAGCCATTCCTTTTGGCTTTCGAAATCAGGCTGTTTGAAGAGGGTCTCTCGAGCTTCTTTTGCGCTCATGCCTGGATTCCATAGATTGCGTTCCATAAGTATTGTTTGGAGGCCTTTCTGCACACCGTCTTCGGTCTGCATACATTGTTCGACCTTTGCTCCTCGGTCGTCGATAAACCAGCTGCTGCGCATTGAAGACACATGTTTCCCTCCGTCACTTAGGTTCAGTTTTGTGGCCACTAACGCTTCTGGGGCCATCGCGTGATGATTTTGGGAGTTATCAAAAGCGAAAAGCCCATCATAGTTTGGATGCAGGATTTGGAAAATTGGAT
>NW_020187426.1:0-198 GCF_900000015.1 Plasmopara halstedii | reverse complement strand
TTTCCCATCCAAATCGTTTTGTTTCCATCATTCGACGAAAAACACGACTCATCGTGCGTCGGACGCAAAGGACGTCGTTTTTTTCCCATCCAAATCGTTTTGTTTCCATCATTCGACGAAAAACACGACTCATCGTGCGAGACCAGAACTATTGGTCTTTCACCATCCCGCAACTCGGGATGAATTGGTGTTTCAAGG
>NW_020187425.1:0-323 GCF_900000015.1 Plasmopara halstedii | reverse complement strand
CACAAGTACAGCGTAAACTACGCAGAAATGGCCCGACCATTATCCAATCTCCTTAAAATAGATGCGAAATGGTGTTGGAACATCGAACATCAGGAGGCTTTTCACGGCGTCGAAGACCGCCTCCTGCATGCACCAATACCGGCGCTGCCAGATTCTGATCGCCCTTTCAGCGTCGTTTGTGACGCTTCGGATTTTGCCATCGGCTGTGCACTGCTGCAAGTAGACGCCGAGGGGCGAGATCGAGTGGTCGCGTTCGAATCTCGACAGCCCAAAGCTGCAGAGAAGAACTACCCAGTTCATGACAAGGAGCTACTTGCGATGAA
>NW_020187424.1:0-572 GCF_900000015.1 Plasmopara halstedii | reverse complement strand
CAAACTCCCACGAGTTTTCGGAGTCGGGATATCCCCGCCACTTCACCAGATATTGGGAGTGATCCTGGTGATGACATCGTCCAACAAGACGCTCCACGTGATAGTGGTTGTCACCGTTCTCATCGAGAAGAGTCGGTGGCGGGCGATGATGACCGGGTCGTCCGCCGTCCGGTGACTCGTGATGCTCTTCAAGCCCTCGAAGACGAGGTCCTTTGTGATCGGAGCTCCGCTGAGCGTTATGCTGAAGTAGCATATCGCTGTGCGGACGCTCTTGACGATTTAAAGCACTTCATGCGCCGGCTGCCTTGCCTTGAGGACTACCGCGCTATGTCGGAGCGACTCCTAGCCGTAGAGCAGGCGAATGCGTCGCTGCAGGCAACGGTGGAGCACTTGGCTCCATTGAAATGGAGGTTGTCGCACTCCGTGCTCAGAACCAGTTGCTAGTTTAACTTCTGGGTGGCCGCGGACCCGTGGGATTTGCAACGGCTTGAGCAAGTCCACGTAGAACAACGGATGGGTGCGCATCCGTTTCGGAAGGTTCAGCGTGTACGCCAGGCCCCGTTTGACCACAA
>NW_020187423.1:16726-20428 GCF_900000015.1 Plasmopara halstedii | reverse complement strand
GTGCAAGGTGCAAGGTGCAAGGTGCAAGGTGCAAGGTGCAAGGTGCAAGGTGCAAGGTACAAGGTGCAAGGTGCAAGGTGCAAGGTGCAAGGTGCAAGATGCAAGGTGCAAAGCAAAATGATGTGATTCTAAGCCAATCGCATATAATATATAGCGGAGTATTTTAATAAAGTGAGCTTTGGCTGGAATCATTTTGTAAGGAGGCAGTTGCTGTAATTTTTGTACAAAACCGTTAAAAATTGCTTTAATTTCACTATGTACTGTAGAATTTTACATTATAATTGGTATAATATACCAATAGAACCCATAAATTTAGTTCTTATAAATTAATTATATTAATTAGTTTATAAGAACTAAATTTATGGGTTCTATGAGGATTTTGAGGTCCGAAGTAGTTGCACGTCAAAAAAGAAGGACAAGTTTATTGTGAAATGTATCAATATGTATACATAGTACAGTCTAGACAGTAATTTAAGCTACATAAATTCTCTTTAAAAACAGAGCAAACAAACGGTTTTATTAATTCAGAATCTCTCAGCTCCGCTGCCCGTAGATACGCACAAAGCATTTTCGCGTTGTTGCCGCGGTGTCGGAGGGACAAAGCTTCTTTTATGTCAAGCACTCGAAAAAACCTCGCTGCACGTGGAAGTACTTGCATTCATTCCCATATCCGAGCCGTAAAAAGATTGTGTTTGCCACGAGGATGAAACATGGAATGTTTGAATACCTGTTACTAGGCCTCAAAGACCAGATTACAAGCGTTTGTCTATCTTATGTTCCGACGATGTCACGAAGATGGAGGTCAAAGGTCTCACCTACAGGTACATACCAGCTCTGAGAAAGCGTCGGATATGCACATCAGAAGCGCCTCAATAGGATCTCGATTGGGGGATAGTTCCCCTCTTGAGCGCGCTGACATTGATCGTTCAGGTCCATGAGGTCTGAGATGAAATCATCTTCGTTTTCTAGAAAGGGAAGCTGATATGTCCATAGTATTGCCATTGCTCCAAGCGAAACCTCAGCGCTTGATGCGCAAGAATGGACACTTTACGTGCAATACATCAGTGACTAGGCGTCCAATGTGAACGAAATACAGCATCAGATGTCGGGGCTGCTCGAACCTTCTAACTTGACGTATCGGACTCGCTCGAAATTATGTCAGCCTGTCAAGTGAGGCAAGTTCTCGCGGACTAAGTCTAGGCTTAAAATTCTCATTGTCGAAATGGTGTCTGATCCTCTTGCATAGGCAGTATCAATTACCGTCTTCATGGAGGGCCTGCTTGCACAAAGGGCTTCCACGTCTACCATATCTCTTTTGAATAAGCGGTGGGCGTTGCAATTCTTGCTGACTACCTCTTTCGCGCCGCGAATACGGAATGATGTGCTGGGAATGCAAGCTTTCGAGCGCACCAGAAGCGATGAATCTCAGTCATCCCGAAGAAGAAATGAGGGGTCCGTTTTCTAACACTTAGACAATATATCTTGTAGTATTGCAAATCACGTGCGCCTTGTATGATCTCTTCGCTCTCGGCTAAGAGGTACAAAGACAGGCTCCCACGCATAGGTGGACGATACAAAAACGTCAAATCCTAGTAGGCACAGCACGACATACAAGGAAACTTTTGAATGGAATCGTACCTCATGGAGGTCGGGATCAATGGAACCCAGCCATTCGATTATCGTTTCCTTGATTTGAGTATGAATCATAGACCAGGGCTATTAGTCAAGACGACCATATGTCGCGATCAAAGGGGCAAGGCTTTGATGTTGTCCGGGATGGATCATCTTTGTTCCGATGTAGCGATATTGCTGAGTCAGCACTACTGTGCGATGGGCCCACTGTCCGGATCATTGAAGCTCTACGGGCACTGACAGCAAGGAATATTTACTCATGGATAAAGTGACCGGGGTGGTCCGAGTGGCCTCGTAACGAAGTAAACGATCCCGCCGCTTTAGTTCACACTAATAAGTAGTGGAAGCCTGATAATTACCTCGCGAATTGACGTTTTCTTACTTAGACTTAAATAAAACTGGTTGTCTGTCGGCCACACAACAAACTACTGAATTCTAATTGGCTAATTGTGATTTCTTTTCAAATCACTCATAAGTCACTACGAGATTACTCGTAACTTACCTAAATATGTAATGTAACTTTTAGTTACTCCTAGTATCAAAAGTAAATCTCTTACTAGATAGATATTATTCTGCTAACGACTCATATAACGCGACTACCTGTTACATCACCCCACACTCAAGGTTGGACTTACGGTACCGTAAATCCAAGCCGATAAATTCCAGTTAAAGCTAAAGCGACTGGAAATAGTTCACAATACACTCGGAATCACTCTTCAAGTGCGCATAAGAATAAATATGAACCGTGACATGCGCGACATCGCCTTTGTCAGCGACAGGAGATACGAAAAAGGCGTCTTCATGCGATTTCGGGCAGTACGAGGGAGGAAGGCCGACTTCGCTTGCCAACGACGCATTACAGTGGTTGTGGTGCGCCTTCATTCGATAAATGAACGCTTCTAAACGCGAAAGTACCGGGTATTTTGCGTCGTCGCTGGATGCGCGTAAGGCTACACATTGCCGGTACTTCATTGCACGGCCGCGCGAGGAAGTATGCGAAGTCGCATAGGAGAAGTGGCGGAAGGGTGAACACGCTGTTACAACACTCTGCTTTCTACTCAGGCGCAGTGTGGTCATGATAAGCGGCGGTGGTTTGGATGATATCGGCGCTCCTTGTTTAGGAAGCGCCTTGCCGATCGTCGTCAATTGGGTGCTTACGAGCAATACGAGTGCCATCACTGTCGAAGCCTGGCTTGCGCACGGCTAAGTCGCAGCGGAGGGCCAACTGTCATCATCATCGCAGCCGTAGCAGAAAGTGGAGTGGCTGTGGCTGATACGACGGGAGCCGTACGTATCCATGAAGGGTGGATACAAATAGCGGACTATACCCAAAACGAAACACTCGTTGCCTCCATGGCGTCTGACTCTATCGCGGAAGCCATAAATTCCATGGAGAGTATCCAAACTGGTGGGTCTTGCACCGAGAACTTGTGCGTCCAGCCTATCTTGCTTGAAAATGCATTTAGCGTCGCATCAAATGCGATGCGAAAATACAGCTTCCGTGCTAAGTGGATAGGATAAGGAGCCGGGGATGAAGCGTTACAAGTGTGCCAGAGGCGATGGTTCTCGGCCATGCTGAGAAATGAAAGAGAATTTGCTTAGCTGCCGAGAGCATCCATGGTTCTCATAGATTTTCCTTCCGCGGTAGTACACTGCATCCGCGCCCTGCGGGTCCCATTCCCTCTCTCAAGGGGAAGCGTCAAACGCCAGCAGGCGCAGAGCGGTCCTGCGAAGAAGATATGAGCTATGTTTAGCCTCATGAAGTTTGTGGCCAATGGGACCAAGCTGTTAAAGAAGCGACATTCTTTAGGGAGGTGGGGCTAATAAACCAGGATTCTTAGTTGCTAATTTCAACGTTTTCGAGCCTTATGAAGCCGTGCATAGTCCAGGAGTAGCGTGCACGGGCGACTGCTGATAACAGTAGACAGTACGCAAACCGGAAAAAGTTCGGAGGGCTACTAGCCGCATGTCAGAAAAGAAAGACAATATTTATAAAGATAGTAAAGCGAGCATATTTAGTATCAGTTGAAAGTTTGTCTATATTATTGTTTATAGACGTACTGACTTCTC
>NW_020187423.1:16455-16716 GCF_900000015.1 Plasmopara halstedii | reverse complement strand
ATCACTTATCCCTCACTGCCCTAAACTGGACCATCAGTCTAGCTCTACTCAGGGCTCAGCCCCCCCGTCCCCCTTTCGGGTGCAGCCGGAAACATAGAGTCCGCAGAGCAAAGCCCAACTTCCGGTCGGCGAAGGTGGCGTGGGATGAGTGGGTCTGGGAGGCAGCGGGGTGATATGAGGCCGTGGTGAGGTGCCGGGGTCGCTTGCGCAGGAGTCGGAAATTGAAAAATGACACGTGGCTGAAAAATTTCCCAAAAACCT
>NW_020187423.1:12226-12382 GCF_900000015.1 Plasmopara halstedii | reverse complement strand
GCTGTACGATATCGAGCAGCAGCTTGGTCAAGTGCGTTGCAGGCGTCCTCAAAAGCTTCCGTGTCCTGCACCCGAAGCTTCTTCTGCACATCTTGCAGCTGTGTTTTGATGTTCATCTTCCACTTCTCCAACACCTTGCCGGGGTTCTCAGCGGCT
>NW_020187423.1:12056-12125 GCF_900000015.1 Plasmopara halstedii | reverse complement strand
GCGATTGCAGAACGTCTCGGACAGCAAGATGTAGTCCAGCCGGTTCTTTCGAGGAAGCAAACCAGTGAA
>NW_020187423.1:11930-12038 GCF_900000015.1 Plasmopara halstedii | reverse complement strand
CTCGATCGCGGACACAACTTTCGGGTAGTCGAGAAGGTATCGCGGGAACTTCCAGTAATCTCGACCGTGTAGCTGCTTGCTTGCCCGGAAGCTCACGCAGTGAGTGAC
>NW_020187423.1:0-228 GCF_900000015.1 Plasmopara halstedii | reverse complement strand
ATGGAAGCAGAACTCCACGGTAAAGTTGGTCGTTGAACACAATGCTTAAGCAATCGCCGAATACATCCGGAGCGACCTGGTAGAAACCAGCGGTCAGTCCATTCATGCCAGGCGAGGATGTTGCTTTCATGTGCCGAATCGCGTTTGCCAGGTCGGCAGCTGTTATTGGTTACCCGCTGTACGATATCGAGCAGCAGCTTGGTCAAGTGCGTTGCAGGCGTCCTCAAA
>NW_020187422.1:0-411 GCF_900000015.1 Plasmopara halstedii | reverse complement strand
TCTGGAAGCACCATGAACGTATATGACATGATATCTCAGCTGCTGACAACGTGACGAACGAATAAGTTCGTTTACTGTTGCTGTCGACTCAAAAGGGTTAGTCGGGTTCAATCAGGAACGCTGTAGCACGTCTGGAAGCACCATGAACGTATGTGACATGATATCTCAGCTGCTGACAGCGTTACGAATGTTGGAGTGTGTATACTGTTGCTGTCGAGTGAAACGGGTGCGTTGGCTCAATCAGTAACGATGTAGCACGTCTGGAAGCACCACAAACTTATGTGACATGATATCTCAGCTTCTGACAGCATGACGAACGAACAAGTGCGTTTACTGTTGCTGTCGAGTCAAAAGGGTTCGTCGGGTTCAATCAGGAATGCTGTAGCACGCCTGGAAGCACCATGAACGTAT
>NW_020187421.1:0-332 GCF_900000015.1 Plasmopara halstedii | reverse complement strand
GAGCGGTGCTCGAGTGCATGCGCACGAACAAACTGTACGCCAATGCAGACAAGTGCATAGTTGGCGCAGAAGAGATTCCCTTTTTAGGGTGCTTCATTAGGAAGCGCGGCCTTCGAGCGGATCCCGCTAAGGTCAAGACCATTGTAAATAGCCGGTTCCAAAGAACCAGAAGGACTTGCGTAAGTGGCTTCGTCTTGCCAACTACTTGCACAAGTAAGCGTAAACTAGGCAGAAACGGCCCGACCATTATCCAATCTTCTTAAAAAGGATGCGAAATGGTGTTGGAACACCGAACATCAGGAGGCTTTTGACGGGGTCAAAGACAGCCTTCT
>NW_020187420.1:0-539 GCF_900000015.1 Plasmopara halstedii | reverse complement strand
TTTGCTATCAAGGAATTCAAGGCAAAATCCAACTAAGTGCCTACAGCGATGCCGACTGAGCCAGCAACAAAGACGACCGACGCTCAACGTCCGGGATCATGATCATAATCAATAATTCTCCAGTCATTTTCAAGTCAAAGTTACAAGGATGTGTCTCATTGAGCACGGCTGAAGCCGAGTACGTGGCTCTGACGCTCTGTTCCCAAGAAATACTCTGGACGAAGAATCTGCTCCATGAGATGAAGATCAACATCGACTACCCGGTTGTCATTAACGAAGACAATCAGAGCGCGATCGCCATTGCGAAGAACAACGGATATCAGAGTCGCGCGAAACATATCGACATCCGCTACCACTTCGTCCGCGAACAAGTGAAGACCAAGTCCATTGAGCTCAAGTATATCGCGACCAAGTTACAACTTGCCGACCTCCTAACGAAACCAATATCGACGAAGCAGTTCGAACTTCTGTTAGACAAGTTCAACATCCGGAACTCCCCGTCGAGGGGGAGTGTTGACGTCAGCAACATTCGTCATCCT
>NW_020187419.1:0-1637 GCF_900000015.1 Plasmopara halstedii | reverse complement strand
CCAGCAGCGTCGAGCCCTGCTCGCGCCTTGCAGACCCCATGTCCGTTCCCTGACTTCTTGTCAGCTGAGGGACGTGGTATGATCACCAATGACCTCGACGGGGAACAGAGGCGGCAGCTTGAAGCTGCCCATAAGACGGCTATCAAGCGCGCCCATCCACGGCCGGTCGTTGACCCTCGTGTGGAATATGGCTTCCGCCCAGCGGATCCCGCTGTTGAAGCGAAGGACGCGGTAAATCGATCGTTCCGCATCCAAATCATCGGGCCCCCGGCCAGAACGGATGATGAACATGCCACACAAAAAGCTCTTCGAGCTGGTTTCTTGGTCCCACAAAAAATCCGCTAAACGTATATCGCACTCGTCTACGTGCTCAACGAGGTGGTTCTCGTGTACCCGCAATGCGGAGGTACCTGTAGTGCTCGCCCCTGGCAAAAGCTACAGATGACGAAGCGCTCTTTGAGCGATGGATGCAACGGCACTGGTGAATTCCGTTATTGTATAACCTACGGTTACACCACAAGGAAGTGGACGTGCGTGTGGAGAGACACCTCCAATTTGAATTATCCAAATTCAAGGCATGCCGTCGACTTCCTTCTAATTGTCGCCCTGCGACGTATGGATTAACCCCCAATGCTCCCGCGAGCTCTGAGTCTTCGATCACAAGAGCTCAGGGCCGCTGCTGGAGCTCAGCTCATGGTCCTTCCGCTTCTCTGGCTATTGCCTGGAAGCACGGGGTGTCTGATGACGCGGGATGTCCTGATCCTTCTGATAAAAAGCGTCCACGGCGACTAGGCAATTTTGCCGAAGGGGCGCTTCAAACTCTCACGAGTTTTCGGAGTCAAAATATCCCCGCCACTTTACAAGATATTGGGTCCGACCCAGGTGACGACGTCGTCTTACTAGACATTCCACGTGTTAGTGGATGTCATCGTTCTCATTGAGAAGAGACGGTGGTGGACGATGACGAACGGGTCGACCACCGCCCGATGACTCGTGATGCTCTTTGAGCCCTTGAGGACGAAATCCGTCGTGATCAGAGCTCTTCTGAGAGTCATGCTGAAGTAGCATACCGCTGTGCAACACCCTTGATGATTTAAAGCACGTCGTGCGTCGGCTGCCTCACCTTGAGGACTACTGCGCTCTGTAGGAGCGACTCCTAGCTGTGGAGCAGGCGAATGCATCGCTGCATGCGACGGTGAAGCGCTTGGCGCCATTAGAAATGGAGTTTGTTGCCCTCCGTGCCCAAAAACAGTCTGGTTCAACGTCTGGGTGGCCGCGGGCCCGTGGGATCCGCTTCGGCGCCAACGCTACCGCGTTCACTTGCGCCGGACCCCGGCAAGGCTTGAGCGAGCCCACGTAAAAAAACCAGGTGGGTGTGCATCCGTTTCGGAAGGTCCAGCGTGTACGCTAGGCCCCGTTTGGCCAAAACCTTAAACGGTCCAATAAACCGTGGACAAAGCTTCGTCCTGAAGATAGCAGAGGCTGCATATGTACGCAGGTATTTTGAATTTAATAACACCAGGTCCCCGACCTTAGACTTTCCACTTTGCCTCTTCCTTTTTCATCGGCATGTTGTTTTTGCAGGTCTTGGCTTTCAGCCATCGCATCGCGAAAATGTCGTAGGACACTCAGTCTGG
>NW_020187418.1:791-891 GCF_900000015.1 Plasmopara halstedii | reverse complement strand
TTGAGAAGCGCTTCGACTGTCGCATTCATGTGCTACGCACAGATGGGGGTGGTGAATACCGGAACGTTGATTTGTTCTGCAAGTCCGCCGGCGTGTCACC
>NW_020187418.1:0-344 GCF_900000015.1 Plasmopara halstedii | reverse complement strand
CGCGAGCTTCTTGGTATTCAAGAGATGCTTAAAGAGGTGGGACTTGCACCGACTCAGCATATGTAGATGCATGTGGATAACCAGGCCACGATTCGCCAGATCGAAGGAGAGGCTTCGTCTCTAAAAGCTCAAGACATCGACGTGTGCCTCAAGTTTGTTAAGGAATTTGCTCGTCGCGGCGTCGTTGAAATGCGCTACGTCCGGTCCGAGCATATGCTCGCGGACTTATTTACAAAGGGTATTGACCAGCACAAGCTTGCAGAGCTGCGAGCGCTCGTGGGGTTGCGCTAGTTATGGCGGCGGAGACACGATCGCGAGGAGGAGTGTTAGAAGAACGGCTTACA
>NW_020187417.1:0-968 GCF_900000015.1 Plasmopara halstedii | reverse complement strand
GGACCTTAGGGACCGTGACACGTGTCCCCGTCGCTAGGCGAACAGTGACGATGTCACCCAGCCGCGCCTTCAGCGCCTCAGCATACAGCTGACTTCCTTCCATCGTGGAACTCGAGCATAATTGCCCGACGCCTCGGAATCGATGAGGAACTTCCATGGCTTCTCGAAGCCCTTTATGGTCGCCTCCACGACCAGCAAGCCCGGCTTGCATACACGTTCTGTGTCCAAGAGCACGGAGCTCTTCGGGGCTGGGCCGTACTGACCTATGCCTCTCTGAGGCTCAACAGAACTCAGTTCTTCCCCAGTAGGTCGCCCCACACCTACTGAGATGTGTCGTTTCCCCGCGACGAACCAGACTGGTAGGCGTTGGGGCGATGGTTTGAAGAACCTTGATGCACCTTGCGCAGGGGGCAACCTTTCCGAAGGTGATTGGTGTCTCCACAGACAAAACACCGTCGTATATGTGTACGATGCCCGGCAGCTGTGAAATCTGCTCCCTCGTCCTCAGCATAGCTGAGATACACGGGAACTGGCCCGCTCGACGGGCTGTTGGAGGGTGCATTCCAACCAAGTCGCGCCGACTTGAAATCGAATTCAGCCTTCAATGCCACATTCACCGCCTCTTATAACGAAGATGGATGCACACGGAAGACTTCCATTCTGGCCACCCCAGTGCGGAGGCCTTCCATAAAGAAGATTACTGTGACTGCATCAGAAAAGGGATCTGCTGCCATTCCGGCAATGAGAGTACACATCTCTTGGACAAAGTCCATCAATTCCTTGTTGCCCTGTCGGGCGGCAATGATACGCGCTCACATACGATATGCCTGGTTAGGCGGTGAGAACACTCGTAAGAGCTGCGACTTTAGCTCGGAAAGCGCAGCTCGACCAAAGGGCCGCTCGTCAGTGCCCATTTTCGCGCTCGACCACCGAGCTTTGAGATGGCTAGCGCTACGCGCTGTTGCTCG
>NW_020187416.1:0-1635 GCF_900000015.1 Plasmopara halstedii | reverse complement strand
TTTAAACCTTGGCCATTGCCTGAACCTCCTCCATCGGCAGTCGTTGCAGACATTGTATCTCCAGGTGGATTATTCGATACTGAAGCTATCTCTCTTTCCACAATAGAAGCAGGTCTTTCCATTCCAATATCATTTCCACGTAACTGTTTTGGCTTGCCTTGTGGGGATATGTTTGGTTCTTCACGAAGTCGCTTGCTCCTTGGTCCTAAAGTCAATCGTTTCATGCCAAAGTATGCTTTTCCCAATGCTCCACCGTAATCTTTCCAAGTAAAATCACGTAATGCCTTTTCATCAGCTTCATTCCATTCAAT
Organism: Plasmopara halstedii; assembly: GCF_900000015.1. Lineage (NCBI taxonomy): Eukaryota > Oomycota > Peronosporomycetes > Peronosporales > Peronosporaceae > Plasmopara > Plasmopara halstedii. Next base: position 1,324 of record NW_020187416.1, on the reverse strand, counting down.
ATAGGGGTTACGACCCATTTTAAGTAGTTTATCGTACCCAATGTCGTGTTTCAGAGCAACTGCATCGTTCTTGTTAGTGGGAGAACCTTTATTCAACTTATTAAAAGGTCCTAGGTACTTGTATCCTGGTAGTGTTAAGTCTCTCATTGAAAATTACTCAGTGACACTAGTTTGAACACCATAATATGCATCTTTTACTAGTTTTTGAAGCACATCTTCACTTGGTACTTCTTCACCAGTTGGTATGTTGCGCAAGTAGTCCCAATGTATGAATAGCTTGCGTGGATCCAGGTTACCTTTAAGCTTTAGTCCCGTAATTTCGTACTTCGAGAGCAGCTTGAGTCCGAGCAGTCGCAGAAAGTCACTAACATTAACCTCGAAGAACCGTCGACGTAACGCAGCAAGATTTTCATTTCGACCAGGCATGTCTTCGGGTAGAACGTCTTGTATTCCGAAATTAGACGAGACAAGTGCCGTTGTTCGTGTAAGTTGAGGCGTTTTGTACTTCTGATCAATAGGGAATCCCGCTTCGTCACACAAGGTTTTGATGAATTGAACACCGAGCTTTTCAATGGTCTGGTGATCCAGATCCTGTAAGAGAACATGGGTATGAAACTCTGGCGAGTAGAGATCGAAGAACCGATTGTTAAGATCCTTGTTGTAATACGTCGGATAGATAACTTGTAAGATTGCTGACTTGCCACTGCCAGGTGGACCGGTAATCCAAATATGTGGGTGTCCGCTAGATTTGAAGAAATCTCTCTTTTGATTGATCATTGCTTTTAGTTTCTCTCCATACGTAAGAAAGTTCCTAGGAAACTTGGCAAACGCTTCCTTCTCATGGCCTTCTTCTATCATAGTCTTCATTTCAATGATAATTTCATCCAACTTCCTCTTCTTCTCATGTTCACTTCTTTTTTGAAAACCAACAACACCAGCAGTATCCGTTGGAGGTACTCCACTTTCAAATAATACGAAACACTTGTTAATTTTAGTCTTCTCCTTCTTGTGATGGTCAATCCATCCTTGCACAGGTAGAGTTCTTGTACGTGGAACCAAATAGTATCCATGACCCACTTTAATACCAAGTTGTTTCAAAACACTGGATTTACTAACCCTGTTAGGGTATACCAGACAACAGTGCACGTGACGAATTAAATAGTCATTACGGAAAGGTTGATCTCCAATTTCCACGCCACCAACAAGTACGTATTGGAACTTGTGTTGATCATTAAGCACCTTGACGTTGGCCAAAAGTGTACCTAAATCTTCATCCGTTGGAACGTTGAAGCGAGCGTCCCATTGACGGTCCATGGTGGTGTAG
>NW_020187415.1:0-397 GCF_900000015.1 Plasmopara halstedii | reverse complement strand
TGGGTGGGTTTTAGCTGCTAAAATCATGGTCGATGTATCACGATCACCAAACCGAATGGTAAGTGCAGGGAGCAATTCTATCTGCAAAAATGGTTTCGCTTTATTGTGAGCGCGAATGTAGCTTTCATATGCAGCAAACACCTTGCCGTCGTAAAGAAACCTGTCTCGCTCAAAAGCTGTGTCTTTAGTGCCACCAATAGGTTGTCCAGCTACGCTTATAAGGGTCTTCTTAGTCTTGCACCACTTTCTGATATCTTCTAATAAATCAGGGGGACCCATGCTGTCGACGAACTGCCGATAATTCTCCACAAGAAAATCAAAATTAGTTTTCTTTCCAGTTCCCTGACTGAGCAGATTCGAGAGTCTGTCAGGACTTATCATCCTACTAAACAAGTTA
>NW_020187414.1:0-1465 GCF_900000015.1 Plasmopara halstedii | reverse complement strand
ACGTACTATTAACAATTTAAGGTTGCATAGCCTGAGGCTAGCAATTTATGCTTACCACGGATCTCCGCTTTACAAAGTTTTGTAACTTGCGTCTCATACTAATTTCTTGTCACGCTCCTTCGTCATTACTCATCGCCTTTGCAATTTTAAGCTTTGATATGAACCCTAAAGATAACAGTGAAACAGTGCATACTCCAGGCTCCGCGTTCATCAAAACGGCTTACAACCCAGCTATCTGTACGTTGGCTAAGTCGACGCCACAAGACTTAGCTTGTTCCATGTGGTTTCGGAGCTTCAAAGCCCTCAAAGTTATTAATTAACATTGACTAAGTGCAGGATAATGCCGTCTGCTAAATGTTGAGCAGTCACCTTAGTGAGTCAATAGCCTTCGCGTCCGTCTATAGTTTTAGTCTTGACCGACATCAGTCATACGAAGGGACAGCAGTGACAGTTTTTCAGTTGGGTGTAATACACTTTTACACTGAAAGTTTGATATATCATCCAACACCAATTTGCGATATCGAACTCTGCCTTGTAGATGTCACCGGCTGTTACTTAAACACTTCTCGTGCCCCGCATTTTCAGTACTGCTCTTCTCAAGCTTGATACATATCGCTATAGCAAGGCTGCTCTTTGATCCAATACGCGAAAAGGTTGGACTCGTACGCTACAGTAGTAAGCGATACAGAGAGCCTCAAAAGGAGTCGAGTGTTTAATTTGTTTCTATTCCAAGAATGAACTATATATTAGATTGAGTTTAGCTTGGACCTGATTCGTTCTATTATGTTCCATAAAAAACCTGTATGTACTAGGCTGACAGCCCACGTATCCCGACCTTTTCTTTCCAGCGCTCAAAATTTTCAAGTGCTGACTTTGCTTTATATTCTAATCATGTTTTGAATCGGGTTGATCGATGGCTCTCACCCAAGCTATTTTCATATCGTTGTGTATATGTACGAAAAAAACATAACATGGTTTGTACCAGTTAAGACCGTTCGCTGCACTTTACTGACATTCACAAATATTGTGTTTCTTATGACATTGCGCAAAGGGTCGCCCATCCCAGATACACTGCGCTTGGGGGGTATATCTCTCGCTTGCATCGAATCTTGCCTGTCTCTGTGACCCTCAATCGCATCGGAATGTATCTTCCAGAGTGCCCCAATCACTCGTTCGTAGTTGTCGCTAATGATGCTTGTTCCACGGAATTTGCTATCAAAAGCTGACATAGGCGGAAAAGGTCGTCTGGTTTAGTACATTGAGCGCGATGATGTATTCGTAAGGGAAAAGACCCTCACCAAGACCACAGACACATCTAATTTTGTCATCGCATTTGCAGCCACGGATATATGTTGTATGATACTTGTCGTAGCTGGTGCCAGCTGGTGCCAGCTGGTACATAGTTAGGCATTTTCATGTCCGATGTAGTAATGCACATGTAGCTGGGGTTCTTGATGACGGATTT
>NW_020187413.1:0-487 GCF_900000015.1 Plasmopara halstedii | reverse complement strand
GTTATCAGACCCCGATCGTCCTTTTAGTGTTGTTTGTGGCGCTTCGGACTTTGCCATCGGCTGTGCACTATTGCAAGCAGACGCCGAGGGCGAGATCGGGTGGTCGCGTTCGAATCTCGTCAGCATAAGGCTGCAGAGTCCATTCCACGACTGGAAACAACTTGCGATAAAGTATGCACATGTCAAGTTCAGGGTGCACCTGCTTGGCTTCAAGCTGTTTGTGATCTACACAGATCATGCGTCATTACGTATTGCGACTCAGTCACCTCACCTCTCACAGAGGATGGCGAAAAGGCTCTCATTCTTTGCAGAATATAACTTCGAGGTGAAGTATAAGCCAGGAAAGCAAAATGCTCTGGCTGATGCGTTGTCACGCAGACCGGACTTTGAGCTTGCTCGTGTCATGACGGTGACGTCGTCAGTGACGGATTTGACCCGCGCCGCATACGCGGGTGATAGGATGTGTAGCGTTGCTACTGGCTCGCGG
>NW_020187412.1:0-419 GCF_900000015.1 Plasmopara halstedii | reverse complement strand
CAATACGCGGTGTCTAGCAAAATCTTTTAAACGTTACCACGCAGTCAATTCCACTAAAGCGGTTAATGGATATCACAGCTCTAGTCAGGGTGATAACAGTTTGCCTTCAACTACCACTGTGAGAGTGCAATAAGAGGCTGCTTGTCTACACGTCAGTCTGCTCTTTACTTGTCACACAGCGTATGTAACGGCTTTGTGTTGAACACCTATTATCGATAGTAATGATTTGCTGTAGCCGTGGCTTATGCTTCGATACGCGGTGTCTAGCTAATTTTATCATACGTTAGCACGCAGTCAATTCCACTAAAGCGGTTAACGGATATCACAGTCCTGTCAGTGTGGTTACAGATTGCCTTCATCTACCACTGTGAGAGTGCAATACGAGGCTGCTTGTTTACACGTCAGTCTGCTCTTTACTT
>NW_020187411.1:0-471 GCF_900000015.1 Plasmopara halstedii | reverse complement strand
GTCGAAGCGTTCAGCTGATGATGAAAATGCTGATGTCCTGAAAAGACTGAAACTACTTGAAGAATCCAACTCGGCAGCCGTCAAGGCCAAGACGCTGACCAATTTCGCACCTTTGTCCGTGCATGAAGACGAATTTCGACTCGACAGTCTGTCTATCGTGCAACAGAGTGACAACCCAGTTGTCATGACACCAACCTTGCATGAGTTTTGGGAGGGATTCGGCGAATTCCCCCCATATTATTTCGTTCGGGTGGAGGAAGTGATGTTTTGGGAGGTGATCAAGAAACAGCTCTTTGGGAAGGATCGCATTGTTATAGTAGGCTCACCGGGAGTCGGAAAGTCCTGCTTTCTCATGCTAGTTGCATTTTACCTGGCGTGCATCAAGAGGAAGAAGGTGCTTGTCATACGTCGCCTGAAAGAACCCACTTTAAAGAATGCGGTGGTGTTTTTCGATGGCCAAGGATCGTACGC
>NW_020187410.1:0-4199 GCF_900000015.1 Plasmopara halstedii | reverse complement strand
TATTCAGTCTTATCATTAAAAATTAAACTGAAGACATATTTTCTTTAGATTATTACACAAACAGAAAATGATATATCTTGCTCTCAATATAACGACACCCAGACTCTTGACCTTTCAAGTAGGAAGACTAGAGCAAACATTTATGCACGCATGTGGTTATGTGATTAGGCAAGATTTCTCCTGCCACGAGACATTAATTGCGACGGCGTTGCCCTTTGCATTTGCTGCTTGGGGCCGGGGTCGGGGCTGGGGTGATCTCAGGCGTTTTATCTGACGAAGTGTTCGAATCAGGTGTCGGCGACGGAGATTTCGAGTCATCGGTAGTAGGAGTGACCTGCGTAACGTCTTCGTCGGACTTGGTGTCCGAATCGGTTTCTTTGGAAGAGTCCGAATCAGACTTCTTGGAAGAGTCCGAATCAGACTTCTTGGAAGAGTCCGAATCACTCTTGCTTTTCGACGATACGTCCTCTTGAACGGGTGATTCCTGAGTAGGATCGGAATCCTTACCGCCGCCACCACCAGAACCTTTCAAGGGAATACAGTTTCTGTAGACTTGCCAAACTGTCTTGTCAATACGCTGTAAGGCAAGCCAGTAAAATCGAAGCATGCAGCCTTCGGGAGCACATAATCCGTAATCAACAGGCTTCAGAACAGAAATTGTCTTTTTCGTACCATCACCGTACGCGGATTGGCAATCGTCGTTCTGAAGGACCATTTTATCATCAAACCATATTTCGCATGTACCAGCGTGTAAAATCCCACGTGAAAAGGTAGCAGCGCCATCATTTGGTCGATCAGCAGGGGGGCCTTTGGGGTCTGTGTAACCGCATTCTTCACCGTATATTGGATTGCCCTCAAACAGCGATCGGAGATCTTTAAAGTTGTTTTTCGTTCCCAATTCTTTAAAAAGGGCCAGAAGACCTTTATCACCATTAACTTTGTCCCAATCACCTTTCCACTGGGGCTCAATTTCTACAATCCACTCTTGATTCTCAGTCTTTCCCTTTTTCCATGAAGGTTTGGGATTAGCAATAAAGCCGTGAGATTGCACGTAGTCAACGATGATAGCTGCAGCCGTAACCATGGCGGAAAGGTACGTCGTAGACACCATTTCTTTACAAATGTGTAGCTCGTTGATGGCGAGCACACCGATGGAAATATTGGAATGGCCAGTCGAGCTGTCGCCAAAGCGAAATAGCCAGAAAGGTGTACGGATTTTGTAGTGATAGGCGGCGATTATAATTTCAACGAGATCGAGTTTACGATTGTACAACTTATAACACGAGACGGTCGGACCGACAAGAGATAGGCTTTGAACTGCAAAGCTGAGGCACACAAAAAAAATTATCAAGTGGTATGTTTAGCGCTTAATTTTATTACTTAGTATCCACCATTTTGCTGTTAAACGTTGCATACTGATGTTCTTAGTTCTCAATATACTTCTCTGCTTCAACTCGAACACACCTGTCATGTCATCCTTAAACTTTTTCGAAATTTATCCATTTTAGATGCACCTTTTCCAACGCAAGATTCAAAGATTATAAGAAGTTTTATGTGCAAGTACCCAGTCGTGCGTTCAAGAATTTAACAACTTACACAATATATTCTCCGCTTTACTGCGAAACAATAGCGCAACGAGAGTCGGTCAATATGCCACACATGGGTTTTCTTTGCTGATTAAGGTGCTAACGGTATCATTGAGGTCTAAATTTAAGATACTGTCAAACGACAACTCGGTTTTTAAGGATTGCAAAGCATAAAATGAGTGCTTTCACTAAAAAATTAGGAATTTCTTATCTTGCGCTGAATTAAGATGGTGACAAAATTTGAAGCGTTACGTCAATACTCAATAAAATTACCTTTAATTACTCTGTCGTCACAAAGAGAAATGCTTGACGTCAATTGCATCTCGTCGCGATCTCGCGGTAACATGCTCATCTTCGTCATTAGGAGGTATTGGGTATCAGATGGAACAGACACTTATTTGTCCGCCACAAAATCTTTTGTCAGGTTGCGATTTTTTCATCCGTACAGAATGTAATTTCTTGTCACGAGAATCACCGTATCATTACTAGAGGCTCCAGAAATGTTGTGTTGTGGTACGAAATTAAGTCTACTAGAACGACAGTATGGGCGTGACACAAAATGTACAGGGTTTTTTTATTGAACTTTTATCGAATATATATCAGGCCATATGGTAAGGACAGATCTCTCTTTGTTTTCACGAGACAATAGAATTTTAAGGATATTATGTGTGACCAACGTCGCGACAACATGAAAGCATGCGATGTGATGAAAATACCAAGCGCATACACACTACCATACGTTATAAGATTTACTCACGCTTTTACTTCGAAATAGACTTTCCAAGCGAAATGACAATGAAATATACCCTACGGCAGCCAGTCAATACCAATCACGTCGTACAATAAGCTTAATGTGATTTGCTGACACGGCTTTCCACCTTACCTCTTGATAAAAGCATCAGTAAGAAGTGTAGAGTAGATTATGGGAAAGGCTTGTTTCAAGAATCCGACTTATATCGTGAATTCCCCATTCAATTTCCTGTGTTGAACATTGATGTGAAAGAGTCAACGGATGGTCAAAACAAGATGTACACACATTAATATCTTGGCCATTAGCTATGGTCAAGAAAACGCTAGATTTCGTGTTAAGACCATGTAAAGGCCACAGTCGTAAGCATCACCCTACACTGCGTTTGATATTAATATTCACCTGTGTCGGCTAGCCAGAGCATGATGTGAAAACACCGCTATGCCGAGCCGCAAGTCGTCAATACGACAACATCGTATGCAGCTTTTGTGTGAGGCCGTCAATTGAACAGCTGAGAAGTGTTAAATAGATTACTGCTTTTTAGGAAACGCTTCTTCGAGATCGAGCTCAATTACGAGGATACGTAGGTTAGGTCAATGACTTCGCTTAACCCATATGTACCTACTTTCGCTACAATCGTTGATATATATTAAAGGTTTAAAGATCCAGACGTTCCAGTCTGCGGAGCTGACACTTGCAAAGTTTGAGCCGCTTGAGTAAACCGCCAAGCTGTTGGAACACGTTTCGCCATGTCGTAAACGCTTTCTGAGAAGGAAGTCGTTCTCTGTGGGTATATATATATGCATGGCAAATCACGATACTAGAACCTCGATGGACCGTGGCAATCACTGTACCACCAATTCGACATCGAATTCGAAAGCTTATGAGTGTGTCTATTATGCATGTGTACATTTGAGTTTCGCTTGACAATCAGAGCAACTAGAATGTAAATGATAGCGCAAGTCTTCAAAATGTTTAAGGAATTCGCAATCTTTCGATTACTAAAGAAAAAGAATTCTCAAACGAGATCTCGGAGTAAGACGAGGACTGCGCTAGAATTGAAACACTAAACAGGCAACACACGCAGCTTCTTCCTGCTTGAGTTGGATTAGTGAGGTGATGAGCTAAGCGAATCTGAACGAACAAGCATAAGGCATTTCAAACAAGTCAAAACTAAACATTTTATGTCGAGAATCCTTGCATCTTGTATTCATTCAGTCTTTTGACCGCTCTGACTCTTTAGGTCATTTGGATTGATGTTGTTCTTCCGCAACAACTCATTGAATTCCTCATCGTAGCGATCTGTCTCGGGGTTCGCCACGCGCAGACCGTGATTCGGATATTTGTCTTTATAGCGTTTAAGCATACTTTGATGCAATTCGTTCCAGCTCACGTTATTATCGTGCTCCTTGTTTTTATTATCGCGCAACTCTTGCTCCACCTTGCGAAGACCATCAAACAATTCCTTAGTTACGTTTGGTTTTTTCTTCCTTTTATTCTTGTCATCTAGTGGTATGAGACGATCACCACTAGTAACAAGTTCCTCCATTTCTTCCTCATCTTCCTCTTCTGAGCTCACAACGGTTAATTCCGGTGTTAGTTTAGGTCGCTCCTGTTGCTTCTCCTGCTCCTGTGCCAACGCTTCGTTGTCTACCTGTCGATTGAACCAGCGCGCGCCTAAGAATAGTGCTAGTAAAGCCACATAATATTTCAGTACGGGTGCTAGAATGTCAATAAAGTCCCAGAACGAGCGCGGTGGTGGTGGTAATTCCAGCCGATTTACTGACTCAAATTCGTCCATGGAATTGTAATTCGAAATTGTTACAAACAAATTGTCATGTCGAATAACTAATAAATATATACTT
>NW_020187409.1:0-333 GCF_900000015.1 Plasmopara halstedii | reverse complement strand
TTTGGAACCGGCCAGTCTACAATGGCCTTGACCTTAGCGGGATCCGCTCGAAGGCCACTCTTCCCAATGAAGCACCCAAAAAGGGGAATCTCTTCTGCGCCAAAGGTGCATTTGTCTGCATTGACATAAAGATTATTAGTGCGCATGTTCTCGAGCACCGCTCTTAAATATAAGATGTGGTTCTTCTCATCCGTCCTCCCGTGCTCCGCAAGACTATGAACGAAATTGTCGCCAAAGTATGTCTATGCATACGCCCTGTAGGGGCCTGAACAACCGCGTCACAAGACGATTAAATGTTGCTGGTGCATTTGACAGCCCTTGGGCATCACCAGC
>NW_020187408.1:1236-2380 GCF_900000015.1 Plasmopara halstedii | reverse complement strand
GTGGACGATACCTGTAGTGCTCGCCCCTGGCTAAAGCGCTACAGATGACGAAGTGCTCATTGAACGATGGGTGCAACGGCACCGGAAACTTTCCTCACTGTATAACTTACAGTTGAGTCACAAGGACGTGGATGCGCGTGTGGAGCGACACCTTCGATTTGCGGTTGCCAAACTCAAGGCTGCCGTCGGCTTCCTTCATATTGTCGCCCTGCGACGTCGTATGGGTCAACTCCTAACGCTCCCCTCCCGCGAGCTCTGTGTCTGCGACCGCAAGAGCTCAGTGCCATTGCTTGAGCTCAGCTCATGACCCTTCTACTACCCTGGCTATTGCCGGGAAGCGCGGGGCGTCCTGATCTTTCTGATCAAAAGCGTCCACGGCGTCTGGGCAATCTTGCCAAAGTGGTGTTCCAAACACCCACGAGTTTTCGGAGTCGGGATATCCCCGCCGCTTCACCAGATATTGGGTTTGACTCTTATGATGACGTCGTCTCACTAGACGTTCCACGAGATAGTAGACGTCACCGCTCTCATCGAGAAGAGTCGGTGGCGGGCGGCGACTCGTGATGCTTTTCGAGCCTGTGAGAACGAGGTCCTTCGTGATCGGAGCCCCGCTGGGCGTTATGCTGAAGTAGCATATCGCTGTGCGGACGCTCTTGAGGATTTGGAGCACATCGTGCGCCGGCTGCCTCACCTTGAAGACTACCGCGCTCTGTCGGAGCGACTCCTAGCCGTGGGGCAGGCGAATGCATCGCTGCATGCGACGGTGGAGAGCTTGGCGCCATTGAAAATGGAGGTTGTTGCACTTTGTGCTCAGAACCAGTTGCTGGCTTAGCTTCTGGGTGGCCGAGGGCCCGTGGGATCCACTCCAGCCCAACGCCTCTGCGTTCACTTGCGCCGGATGCCGTCACGGTTTGAGCATGCCCACGTAGAACACCGGGTGGGTGCGCATCCGTTCTGGAAGGTTCAGCAAATACGCTAGGCCCCGCTGGCCACAACCTTAAACGGTCCGATAAACCGTGGACAAAGCTTCGTCCTGGAGATAGCAGAGGCTGCATGTGTGGGCAAGTTTTTAAAATTTAATAAAACCAGGGCTCTGACCTTAAAAAAAGTTTTCTACTTTGCCCCTTCCTTTTTCATCTGCATA
>NW_020187408.1:0-1146 GCF_900000015.1 Plasmopara halstedii | reverse complement strand
TCAGCGCAGACGCTGCAAAGAACGTCTTCGATGACGCGATTCACCCTTTCGGTATGACCATCGGTCTGCGGATGATCCGCTGTCGACATATCCACCTTGGTGTCTAGCACCTTGAAGATAGTCGACCAAAATTTTCCCGTGAAACGAGGGTCTCTATCATAGACAATCGACCCTAGGAGTTCGTGTTGTCGGAAAACACGATCCACGAACAGCGTTGCTGTACCTACCCCGTCGATAATCTCTGGCACCGCCGTCAAATGAGCCATCTTGCTCAACCGCTCGACGAATACCACGACACCCGTGTTGCCTGCCGAATGTTTTGGCAGGCCAAACACAAAGTCCAGACTCATGTACTGCCAGCACCCAGTGGGTACCGGTAAGATGACCAGCGCCGTAGCCACATTTGGAGAGGTTTTCACCCGTTGGCACTACTCACACGTGCGCACATAGGTGCTCGTCCAATTTTACAGCTTGGGCCACCAATCGTGGAGACTCACAGATTTGTTTGTTTTCACCGACCGAGAGTACCACTGACTGGCGTGTCGATAGCCTAATAGAGGATGCGGCATTTCGAATACTCATCATGAGGTACCACAACTTGTAGTGTATCCATTGAATCGGTGCTATAATATAGTGAGCCGTTATTCCACGAATATCGGTGCAATCGTGCACTCAGTCTTGGTGACAATTTTTTGTCCGGGCGTCTAAACCCCTTGCTTCCGAGAGCCCGTAGCAAGCTACACACATCTCATCACCCGCATACGCGGTGCGGATCAAATCCGTCACAGACGACGTTACAGTTGTAACATGAGCGAGTATGTAGTCTGGTCCGCGTGACAACGCATCAGCCAAAGCATTCTGATTTTTCGGCTTATACTTCACCTCGAAGTTAGGTCCCGCGAAGAAGGATAGCCATCTAGTCATCCTCTGCGAGAGGTGGGGCGACTGAGTCGTAGTGCGTAGTGACACATGATCTGTATAGATCACAAACGGCTTAAAGACGAGCAGGTGGACCCTGAACTTGACAAGTGCATACCTCATCGCAAGTAGCTCCTTGTCATGAACTGGAAAGTTCTTCTCTGCAGCTCTGAGCTGTCGAGATTCGAACGCGATCACCCGATCTCGCCCCTCGGCGTCTGCTTGCAG
>NW_020187407.1:0-310 GCF_900000015.1 Plasmopara halstedii | reverse complement strand
TCGATGTATCACGATCACCAAACCGAGCCGTAAGTGCGGGAAGCAATTTTATCTGCGCGAATGGTTTCGCTTTATTGTGAGCGCGAATGTAGCTTTCATATGCAGCAAATATCTTGCCGTCGTAAAGAAACTTGTCTTGCTCATAAGCTGTGTCTACAGTTCCATCAATAGGATGTCCAACTGCGCTTTCAAGATTCTTCTTTGTCTCGCACCACTTTTTGATATCTTCTAATAAATGAGGGGGACCCATGCTGTCGAGAAACTGCCGATAATTCTTAACGAGAGAAACAAAGTCAGCATTTCCCTTACT
>NW_020187406.1:0-702 GCF_900000015.1 Plasmopara halstedii | reverse complement strand
ATGGAAGGAAGTCAGCTGTATGCTGAGGCGCTGAAAGCGCGGTTGGGTGACATCATCACTGTTCCCCTAGCGACGGGAACGCGTGTCTCGGTCCCGATGGTCCCTGTGGACCTCGGAATCAAGTTCCTTGACTTTGATAGCGATGAACGCTGAACCCGCCTCTGCTAGAAGACAAAAGCGCTATTGGCGAGAGCACTGGACCGAGACGGTCAACGGGCTAGACATTGTAATGTCCGAGTCGGTAGACACCAACTGTGCGTTGGACAGGAGTCCCGAGCGTGGCTCGCGGGCTGATCGTGGAGTGGCCCGTAACCCACAGAGTAATGTTCAAATTTGAGCAGTCGCTGCATGTCATGGTCGGCCAAGCGCCGAGGCATCGTGGGCGAGGCTCCCGTAATGCAGGCATCGAGGGTGTGGCCCACCCCGTGATGCAAGTGAAGTGGCACGTAAGCCACTGAGCACTGTTCTCGTTGCGAAGCAGTCGCTGCATGCCATTGATGGCGTGGTCGGTCAGAGTCCGAGGCAACTTGGGCATGGCGCTTCAGATGCGCGTGGAGTGGCACGTTATTCACTGGACGAAGATTGCGGGGTTAGCAGCTCTTCGTCGGTTGTTGAAAAAAAATTGGAGCTCTAAAAGAGCGAAAAGTGAGGGTGACACCGGACGACGCGGAGTGCGTGTTCACCCTGGTCTCACCGAAACAT
>NW_020187405.1:0-352 GCF_900000015.1 Plasmopara halstedii | reverse complement strand
TGATGACGATCAGGACTATATTGTTATTGAAGACGACATTGTTTTAGAACCAGCATCCTAGAGCGCCATTAAGTTGAAGGAGGGAGCTGGAAATCAGTTTCATAAAGCTTATACCGCAGACAACAGAGCAACCAAATATCGTCGTCTGGCTCGGGCCAATGAACGTCAAGATGTTGCCTCAAAATGTCGCTCAATTCATGAATATTTTGCCACCCCGCAAATTTCCAATATTGATTCTTCTGACATTAATCAGCTGTCCCAAAGATCACTGACTCAATCAGAGAAGATGGATCAAGCAATTGCCATGCTCGAAAAGCAGACTCACATTGGGCAGAGCCGCGCGTTTGAGCGC
>NW_020187404.1:368932-410491 GCF_900000015.1 Plasmopara halstedii | reverse complement strand
TCAGCACCATGTGCGTAAGCTTTGGCGTGAGGCGCTTCACAGTGGACGCTCCCAATTCACGCAACTTTTGGGATACGATATCACTGCAGGCAATATCTGCGTCAATTCCCACACGTACGTCCACCATGGCAACAACTCCTTTCAATGGTCCGATTTACGAACACCGGATGTTGTTGACTTTGTGGTGCAGATAGAAGACGCACTTGGTGTCTTTCGTGATGCACACTTAGCCAGAGATCGAGAGTTGAATACTGTTGTTAGCGATCTCGAAGAAATTGTACCGTGAAGTTTGGGCAAATTCAATGTGGTGCTTTCGGCGCAATGCGAAATACATGTACAGAAAAGATAAAATATGTACGAAGAAGTGTGAACTTCGCTGAGAACGAAAGTCTCGACTCTTTTGTATGTCTTAATGGATGGTTGACAATAGTTCTAGTTGATATTATAAATTATCTGTCAAACAAGGCAGTTTGCAAACAATATTTTATATGGATGTAGCGTGTCGAGAGGCAGAAATATGAAGATCTGAAATGTCGAAACACATGCTCTTTTGATTGTATGACAAGATCGAATTGTCTTCATTTTCTTAGTCGCATTAGAACATCAAAAGTGCTCATAACATCAAACACGTCAAATTGAAAATCTGCACGCAATGTGGACAAAAGCATACAAAGGATTCCGTACGAATGCAATTCGAACATCTTACAAACTATTGGATGAACGATCTTGGGTCGAGACCATTACTTAAAGTTGGAGTAATGATTGAGATAAGAGTGCAGTGGGGTTAAGAGTATGGTAGCAGACTGCAAAGCTAGTTATTGTGTAAGAGACTGCAGAGCTCTTCTCGTTTTTTCGAACAAATGAGTCTATTCCTCGACGAAGACGAAAAATAACTTTTAATTTTGAAATCTATGTGATTATATCGCTGTGCGTATGACACATGATGAGTACCAATCGCGAATGACCAAGAGCTGAGAAGGGCGTTGATACGCTTCGTATTAGAATGGATAGTTCCCCCGCTGTATGCTGTAGCATACAGCCGGAGTAGAATAACGAGGTTATGCCCTTCGATTCAGCTTAAAGCAAAGCCTTCGAAACGACCGAAACGTCACGAACAATGTCAGGGATATCCGTATAGGTTCAGAAAGGCCAGCATGAAGTCGCACGTGAAGCTCTCGAAAACGACGTAGAGAATGCTGTCTCGTTTCCACCCTAACATCATTTTGCCTACAATAAATGTACATCTGTCTTCATTGACGACCGCTTATGAAAGCGCATACACTCAAACACAGCTTGCTTGTGCTACATGAGTGTCCATTTTCAACTTCACGAAACTCTTCACGTCTTTAACCAATGCAAACGCTGGAATAGATCCGCGTTTATGCAAGATGAAGCCCGCAAGCTAAAATTTCAAACTTTTCATGTTGCTGGTAAATTAAACGGCCCGTGTGCATTTTCAGTCGTTTTTGCATCAGTGACGATTAATTGTTGAATACGTTTAATGCATCAGTGGCAGCACTTTCGTTTGCGGACATTGGTGTTTGCGCCGAAATTGTGGCTGCATTTATCTTGATAGAAATGTGTACTATTCGTTGCTTGTGGTAGCCCTTTTACCGATTGGAGATTTTCACGTACTCTCACTAAACTAGCTTTGAGCTTTGATGTCCGTGGTAAGAGTCACTGGCGTATTGCGCAGTATTCGACTTTTGAATTACGGCGACAGCTATGGCGGGTCTCTAGAACCGTCATGGTTTTTCTTTGACCAACGATAAGACAAGTCGTGAAATTCTTCAAAGTTTGTCACCCCCTTTCATCCAATGCATTTCCGTGTCATCAATGACACGACGGATGATAAGACCAGTTCCTTGTTTGGTACAATGATGCCAGCTCAGAATCCAGCGTCTCCTGTTTCTTTGCATGCATTCCAAAAGTAGTATTTTTCAAATTCTACGAGTGCTTCAATCTTTAGTATAAATAAATAAGGAATCATCTCTTATACTAGCCCCGTCACTTGTTTAGACTCAATGCTATGCTAGGTGGACACGTTACTTGGTGTGGCCGGCTCGGCTGTACCCGCACACTATGAAGCAGATGACTCATATTTATTTCCCGAACACACTCTAGCAGTGTCTTTATACGTCTGCAGACGGTCAGCATTCCAGCTTTAGTCAACATTGTACGATCTTGATCTCGATCCCCCCGTTGTCATCCAAGTTGTGCTTAAGGGCTAAAGCAACACCGCCTTGTATAAAAATTTCGAAGCATCAATTCACGCCAAAAGCGCTTCAGCTATGAAGCAGAGGCAGGCATTGGAATCGCCAAAGCTCCACTAGAAATAAATTGCATGGTAATCTTTCAGTCTTTGACTTCGAGTCAAAAGCTTTTGGGTTAATAATAAAGATGAGATCATTTCTCGTACCCAGATCAGAACCAAACAGCGTTCTATGCTATCAATCACTTTGAACGGTTATCCTTTGACAAAGAAGACGTCGCAGTACGCATATATACAGCACCTTTTTGGTTCTGATGACTACCCACGCTAAGAAAAAATACTAAAAAGCGTGGCACACAAATACAGATATCCGCTCAATTTAGCAGGGGCCGCTCACACTGCCGAAAAATCTGAGTTATATCGTTGAAACTCTTTGAGATAGTCATTTGCATTATGGCTTAGGTAATATTGACCGTACCCTCCGTAAAGTATAATCCAGCTTGTTTATATGTGTAAACAAGCGTTGTCATACCGTCCTCAAGAAGGGATATCTGCGTAAAAGTTGGGTCCATTTACCTCTCTGTCGAGAGAAAAGGTATTTGCAAGGTGCACGAGCTGAACCGACATATATCAAGAGGCAGATTAGCAGCCTGGTGGTGGCTCTCGCTGAATTTCTTAAGTTACTGTAGCGGATCAAAAGTTGTGTCGACATTCAATGCCATTTTTTTCCGCTTACCCATATCAGTGTGAGCCGAGGATCGTGGTTAGTGTCACACCTATTTCATTTAGATGGTACCGTTACCAATGCAAGAAAAAAATGTATCAGGCGTCAGTCATACCAACTGTAAGACTCTTATTGCTTAAACGTCGTCTTTAAAATTTTCTTTCTGAGCTAGTAAGTATAGAGTTTATCCTCGAAGGCAGACCTGGTCAAGCGGATAAAATACTTGTGATATCGGTTGCTTAGATGAAATGCATCAGTTACTGAAAGACAAAACTTGAAATTGTTTGTGTGACAAGATGGGTTACTATACGAACCCGGGACGCGTCCATGATCAATCCAACGACCCATATCCAAAGATTTAGGTTTTATTTGTCTTTGCTTCCAAAAGCCTTAACACTTGATAGCTTGACAGGTGTGGTACATTGCTATATATCTCTGCAAAAGCAGTTGATTTCACCGTTGTCTGACTAAACGTTTTATGAATATTTTTCACATTCTCATAACGCGTGGAAGTCTCCAGGCATTCGGCAACCGCTCTCGGGCATTGTCCGCCGGTTGTGCTATCCTCTGGAGACCAACCAACGATGGAAGTGTCTGATTGACTCGGATTACGGTTGGTCGTTATCGGGTGTTACCCCCTCATAGATAATTTAGCTCTCTCAAAAAACAGTAATCAAGTTATCAACAAAACGTACAAACGGATTGTCGTGGCACCCTGCGGCGATAAAACATTCGGCTATAACGCTCACGCTAACGAACACACAAAGAAAGAAATACTGCTCAGGTAAAAAGGTGATAAACTTAGATTTAAAATGTAACTAGCTTCCGAGAGAATACAAGTTCTAATTTCTACAAAGATAAAGTTCTGTTAAATGTATTGCATAGTATCATGTCAACGAGCCTTCCAATTTCTTAGTTCTGCCACTCCGACGTCGTACTTAAAGACAGACCAGCGCAATTCAATACGTTACTTAGTCGCGAGACTACCCTCTAGGACTTTTGTGCTCTGCCCTCATTTCGTAGGACAGTGTACGTATCCCATAACAGCAAAGTTGTGTCAGGCATGAAAATCCGAGAAATGATGCGCTTTATAATTACCTCACGTTTCGTTTGGTGGCCATTCCTTCCTGTAAGTAGAGTTTAAATGCTGGGTGTGTGCAAAATGTCATTTGTTCTCATACTATCGTGCGAGAACAGCCAGCATGTCACAGATCACTTTTTCAATGATCTTTTCAAATTTTTCTCAAGTGCTGACGGTACTTTACCGGCTCAAGAACATAGGTGTGCCCGTATGTGTATACCAGTCATGCAAGATTGCGATGGAGTTGCCTCTTCCGACTCATAGAGTCAGCGGAGCGGGCTAAATCCATGACAACTTGCGACCGAGACAATTTAAGACCGCAAACTATGTGATCTCCGCAGCTTGCGGGGGTAGACCTAACGGAATGCGTATATTGTAGGTACATCATAGTGGTGTACGTGCATATACTAAGAACGAAGCTTAAAAGCTGCACGGTAAAGTCATGATAAATCCTATGTTGGAGTGCCATGATCAATACTTGGCACGGAACGAAAGTGTTTAGAAAGAAGCCCGTACGATATGTGGACTGTTGCCTTGAGTGCTTTTTCTATAGTGTTCAACATCGATACTAAAACTTATCTATGGAATATTAATAATTGCTGGCTCAAATGCTCATAGATTACTGCTGATCTAGGCAGATTAGATTCAGCATCTGGAAAAGCTCTCATCATGGCATTCGAGGCCGGTCAGTAAACCTATTTCCTGTACTTCAACTATCGCAGACTATGTATTTAACACGATTGATACGTGTGTATATAAGCACAAAATAATCTGAGCATCCTAAAGACCACCACATATCGATATCTCAGTTGTATGTCGGCTTTTTTCTGTCGAGGTAGCCTTCTAGAGGAGCAACGTGTGTCTCAGTCTGTGGGTGAGGCTTTTGTCATGAAGATCCGCAACATGCCTCGTGCCAAGTAGGTTTGTTCTACATCATGCCCGGGACATTAATAGTAGTGGAAACGCGCTTCCAAATGAGATATATTCGAGTGAAGGTAATGGTTTGGGAGAAATGCAGCGCAGATGTATATTGACTTGTATGTCGTATGTTTCACATCGAGAATACTCGACATTATCGTCATAACATAAAGAAAATCAGGTCGGGGTGATACAACATTGCACTTGCTACTTAAAATGCTGACTACGCTTTAATCACACCACAAATTTATGCTTGGCAAAGATGGGACATTCACTTTCTATGTAGGAGGTGTCGCTGTGCGTAATACCGCATGATCATACACGCATTTGAGCCGAGCAGGTGGAGCGTGGGCTTGACGAAGGAATACTTTATAGCAGATAGCCCCCCTATCGTGAAATGATCTGCTGTTTTAGGCTGGTGAGGTCTAAACAAGCCAGATGTAACCCTAATTATGTACAGCAAAGTCCATGGCGGAGGTCGAAGTGTGGGTGAAGGCTCTCTGATCATCACGTATTGGTGTTTTATATACAAAAGGAAAAAATGCTTGGAAATAGATACTTCACAAATTTCATCAAGTGGTCCAGTGGCGAATTTATATTCTAGTTGCTACAATTTCAGCAAATGTTTTGTTTTTTTGCGCACATCCCCCGAAGAAAAAGGGTCAAGCTTTGCGAGAGCTGCTGCCCGAGGTCAACAAGTAATATTCGTACGTTCTAGAACACTTGCGGCAGCTCCTTTCACAAATTAATGAAAACTCGTTAATTTTGAAGGCTCATAGAGAGTAGACACGCCTCTCGCTGTTGCCAGCCCAGCTTTACTGTCACATAAGGAAGGAGTATAAGTGTCAAGTCGAAGAAATTATCGGTCCAAATCGCAAATGATGTCTTTCTGGCTCCATAGGGTTTGCGTAAATGGTGCGGCGTAGACAATTTGATCAATTTCAATATTCAAGGCTTCGACAAGCAATGACTCAATCAGTCCAAGCTGAAGTGTCATACGAGGACGGCAGCGCAGCTACAGACGCTATCTAAACGAGAAGTTCCAAATCACTCATGTCTGCAGAAATATTATAAAAAAATCGTGTTCTTTTGCAAGCTCATTTCCGTCATTAATGAAGCCGTCGGCTCACAGCCTTTTTTGCCGTTCAAGCTTTGCTGCGCATTATTGCAAATAAATATTTTTGACGGGCTCAAGCTCTGCGTCAAAAGTTATTGCAGATTTGTGCCTTTCGTTCCAGAAGAGGTAATCACGTGACCTACCAAATCTTTACTAAGTCGAGGGGTGCGAGTACACAACAATTTCGGCTTCAGAACTATCCATCCCTCAGCTCATGATATTCTAGAAACGAGGTCAAATGTTGACTTGAAAAATCTTGCTTCATGTTGCCTAAGACCCAGTCTCTTCATAGGTGATCCGGCTGCACACCAGACATTAAAGCGAATATCCTCGTCGCGAGACGCCTGGATACGGTATTGGTACCCGACATCATTAGGTAGTGCTTGTGCGTTGCGCGTAAATTTTCGACTCATTTACAACCATAAGAGGTTATGGCTCTACAGCATCTGTGAACTTCAATTAACAAACATGGATTGGGATCTCCGTCCTTCTGAGACGGATTGCTTCTCCCAGTGACCTGTACCTTCACAAATATCAACAAATAACATTTTGCGGTAGTTGTGTCAACACTGGACGGCTTCTCGCGACAGGCCTACCAGATGCTGCGTTAGTCCTCTACTCTTCGCATCTCTCCACCAAGAAATAGGAGTACGCAGAAGATGTATCGCATGCAGATAGTGATATCGCGACTATACTCAGCAGCAAAATATTGCTCGTGTCGTTCTCAACTTTACCGAGATCTATTGTCTCTGATGCTTTTACCGGCTCCCACTCTACCGCGTTCAATCGGCCCTTACTGATTGGTCATTTGCAGCAATGTGACATCACCTCCTCAAAAACGTTGGATGGACACGGAATTTCTCGAGTGCTTGCCGCATCTGTGTGAAGACCTACCTTTCTCCTAAGAGGTCACGTAAGCAAATCTAGTTGCCTTTAATGACTCGCTAAAAATGAGAGCACGCAGGACGCCTGATAAGATTGTTCAAATATTCTTGATACGCACCGCTCAGGTAGCGCACATGAGATCTGAATGCCTCTTTATGGATGTAATCCACGCCGTTTTCTCTCGGTCGGGATAGTTAAAAAGTTGCGCTTCAGCGCAGGGCCCACCAACCGACCCCTCGTAGGCCAAGTTCTAGTAGGCGTAAGCCAGCCTACTAAAAGTGCTTAGCTCTGTGGTATCTTGTGTAAATTTCACGTAACGCGGTCCAGCCCTCAAGTAAACGACAGATATGAGCTATAAGACTCATTTCATCTAAAATTTCAGTCAAGCGGCACGCAATAGCAAATTCATTGCTTCTTAGGGCCTTTACAACTGCAAATCATACTGCGTCTGATCGGAACGCTGTATATATTTCCTCGTCGATATGCGACATAATCATCGTGACAGGCAATAGCTCTTCACCTTGGAAAATTCATTTGCGCTTATGCCATCCTGTCACTAAATACTCTACATCACCAGTTGAATCGACTATTATTGACAAAAATGTCGCCAAATTCTGCAAGGAAGTGTCGACTGGTCGCAACGACGCTATTCTTGTAAATT
Source organism: Plasmopara halstedii (assembly GCF_900000015.1). Classification (NCBI taxonomy): domain Eukaryota; phylum Oomycota; class Peronosporomycetes; order Peronosporales; family Peronosporaceae; genus Plasmopara; species Plasmopara halstedii. The sequence continues at coordinate 402,893 of NW_020187404.1, read as the reverse complement.
CACTAATGATTGCAATCCACGAGCTGGTGCACCTCGAACTTGGCAATCGAATACTTCACATCAAATCGCTCCATGCCATGTCTAATGCTAAAAACTGTCAATGTGCAGGGCAAAGAGGTGCACATGCCGTGCTTCGGAAAAAAAAACAGCCCGTGGCGATGGCCGAAGCGCAGCAAATGGCTGTTCAAATCCAGAAGGGCTAAAATCCGGACACACATAAGGCGTGATGATATTGTTTTGAAGGCCGCCGACTTCTAAACCATTCTACATGCTTCTGGTAAATTAGTGATGAGGGGCTTGGTCATGCTGGCATAGCTCGCACTGTACGTTGCAAGGTATTTGCATGGCGAAACTTTTTTTCAAGTCGTTTTGAAATAGTGACACCAGTTGCCTTCATATTTGCGGAATCCACTTAGCCACCACGCATTTCAACGAATCGTTTTTGAAGCTAAAAAACTTAAAATTTGCCGGTGCCAGTGACACACTTGTCTATACTGACAAACAGCTCAATCAAGCGATACATACATTCGATCACTGCTCTCACGGTTTGATTTTGACTCCTAGATGTGATATATTATTCTGTGCATGCATGTCGACAAATATAACGTCTGATTTGGTATGCACGTTTGATGCGGTGAAGACAGATACTGTAACGGGAGGCGGGTCGCACAAGATTGTGCAACCGGACTTAGGTGTGTATTATATAAGGTAATAAAATCACACAGTGGTGTGGCTCCACCGTAACAAGAAGCCACCACGTGGCAGGATTGACAGTAATAATGCATAATATTATATTAAGTAGATCTTGCTATATTAATTAGGTATTACTATATTAATTACTAAAACCTAGGGTTTTAGATATTGGCGGCTCTGCCGCAACTAAAAATTAAATACCGCTTTGATTTTGAACAGAAGTCTTTGTTTGCCTTAGTTAAGGTTCTCCGTACTTGGAGGTAGCGAATTACGAGCCGCTACACTCATACTGGTTCTTGGGAAAAACGTAAGGTCGTTAACCTTAGTTTAGCTTCCTCTAAGCAAAGAGCTATGGTAGCTCCGCCGCAGATGCGCTAGCAGACGGTCGCTGATATTGTAGACAGCTATCGAGTATAATTTGCCAATTCCGGATCATCTTGCTCGGAAACCAGACCTCAGTGAGAGAGATGTCAGTGCCTTGAAAATGCCTTTAATTATACCTATGATTGAGGTTAAGAGAGCTAACCAAGTTGAAATCGGCCATAATGCTCTGTCACTTCATCATTACAAAAACAAAAGTTGCTTGAGTTGATGGTTGCATCTTTCTTATCATTACAAGTCGCCACTGGCTTCTTGGCTTACAGACACAAAAGGACGGCGCCAAGTCAGAAATTTCAGTTTTGCTCACTAAGCTAGCGTTTATGATGCCAATGTGTTTCCTTGAACTGATCCGTTGTTGTGTGACGCAGTATTCTTTTGAAAATCATGTTTGTTTCTTTCAAATCGCGATTTGGTGGCGTTATGCGCAGTGATTGAACTCGAGCCACCTATTTTTGGGTAACACTCCCGAGGAATAATTTCCCTCGCTTAATCAAAACACTTCAGCCTAGCTTTCTTGCCACAATATCGGAGAGCTTATATGCTCCGCAAGACAGACACGCCTCACGGTTTCGCTTATCTAGGATACTGCTAGATCATCAACCTATGATATCAGGGTTGTGGTCGTCTACTCGTAATCTATCGTTGCTCGTACCCAGGGGCTTTGTTCCATAGAACGCGAAGCCTTGTCGTGTTTGATGTATCCGTGAGCTCCAGCTTACAAATCACACCACGCTGTCGATCCTCGCCTTTTCACCCGCAATGACCTCTGCGAACATCTGCTAACAATTCTAATTGTATCTACCACTAGAACTACGCTCTAGAGATTTCAGAATAGCACGACTAATCTCTGTCTACCCGAGATGCGCCGTGAGCTCACAGCTCGCTGCCATGAGTCAAGCTGGAGGAATTCGGTAATATCGATGCTATTTAGTTCGAATAAGGTAATGTTTTGAAGCCCCTGCACCGACGATGTCAAAGCTTTGCGCTCGAGCAAAAAGCTCATTGTTTCCAGGTGGTGGCGAAGCTACGACCCGACGATTCTCCAATTCAAAAAAGTGCGCGGCTAGTAATGTTGTTGCTTCTAGTCTGTTTGTGATTCATAAAGATTTAGCTAGGCTATTCTTGGGATGAGAATTTATCTTGGATCCAAGTGCTTGACCTAGCAGCGCTCCGCGCTGTCAAAGAATTCAAACACTAAAGGCAGGTTCAAAAGAACTCACGGCACTTTGATATGCTTCCCCGTCGCAATACACACATAAGAGTTTCGGCTTCTCTCGTTCCCCGCCTATTAAGTATTACATTTGACATTTGTGTTTCATTCCTAATTGCACGAGTATCTGCACACGGAACACACGAAGACCCAGGTCCACTAAAAAGCATGTTGTAGGCTCATAAAATATCAGATCTTCCTCTGGTGCTGGGAGGCCAAGCCATTGATATTGCCAACCAATATTTTCGGCACCTCTTGTTACAATAGTCGTTTTTTGTGAGGCCGGGTTCTATCAAATCTAACCTTCACACGGTACAATTGAGCCTATCCATTCTCAATAATACTGGGACTCGACGTCCCCGAGAAAGGTGTGTTATATTTACATAGCGGCTCAAACTCTTCCATCTTTTGACTGAAAGAGAAGGGATACTTAGGGCATCAGAATTTAAAGCTATTATTTGCGAGTACCAAAGCGCTGCTCAAAAGCTGAAAGACTTAGCCAAGATCCGTTCGCTCAGGCGGGCTCATAGAACCATTGCCCTTCAGGTCCTGACGGATGTTGTGTTTCACGTGCTATGCAGCACATTCCGTTGTTACGGAAGATTTTCGGTGTACAGTAAAAGTTTTGGTACGAGAGAAACCGAGGCCTTCGTGAAGGACGTAGCCATTTCTGCTTCCAGAATCGGTTCCGCAATACAGGCTGTCGAAGGTCTCATATCCTGGACCAAGTACGCAGATTACGCAACCTTTATTGACGAGCAGGCAAGATTCCGTTCTCGCACATGTCTAGCTTGAGTCGGCGGGGCAAGCTTTCGCAATATTTGCCGCTTGAACTATCTTATGTTGAGAATGTCCTACACCACACGTAAATGCTGCTTCCACGAGCGGCCTCGTAACTTACTGACGGCTGGTGCGACGCGCTATTGCACGGCCAGGATCATTGCCGTGTTAGCTCGTCTTTATCGAAGAGAGAGACATTTCTTGTCTCTTTCATCACAAGCTGAAATATTGAGCAATAGCGAGTTCAGTGTGAAGGTAAGTAATGCTCGCACAGACATTCGATTGAAGCGTTTCATAAGATGTCTTATTAGCGCATTGTGATAGCTTGTGAGCATCTCCAGCCCGCCCCGGGCGAAGGAATACCTCGTCGAGGAGTTGGAGGAAGTCGAATACGAGTCAGACACTCCATTGTCAGTATGGGATGACGAGGAATAGATGAGGTGCGCCGACGGCGCATCGTGAGCCCAGACTCAAAACCCGCCTTCGCCCCGTGGGTTACTTATTTGGCTATGATTTTGTGACACACGAAAGAGTGTCTCGTTAGCTCACGAATAGGTGGATGACGTAGCATGTCGCCAAAGAGGATGCAGCGCCATTCCGACTCTGTTGTCCGAATGATGCCAAGTACTACCAGATATAGACCAATATTGCCGGGACAATCGAGGTTTGGGCGCACAGAGGCTGGCTTCGCACGTATTGCCCAGGCACCGAATCGAAACTCGTAGAACTTAATCTTTAAAAATTATTTGTTCGGAATTGAGCCTTGCTTTTATTATACTACTTGAAAATAATAGTACATTATGTAATGTCTAGCAGCCCATGTGTCCTTCGGACCTCTTCTTTACGGAGTTCCTTCTTCTTCATCCGGACCGAGCACCAATCTTGATATTCATCATTATACGTACTATTTCTAAGTCTCGCTGAAACAATGGTGTGATAGGTACGTATATGATACTAGGGTTACATGCAATTGCAGCCCTGTTAATAATTGCCGTATCTCGGCATCTTTATCACAAGCTGAGCTTTTACATTAGTTAACTAATAGCCAGTATGAGAATAGCCGACGGATGTCACAATTCGGGGCGCAGTCTAACCAGCGGAACGTTGTGCATGACAAGATGTACTTGAGTTTAGTACCTAGAAAATAGCCAGGAGAATAAGTTACTGATTAATTAATGCTACTGATTACTGAACGCAATCATTTCTACTAAAGCAACCTGTGAGAAATAAGTTTGTCTGGCTTGATCTAGTTTAAGTGAAGGTCTACGTTCATCAAATATTCTAATCCAGTTAAAAATTGACCAAACTAAACTTCAAAAGTCATGACTGATACACATACTCTGCGTATGCATACTTTTTAACGATGTTTGACCTTCTGAATAGCTAAAGTGTAGAGTAAATGCCCCTATAAAGCGAGATAATCGGCTAAGATTCGCGACGATGTTTGGATTATTCGCGGCAATATTCACTTTATACTTCCAACAGTCCTTAAATGTCGTTATGAACAACAACTTTTTGTCTTTGCGAGGCCTGTGTTGAAATAAAACGCTACAACAATTGGTTTACCGGGGAAATTATGGTCTGCGATGCCACGACCGCGCGGAGCACTACACTGCGAATCCACTTTGACCAATTGTTCACTTGCAGGAGCCCAGTGCCGACCCGACGTTTTTGATTGCGTCTGACTTTAGTGACACACATGCGACCGGTGTGTTAGCCGTGTCGTTGAGTTTGTCCTTGGATATGCGCATAGTCGAGCCGTCGACTATGCGCACATGATTGTGTGCCTGTAGACATACGAGGAGTGTCTTGTCATGATGCGCTTAAATGGTATAAAATATCCTCAATCACAATGCGATACTGCGGTGTATTACCCTGCACTACTTAACTAATTACATTGCAATCAAATTTGTCCAACAGATGATGATGCGGAAACCAAGCTTTGGTTTGTTTCTCAAACGTAGTGGATATTATCGAAGTCTGTTAGACTAACCTCTTTGAGAATTGTCAATGCGATGTGCATGTTAAAGAGGAAAACACAGTAGATATCCAGACTTGTAGATCCATTTGTTTTAATGTTAAAAGTACTTCTGAACAAATTCGTTGACCTGAAGCAACTTCCATATGCTTTCAGCTTCAAAAGTCTCTTCTAGGTCACAATTACAAAAATTCCAGTGAGATACTTAAGTGCATATTCAACATAAAAATTTCGTGACTTTACTCAGTGGGCAGTATCAACACAGTATCAATGTCCCGATCACGTAATTGCAAAAGTCTAGTTAAGAAAAGTGGTTGCATTTGGTTTAAGCGCGTTATCACGAACGCTTGGGCTTACTACTAGAATCAGATTCACATCAATATTGTCTTTCAATGTTCGACGAGGGTTGTTGTTTTTTTCAGTCTGTTAATTTAAAAAAATCACCCACCAGAACATGGGGTTCTTGCAACATACGCTATAGAGTTCATCTGATTATTTTATCAAAAAATTCACGCGTAAGATTTGCACTATCATGATAATTAAAAAAATCAAGTTGCGCAAATAACGACGTGTACAATGCCGACAAGCCGCACAACATAAGCAGCACTGGATAGACTATCTGAACACCACTACGTTATTAGTCAGCACTACCTTAGGGGCTTATACTGTATTGTGCACATCGTGATGCTTTCGTATATGTGGTCCACCCTTCTGAATGTTTACAATGCCGGTCCGCCGTTTATACAGTACTACTCCGTTCCGATATTAGAGTATAGTACCACTGTGAATAATTTCGAATTTGTTGGCTTCTTCTTCATACTTCATTTTAATATCGAATCGATTCCTTTATGTGTAAACTCAGCAATAGAGTCTTCAAACGATACGTTCGCGATAAGTCTTCCCTCACGCTCATTTGGACTCTATTACCGTTTCATCATGCTGTCGATACATGTATCCACTGTGCGAACCCAAAGTATATGGACTGAATTTTACTCCATGTTAAGTCCATAAATTGATTCCCTCGAAAAGACAGAGTGATATAATGACATATTTAAGTGCTCATTCTTCGACCGTATCTCTATTAGATGCAGACTTTCTGATCTGTGATTAATATGATCATCCCAAATTTTTAATTTGGTTCTTATAATGAAAAAAAGTGGTCCACTTTTACTGTGCCAGAATCGCCTAGACCTATACTTGGCTTCGTCTGTTTCTCTCTTCACTAGCCTTCCTTGTGGCGTTTCACAGATCGTGACGGAATTACAGAAGTGGAAACGGATCAAGTTATAGACAGTAGCAATTTGAGGTCTGCAACGTCGCATTACTGTACATTAACAGCATGGTAGAGCGGAACGCAGTCCAGACTTTGGCTAGTGAAAAGGTGTGGACTGCAAGGCAGCCTACCATTTGTTTCAATTACTACGCTTGAGGGTTAGGGTAGATGTGTATTTTTTGAAAGACCATAATAAAAGCCCTTCCTTTTTTTGCGCTGTATTAAATTATTTCAATTAAATATCTTGTAAGACTTGATCATTAACAGATTAATTTAGCCACAATTTTGTTAGTATTTATTGTCAATACCCTTTAGTAAATAATTTTTACCAATTAATAAAACTGACAGTGATGACGGTACATTAAGAGCGAACTGGCCCCTCTCGCTCTCTCCCCCTCGCACTGGAAAGTCGATCCGCGACAAAACGCCCCCAACTTGCCAAAAGGAAAGAAAGCGCTTGGAAGACGCAGCCCGGAAACTCCGGACACTTAGTCAAACAGCTTAAGGAAGCCGCAGCTACCGTTTTCTTCTCGCATTCTTAATCCCACATTCATTTCCTGAAGAATGAGTGCTAATTCAGATCGAAGGTGGAGCCTCGCACGTGCTACTGAATTCTTTAGTGGCGATGGAAAGCCCGACATGTAAGTTAAAGTGTCGAGACGTGATCATTTACTTGTTTATACTAATCCTATTACTCTTTTAGGCTTGATATTCGTGGAATGACGGCAGTTACAAAGGGCGCAGCGGGTAAGCGCGATAAATTTCGCAAGAGCGTCTCACGTTGTGGCGTTTCCATTTATGGTCCAAAACACTCGGCTGCTTCAGCTACCGACTCGTCTTCTCGTGAAAAGATTTATATTGAAGATCCACGAGCTCCGTGTCTTAATATTGATTACTCGAACGACGCGTACAGATTGTTACCATCCTCGGAAAAGTTTTCAGCTCATACGGGTGTGTGTCAGATACTTGGCACAAAATGCATTCGTGGAGGTAAACATCGAATTCGGGTTGGCGATATTATTCGTTTTGGTAGTGTCGGTCTTCTGGTCTCGGAAATTGATACGGGAGGTAATGGTCCAAATGATGCGACGTTAAGTCCATCTGAAGTCAATACTCTCATTCAACGAGTCGTTTGTCATGATGAAGCATTGGCGGATGTTGACAGTGGCTTGGATACAGATGATGATATTGGAGATGCATCGGGCAATGACGAATCGAAACCTCGTGCATCGTTGCAAAGACAAAGCACCAGTGCCGTTTGTTACGTCTGTTATGACGAAACGGAGGACGAAAATCCTTTGATAGCACCTTGTAAATGCTCGGGTGATACCAAGTACATACATTTGAATTGTCTGAAACGTTGGAACACCAATGGTGAGAAGAATGAAATTTGTACGGTATTAGACGAAAGTAATGCACGCACGTGCTCTATCTGCAAAGCTCCATACCCCAGCAAGACTCGACTTCCAAATGGCAAGGTGCTGTCACTTCTTCCAGATCGATTGAATCCACCATGTATCATGTTTCAGGTAGTGACTAAACATTCGTCATCGACTTTGAACTTGTCCACGCGCTATCAATTGAGTTGCAAGATGCTCATGGACAATGACATTCATCGTCCTCTGATGGTGGGACGCTCCTCACAGTGCGATCTTGTCCTTAAATACCGCACAGTGTCGACGATTCATGCTGAGATTCACTATTCCAAGGGTGAATTCTTTCTTAAAGACGCTGGGAGCTCAAATGGTACTCTGCGGTACATCTACCGGCCACTCACGCTTCACAACAATCAGTCACTACACGTCAAGTTTGGTCGCACTGTATTATCAATCAAACCGACGAAAAAGATTCGGCTACCCCATTTTTTTGGCACGGCTGGCCACTTACACGCTCATGGCTCACGGCTGGATGAAAGCGGTATTCAGGACGATGACGAGCTTTCGAATCACTCGACTCCACGAAACAATAGGATCCGTTACAATCATGCGGCACAACCACCAGTGTCAATGCCACCCCAGCTGCAGCAACAGCGCCAGAATTTGCAGACACAAATGCAAAATTTAGATCTGTAGCACTCTTTGTTGAGTGCATTCATTGGCGTCAAGACTTTCCGTTTCTACCGCTATCGTCTGCTCTTGTATCATCACTTTCAAGACCCAATGTTTGGGAGATAACCTGGGACCCCGTGTGTTAAATTACTTATTCGACCCAAGAGCAGAGTATCCGAAACGAAAAATAACAAGAAACAGCACAGAAGTTACTCGACATGATCGGTGTGTACGTGTGAATGAAGTGACCTATGGCGTTTTAATGAAAAAAAGCAGGTAATACGAGGAACGAAATGAGGTCGGAAGCAGAGAAGCGAGTTAAGTTTGGGTCGACGAACATTCATAATATACAATTTAAGCAATAGCATTTTTTGTGATTGTTAATTTTAGGTGATATTTCAATTAGACAAAAGAAGGCTTGAACGATTTATACAATTACAAGAGACCTGTAGTAAGATATCCCAAAATTTTAAAAGATGTTATCACTGTGCACCATACACAGAAGAAGCTCTAACTCGCGGAGACCTCTTTAAAATACGTACAAAGAATGAGCTCTTGGGCCAGCCGTAAGACGCGGTACCTAGCGCCTCTCATACCCAGCACTTTACTTGGTTAAAATTGAAGCTAGCTAACATTCCTTCGGTCTCGTCTTTAGTATTCGATTATGCTATTTGATCACGATGCTCTCAAGCTTTGATCTAAATCTTAAGGAGCATAGTGTAAGGTGGTCTACATACTTTATGGTGTTACACTTCCCTGTGAAACGAGAACACTACGGGGAGAATAACTGGACCTTTAAAACTAAGACAGCGTACTCTCACCGAAAGTTCTTTGAGCATGAACTGCGTCAGGACTTTTTTCCAAGCAGCACTGCACTAAAACAAGCCTACAAGCGCCCATTACACCGGCAGTGCCATCTTTCTTCCTTCGTTAAGCTGATGATTCGCCGAGCCATCAAGATCGACGTGGCTCTTGTGGCCAACATGACAAACGCTTTCAGTAGTACCTGAGCGGATCATGCGAGCGGTGTCAGGGTCCGGCATTGAAGTATAACTTCATCTCTACTGGCCGCATCTGTGAGAGTTCCATCATAGTAAAAGTCCGCTATAACTTTTTAGCCTTCAGACAATGCATGTGTCGAAAGAATAATCGCATGAACTAAAACTGTTCTAGCCAGCGAAAACAAAGCGTACTTATCTGCATCTGGTGTTTGCATTCTGCTTTTGCAAATATTAGGATTCAGCCATAAAGCCGCAATTTGGGTCTCTGACTACTAATTCGTTTCGAATGAGATTCTCAATATTGTTCTGAAACTCAGTCGGTCTGATCTGATGTCAGCAAATTGATTAGCATGGACAACTCCTCTCCCAACAAGACTTGAACAGCTGTAAGGTGTCAAGCGATCACAAAGTGCTCGACAAATATTTATCAAAAGCTCCGTAGAGTTTGTATAGGTGTGTACTACACTCTTTAATGCAAACTCAACAAGCAAGAGCATGTTGCTCCAGAATCGCGGCTTATACGCGTAAGTAATTCGGAGGATACCCTCAACTCCCCAATAGTAATTTCTGTCTCAACAAAGATCAGTTGACAATCAGCTATATGAGCAGTAATCGCCATTTTTTACCCGTAAATCGAGAATCTTGATCCGAGCCAATGGCAAAACATGTTGTCAGCATGTTTTGTTTAGTAACATTTTTTGCTGTATCATCACCGGCGATATTGTCGTCGACAGCAGAGTAATGAATGGCCAGGATCATGTCGACCAGAAAAATGCAATGGCGGGATAATCACAAGAGTCGCTTTGAAAGACCATAAATTATGACAACTTGCCAGAATTGGCAGACTGAATAATGACATTGATGCATGCGGCAGCGAAGGTTTTACCCGTATATTATTTTAACTAGTGTGCACTTACGTGCTTACCTATATGTACATATAAGATCACCATTTTATAGCCCTTCTTACGTCGTTTGTCTTGGCTCTCACGATATTAACTTTTTTTAGGGTACTGTATTCACGAGATACCGTACATAAACGACCACCATTTTGTAGCCCTGCTTACGTCGTTTGTCTCGGCTCTCCCGGTATAACCTCTTTTTCCCAAGAGTATCGTACTCACGAGATACCGTCCTAACTATTGTATCAAATTTGTCTGAGCTAATATACAGCAAGCCTTAGGAAAAGGATAGCACTTTTAACTTTTTGAGCGCTTGAACAAAGGCAAATTTGACTTTGAAGATTTCTCGGCTCCAAAAATTTTCAGCTATGCAATACATTTTGTGACTGACATGGATGTCCCACATTATCAATACGTATGTGGTAATTTGTAGTCAGGCCAACGTGAAAATACACCTGTCAACACATTAAGCACTACCGCTACCGTCAACATTATTTGACCTTCTTTTTAATGAGTTTTTTTTTGGGGGGGGCTGTGCCTCAAACAACTAAAAGTCACTAGTGTGTCAGACTGCCATATCTGACGTCCTCATTCCGAACGCATTGTGATCAGCGATGTACTGGAATAGACCAAAAGACATAGAGTATAGGCGTAAACACGATTAGCTGAAGCAATATATATGTCCGAAAACCTGAGGTTCTCGATTCCGCGACAGACATTGCGACAGCAATCCGTTTTGCAACTTTCGTAAGTGTTTATCACTCACTCTTATTTTCCGCCAATAGCTCAAATATTTAGGATTTCTTCCGATAAACTAACTACAAAAATCTGAACATCTGAATATAATAAAGATATTTACTCTGTGACGCTTCGCTAGCCGCCCTATCATTTATGAAGTCACATCATCTTCACTATTTCCTGTGAGAGATGTCGACGTCGCTGTGTGCAACGATGCATGATCTGTGTTCCGCAAACGGCTGATAGCCGACCAGTGCAATCCGAACATGACAAAAACTCACTTAATTGCAAGAAGAGTCTAGTGAAGACCAGCGTAGTTTCATTCTGCCGCTTAAAGGCTAGAAGAACTCATCCAAAATTATTTTTAGTCCATTATCAAAGTCTATAGGAGCGAGAGACAACCCATAGCAGCGGCTGGAGCATCACAATAGTCGATTTGGATTTGAGAAAGCCAGGATTGGGGCACGTGTGTTGCTTCGTCTTAATACCCTAGAGGCTGCCGCTTCCACCGCACCTCGAAACCATTTGATAGTCGTTTAAAAAGCTTTGTGAAAAGCTGTGCCGTGTGGCCATATTTTGCACTATACTTGTGGAGTAGCTGATCTGGCCAAATCCATTTTTCACCAGCCAATATACAATGCCATTAAGCCCTGTGAGATCTTCTTGCAAGCCTTGTTTATCAATAAAGCAAACTAAAATTATGAGTTATCGGGCGTTGAAAAAACAGTCGTGTAACAGGGGTTACACGTATTCTTCTATGAAATGGCGGGTCGCACAAGATGATGTGGCAACAGGCCACGACGTGGCAGGATTGCCAGTAGTAATGAATAGTGATTACGTTTTACTATATTTATTAGGTTTAAGATATTGGCGGCTTTGCCGCAATTAAAACGTTCAAATATAGTTTCAATTATTAGTTTCAATTTTGAACGGAAGGTCTTTTTACCTTGGTTAGGGTCCTCTGTACTTTTTGAGGCAGCGGATTGCGATCCGCTGTATCGTTCATGTAGAGAACGTAAGGTCGTTGACCTTAGCTTAGCTTCCTCTAAGCAAAGAGCGACGGCATCCCCGCTGTAAGCTGTCTCTTTTGACACATAGCTTCTTCGAGCGCCTACACTCGAGCACCGCTCGCAAGGGTATAATGTGTTTCACGACATTCGATTGTCCACGCTCTGCAGTATGAGCGAATACATCGTAAAACCTGGTGCTTACAATTCACAACGTGGCTTACAAATCAGTGTCAGCAGACGATTAACGTGCCATCTGACGATGAACCGTCACCGGTGCATTAGACAGTCCCTGTAACACTCCAAGGGCCCCGCATCAGCAGTTGATATTAACTATCCACTCGGTTGAGGCACTAAACAAGCTACAGCTGACCATGCCGTTTTTACGGAGAATCGGCATTTGCTCCAATTTCGTTACTTTATTGAGATTATTTGAAGTACGCTCAAATCGCCACTTAAGGTAGCCTCGCTGACACAGAAAATTGGCGTCGTGTTTAGATATTAACTTCTATTCACCTACCCCTTTTCGTATTATATAGATAAACGACATTGCCGCATGACGCAATTTCGGTTCCTGGCACCAAGTCAATTTCGTAACGCACTGCTATAGTCGAGATAGGACACTTGTGGTGAATCCTTTCCCCTCATTAAAATGTTTCTGTAGCAACGGAGATTGAAGTATCTGATGGATCCATGCGGAAAGTTGTCCTACTCCTCGCACTTGGTTCTCTGTAAATGTCCTCAATAACTGATGGATCCATGACGAAAGAACAAGATTACATTCTTCTCCGTGCAATTCGTTGACTTCAACGTCTTGAAATTTCTTGCACAATACCCGATGATATAATTCTGTTAGCGATACAAACGGTTCTGCTGAAGGAAATATGCGAGACTTTACCACCGCTGGGACTATCTAGGTTTAGCTTGATTGATCCGCACTACAGGCCAATCACACGCAAGTGTTAACTTAGCCGTACCGCCACATTGTGATAAGGTTGATCATCCTTCTCATTTTGGGGGACTGGCCCTTCAACTCGCAACTAACTGAGCCCATCAACTCCGATGGATCTGGCACGGGAGGTTGTGACAGCCAGTCGATACCACTCTTTAACGACCCCGCCAGAGGAGACAGCTATTCCTTTCTGCTCCATCGGGGGATATTTCAGAAACCATGATTTAATATTTATCCTCCGTCTCACGAGACATATACTTTGAGACCACGATTTACAATCAGACTCCATTCTGAAATCTCAGCTCACTCCCACTTCTGCCTTCAAAACTTCGTTTGCGGTACCTTGAAATACCATTACCGTAAATGTCGGACAAAACCAATTCTTGCAGGGAAGCCATCGCAGCATGTGCGGCAGCAAGAGAGCTTTTGCTTACTGATATAAGTGTTGTGTTGGCTGGTCAATATCCCACCAGGAAAAAAGTGTGGGGCGCCTAATGATTCCAAATATTAGTCGACCCATTGCTCCTGGCAGCCATGTCATGCCCAAAAAAATCGTATTTTGGATCTCGGTCCAATCCAAACGCTGTCAAAACGTCCTCAGACTTCACTTAAGAAAAGCATAACCTCAAAAACTTTCAACGCACGCTGATACCAGACTTGTGCATGGCTTCTTCACCTTTGCATACGTTCTACTGTTTTTGACAATACGTGACACGACGCTCTTGAGTCTATCACGACGTTCTACGGCTTCACAAAAAATTCACTGATGATATCAACATTCAACAAAAATGTCCTATGAGTCCTACCTCTTTCGGAGAGAGCCTCTCATATTGAGTCTGATCCCATTAGCCACAACAACGGTATACAAAAGAACTCGCTTCTTTCCACCCTGCATCCAATGGGACTTGACGCTTCCCGACGATGAGCTCGCCGTCCACCTTTACGTAGTGCTCAACACCTGCGGCCTCGCGACAACTGCTATCTGTTCGTTCACCGGCACCCGATCAGAGTTTGACGTGGGCTCTTCTGAAGGTGTCTTATTAGTATATAATTAACGCCTTTGGACGAGCGAGTGTCTCATCTGGCCCTTTGACCGCTAGTTTTCTGATTCCGTCGAGGCCAACATCAGACATACCTTACATGCGCGTCTAATTTCCCCGAGAACAGCTACATGATCATTCATGTTTGAACAGAGACTGCAGACTTTGTAAGACTCGATCACAAGTGCAACGGGGTTGCTGTACACTTAACATAGAAAAAGAGTCGAGTCAAAAAGTATTCGTTGTCAAACTCATACAGGTGGGGGTCCTGTACTCTGCCTAGGAGAGCTTTTACAGCTACTTAATTATTAGCTAGTTTTGTTCTTTCACTCCTGAGATACGTTTGGGATGTATTCTATTCTAACAAATACTAAGTATATACGTCTTAGCATAACTCAAAATAAACCGCTCTATATTTCTTGCCGCCCGACAAGCAGCCCACTTTTTCCATAAAGCGTTTCTTCAAGACCATCTTCATGGTTTTGGATATTTGAGATTACACAATCATTAATTGTGCACAATTCCTTACAAATCAGATGGTATGATTTGCATTTTGTCACCCGAAAGGTAAATTGCACGCCAGAGGTCTAAATGCTAGACGCACCTATCCATGATATGGTAAATTTTACTGATTTCGACAAAACGTAGGGTCAGCAAAATTCTGGCTATCTAAGTTTTGGATATTTAGCCGAGTTTTGCAGTAAAGTAATCTCGAAGAGAAGAGAAAGAGAAGGAAGAGAAGACCAGTTGATATTATTTCTGAGTGCACGTTGCAAACCGATTCAGACGATACAGAGGCTAGTGATGTCTGCTTTAATGTGGAATGTTTTTAATATAATTAACGACGTATCAATGCTCGTTTTTACGCGCGATCTTCTATCTTGGAGATTGGTACCGATTTCATGATCGTCTTAATCAGAAGAATAGATTTATCTTCATCCTGCCGGCAAATGTATTAACGACTGACAGTATTATTGACTCCTACAGAGCTATATACTGAGACCATAACTTTACGCTATTAAAGTATACAAAAAACTAAAAAGCATGGACAAACGCTTCCATCTAGTACACAATATTATAGTATCTTTTTCAGTAGCGCTACTTACTGCACTTCCGTGATGCGCTAAACAATCGATGCTTCAGAATAGACAAGAGAAGTTTTAGTGAAACTCTTAGCATAGCAACAGCACAGCTAATTGTACAGGTCCATATCTTAAAAGGCAAGAGTAGGACATTACCGCGCCTCAATTCGAAAGTGGTGGTATAACGCCTGATCGATCACATTTACAAAGGTTTATACTTAATCGTCTGTCATGTTCGACTCAAGTACACCAATTGCCATGGATTGTAGCATAGCTTGCTGAAAGCGCGCAGCTAAGGCAGGATGAGCCTTTTGCATACGTGCGTAATGCGACTTGCTTAAGAAAAAAACCGATGTGGGTGCTTGAGCCTGCGCAGAAAATTGGTGCCGCTTGTGAAGAATCAACTCGGATGCGCCAACTAAACCACCTTGGCACACTCTTGTAATGCGTTTGCGACCTCGAAAGCCGGGACCTAAGCCCTCATGGATTTTGGATGGCAAAAAGACATCGACTTTACCGTAGCCGATAAAATAGACGCCATTTACAAGATCACCTGCACGGTACAGCGTATCACCCTCTTTCTTCAGCATGTACGTGACGTACGTTTCACCACGTTTTCGTGTAAGCACCGATCCAGCGTCTTCGTTACGCTGAGAGTTAACGAGATCAGTCTTTTGGTGCAATTTGTCCGGACGTGGCAAGAGATCGTCAAGCAATTGCCAGTGATGACCTTCCTCATTACTGGTAATCGCTGGCGCAGACTCACTGAGCGGGAACACGCCATTCGAAACCAGTAACTCGTCTTCACACCACTCGAGTGCTTTGTCGAGTGTATCAAATACAAGAGATCCACCACCAGATCCATCTTCTTGTTCAATTACATCATGGACGCGCAGCAGTCGCTCGGCATCCGTCGGAACACTGGCAAAAATGAGAATGATACCATGCTGAGCAAGCAATTCCTTAGTCGCGTTGAAACAACTTCGTACTGCTGTGGCGTCTACGCCGCTCACCTTGTCAAAGTCTAAAATAAAGTATCGTGTACGAGCAGCGTGAAGATTCGAGGATTCGTCGTTACCAGCCTTTGGCGTAGACGAGTAACCATGTATCTCATGATCATCAAATACTGAATCTAATGTCGTCAGATCATCGTTAAACGTGTCATTTAAAGATCGAGCCACGTATGGAGACGGTGCATGACGCGGAACCATGGGCGATGCACCACTTAAGGTATTGACGTCTTGTTTCTTTGTTGTGGTCACAAGTACATGACGACGCACTTCATCCATCACTTTGACACTCGAGCCAAAGAAAATGAATCCCTCCAATTCTAATGTGACAATAGCCATGCGCATATTTTGAAGCATAACACGCTCACGAAGATCACGCTCAACGCGCGAACGTTTCATGACACGATGTACCCTGGACGTTGCAACATACGAGTAGATGAAATTAAATCCAGCAATTACTATGCCAACCACAATACCAAGCTCGAGATTAATAAAAACCATCGATAAAAACGTAAGCCAAACAATTCCATATTCGCGAGGAAGAAGCTTGTTGCGTGCATGCCAAAGCCACTCGGTCATGAGGTCAAGACACACGAGCATTTGCAAAGCACCAAAAAAGACTTTGGGCACATACGCGATAATAGAAAAAGGGCTCACTACAATGATAATTTCAAGAACAAAAACGATTAGACCAACGTAGCGACTGTCAAGTTTGCCGCGTAGAGTAAATATGGTCTGCGAGAAGAGGTAAGAGCCAGTAAAGCCACCTCCAAGACCCGAAAACAAGTTACTGACACCCACAGTTTGCAGTTCATGATTGTGGTCAAGTGGTTTACCCAATGCTGTTTCAACTGCAGCTACATCAAGCGATGACGAGAATGCCACAACAAAGTACATCGCAATCCACGTTGGAATCTGGTCAGTCATGTGGGAAAAATTGATTTTTGAGAAGTTGTAAAAGCCGTAAATCTGCGTGATGGTTCGCGGAGAAGGAGGTGGCTCAGCAACCCATCCAGCAGCGCGTGCATCCTCTAGCGACCGACCTGTGATTAACAGCAAACCATAGAAGGTGAAGAGCATGACTGCTAAGCAGCAAGGCATGACCCCCATGTGATTCCAGCGCGAATTAATCCAAAAGATGGCTGATCCCGCGACGACACCGGGCACAGAGAGCATCAATGCATTTGGATCAGCCAATTTAATCCAATCGGCCGGTTCCTTAATACTCTGCGTAGTCATCATGGACACACCCGCTTGAAGTGCGTAGAATCCAATGAAAGCAAGGTAGCCACCTACAACAGGCATAGGTAAGTACTGTACAAAACTCGCTAAGCGTAATTTGCCAGTAATAATCAATGCAGCTCCTAAGACAGCTGTTGACACGGCCATTGTGAATAATGTAGTAGCCAACACTTCTTCCATCGAAAACTCATCTCCTTTACTCACGTGCAGTGACTTAATGATTGACGAACACATAGCTGAAAGAAATATCAGACCAGCATCTTGCACTTGACCCATCGCAAAGGGGAGTGAGCTAACGCACGTGAAGCAAATCTGATGTACAGCAGCCGATACAAGCACAAGTTTGACAAGATCGTTCATATAAGGTTGAAATTCGGGATCGCGAAAGATAATTTGTGCGAAACTGATCATAAGAGGTACAAGAATGACAGTATTAAGGATGCCATAGAGTCCAATTTTGATCTTTCGTTGCGTAGAAGTAAGCGTAAGATCATCCGTCGTGTACAAGAGCGAAGCACTTTCTTCCATATTCATGACAAGATCGTCCACTTCAGCGGCCGCAATGTCAGCGCGTCGCTGGTGGTACGAATGGCGCGGCGTTTTCATATTACCACCGGCAAGAGGCGGAAGACCACGCGTCGACAAGAAAGAGTTGCCATCGTAACTGCGAGTTATAGCCGATGACTCTGGTGCCAAGAGACTACCAAGATCACGACGTCGTGTGCGCGGTGTGCGCATTGTAGCTCCAGTGCTGTCCATGATGGTGGGGAGGTAGATAATGGAAATGAACTTGGAAGCGAATCAACAAGTGGAATGCGGGACATCTTTAAGGTCCGCCATCTAGTATGCGACGTGTGATATGCTGGTGTATAAATGGAGGACAAAAATGAGCATTTATGTACCGGTATCGTCATTTTTACCGCATGGTAGATCCTGCATGGCTGGCTCTCGACACAATTTTTATATTTGTTGAAGTGGTGAGAACCAAAAGCTGACAGATTAGGCAACGGTAAGATATTGATAGTTAAGTGTACGTAATTGAGATTGAGAGAGGCTACATCTGTGTCTTTATTAATGGGTATGATATTCACCACTGATTTGGTGGGAGAGAATATCCTGAGTTTGAAAATGTTTAGAAATAAGACAAATCATCAACTTATTTATACTTAATCACAAAGTATGCATTGCGGGCACGTCAGTGATTGAAAGTAAATCGGGTTAAAAGCGCAGAGAGCCATACGCTGATAAGATGCAACGAGTTGATTTGGTCGAATGGCACAGGAATATGTTCTGAAGATCAAAAACAACCTGGTGTATCGAACCAGTAAGGTACTTCTCATGGAAGGCAAGGAAAAGGTTTATTCATCCGGAAGCTCTGCTTTGCGAGTTGGCTTTCGTAAGCGAAGTCAATATGTGCTAGATGAGTAGGTATGACACGAATTGGTACCTTGATATCGACTGCGTGCAATTGAGTGTATCGGAGTTGAGGGCTTGGCTAGAATTGTGGTCCAAAACCTACTTAAGATCCATTTTGTGATGGTGCGCTTATTGGATGGTTATACAGGCGAGATGCCCCTACCTGAATACATCGTATTGACAGTGTTCATGGGTGACCTGAGAAAAAAGCTTGATTCGCGCCGAAGAAATTACGGACGCTGGCTTAGATTTTAGAGAAAGTAAACCAGGCCGCACTTTGAACACATTCCCCTGCAGGCACGTATACCTTGTCAGGTAATGTCATGTCTTCTAAAGCAGCAATAATGCTGCTGCTAGTATTGACGTAGTCGAACAATGCTAAAATTTAATACGTTGACCTCAGCCAGCCGGAGTGTATCATAAGTGTATATCTACTTTAGAAGCACGGGTACTAATATCCCAATGGAACTTCTGCATAATGATGGGAGAGGGTAGCACTCAACTAGCTAGTGGATGTGGTATGCCGTACCGGAAAGAAAACGAGCCTTCATATGGGGTGCATGAAAGGCATACCTTGTAATGAAGTACACCCGAAGAGCCTTAAACATCTTGATGAAGTAACCTTCCCAAGTCACAGTCGACCAGGAGTCGATAAATTTGCTCCGCCGTACAGAATTGAGCAAGAAATGTCATCAAATCTCTGACAGCATAACGAGTCGTCACTTGAGAGAAGGTGTCATTCCGGTAACAGCATATCAGAGGTACTGAATCTCACTAAGCTCATATTTGAGGAGTATTTTGCCAGGTTTACAGTTAATGATAGTGCGGTTAGTGGCGGCTCTGAAGTCGATATCTACTTTCAACCGCTTACTTTCTCCTCCGTTGTGAAAAAGTTTTATTACAGGCAGCGCGAGACGCGACCGGGCTTCCAAACATCGAAACATCCGGTGAATCCATCACCTATGGAGCACAGAAATGGGATTGTCTAAAAAAGCTGTCGTTTCATCTTCAGCAGAAGAGGGAAGTAAACCACAAATTACAATGTAATTGGGCCTTGCGAGTTGATGCGAGATGACCAATATTCGCAAAAGATGCAAAACGTCATGGAATGAGCATTGCGATTCCCACACTCGCCTCTTTCACCTTGAAGTCAGAACGCGAATGGATACTAAAGACTATGCTATATACTAGCTGATCAGAGCGATATATCCCGACCTTTAGAACAATAGTATTGTTGAACACTAAGACACATCTAAGAATGTCGATTTATGATTAGGGTAATGAGAGTGCACAAGCTTAATACCAACTTTGACAATTGTATCTTAGGTGCCACGGGCATGAAAGTCTTTGATTGATATGTTAGCAGCAGAGAAATCGTGCGGACCTCGAGAAATTATGTTCTATGATTTTAAAGGAGCCTAAACGCGGCTGATTTATGCATAGTAACATGGCCAGGTACACGGAGCTTGCGAAGCTCATGTCTTGGATGATTTTGAAAGGCTTAAACTGGTGTGAAAGCCATTCCACCGGAATACTTCTGACAGCATCAAGGCAATTTGTAGCGTTCACTTATTCTGAATTGCTGTATGCAGCAGAAAGTCAAGCATCGCGGGGTGATATTTTAGATCATGCCGTCACAATCCTAGATTCCAAACGTGCTGCCAACGATTTGTCGCATCGACCTGACAATGAGCTACGACACAATAGAATTTTAGCGCGCTGTTATTAGTTGCTACCTGTGATGTCGAGTTGTATTTGGAGGAATTAAATGCACTTTTGCCGAAAAAATCTAAGTTCTCTGGACAAGGAATAATCACGTATATACGGAAATGCGAGGCCTCCCCAGAAATCTGAGCCAGCACGTTGAACTTTTAATCGTTTTCCGAGTCTGCTCGTATTAGCGGACCTATGTGAGACGCTGAGTCGAAATTTTATCGTTAAATAATTTGCTAAGGATGAGTGTTTTACAATCAAATCAGCATTCGTATACCACCCCAGCAACTAATGCGGTAACTACGGGGAGCAACGCAGGCTTAGAGATAACGTGCTGCATCATCCTCGCTGCCAATTAACAAGCTCGGGACGTGCGATTTGTCAGTACGTTCTCGTAAAAAGCTGGTAATTGGTAATGATTAGGCTGTTGATATCCGCAGCCAAACGACGGACAACTGCCAAGTTGAATTTGCGGCTAACGATACCGTTCGCGCATTGATGAAGCATCCTTGATGTGAAAGGCGAGCGCCTCTAGGCGATTGAATTCTGCTTTCGTCAATACGCTATCCTGTCAGAATTATTTAGCGACTGAAGATTGTTTAGCAAGTCTTGTTGTGTTTTGGTACAGACACGTGAACAGATCATGTATATTATGATCCAATTCAGACATGTACAGACATAGTCATCGTATTGACGAGAAATGGGAACATCTTTGCCATGTACCTCCCACAGCAGTGTTAGAGTTCGCATTGACCAACGCACAGATGATAAATTCAGCAGCCGCCCCTCAGTTGCCAGATCGCGCGCCACTTAACGTTTCTCAAAATATCGTGTTCATACTGACTGAGACCACAAGCTACCTTTAACTGATATTATATATATTCTCTTAACATGCACATGTTGATCAAACCTTATCAACGTGTAGCATGAGATCATAATACATGCTTCGAGTCTACAAAAGAGTAATGCTATCTTACAATATACCGAGATAATCGCTTGTCACTCAGATACTTTGCTGACTTCCCTCCTGCACAAGTGACCGACACCCTTCCGGTCAAGCTGCTCTGCAACCCTTTCGCTCCCGACTGTCACGTATTTACACCGAAAGTGAAGTCGCCTACAATTTATTCAAGTGTTGAGCAGACACTTGGTGACAGAGAGCGGAACCTATAAGAGAAGAGCTGGTTAATTGCGCGCACGAACCTCACCGCCGCTGCACCATCAAATCCATAATTTAGTCGCCGCTTGGGTGTCCCGGCTTTCGCCTTTCGCTGCTCAAGCAGCGTTCCACTCATACATACTTTAGAGCGTGTAATCCCCTCAAGCCGCCTAGACACCAAGTCATCCGGCTCTCTGATGGCAAGGACACGTACGTGCATTTTCCGCGCACACAATTTACCCTTTTTAACGTATACCGACTTAACGCGGCAGCTAGTGCCGCGTCCTCGCGAAAGGATGCAGCAGCCCTCTTGGGTCTCCACGTGTTTCAGCTCAGCTTTGTTGGGAATAATTCGAAGCCTGTGATTTTGGGTTCTCTAGCGCACTCCCAATTTGAGGTTCCAAGGTGCGATTTTCACTTTTCAGTCGCCGTGTCATCAAGATTTCCAGCATCGAGCACGGAGTACCGGAGCCCGGAAGCGTAAGAATAAGGTGACATTTACGAGTCTTATAACACATAATTGCGACCAGTAGATCTCACAGAATAAAATATATAGCTGTCACAGTCCCGAAGAATCTGTGCTGTGGGATAAATATTTTTCGACCTCTATTGTCATCATCTACCGGCAACAATTGTTTAGTTGGAATCTGTATATCCCTCATTGTAATAGCAAAAGTGTAATGTATTGTTTCTAAGAGAATGAAATCGATGCCTTCTTTTTACATAGATCACTGTGTAACGTAGTCACATGTATCACCTCTTTTCTAATATTGAAAAGGATATCTTCCACACAATCTATGCGACTCGTCGTGACAAGATCCACAACTTCAATTCAACTGTGCCATCGTTTACTTTTCAGAATATCTTTTGAAAAGGAATTGGGTACGAAGATGGGGTCTCCAAAAATGAACTTTGTCATCGTCATCGCTGCTTTCTTGTGTTTCGCAAGTTTAATTGTCGAAGGACAACAAACAGATACGAAATGCTCTGAATCTCGCGTTCGACGTTCTTGGGATACATACAATATGACAGAGAAGGCTCAATACTTGGAAGCGGTAAGTGTTGCAATGGATCTAGGATATCATCAAAAGTTTGTTCAAATTCATGTCGACTTCATGTCGGAAAAGCAAGCACATCAAAATTGTATGTTTATCTATTGGCATCGGATGCTATTGCTAGGTTACGAAAACATGCTCCGAAGTTTAGATTCCAAGTATAATTGTTTAACACTTCCGTATTGGGACCATCTCTCAGCGTACGCTCGTCAAGCTTCTGGACAATGTAATTCGCTTTTAAGCTGCACACCATTCCTAACCGATTCAGGGGGTGCCATGACGGGTGTCACAACGCGTTTAATCATCTACAATGTATCGATTGCTGCCTCTTCTTCGACTTGTGTCAATCAAGGGATTCTCTCACATTTCTGTGGCAATAACTCCGTTTGTGCCAAGTGTATCACTCGAGGAAGCAAGACATTCCTTAACAATGCACGCTACCCAGGAGAGGCATCACTGGGATCAGTCGTTCAACAAGTTTTTACGTATAGTGATTCAGCGAAGTTTACACAAGCCGTTGAAGGTGGTATCCACAGTAAGTTTTCAAAGATACATTTCCTATGTTTGAAAAGCATACAATATCGTACTAATTGGATCAAACTGTTTCGTAGACACACTTCATAGCGCTCTCAATGGTGTCATGGCGTTTTATCAATCTCCAGCTGACCCGATCTTTTATCTTCACCATGGTCTCATCGACTTGCTACAAGTCATCTATTTAAAGTGTCAAGTTGGTGGTTCAAATGTTGTACTCTCGTCAAACGACAAAAGCAGCGATTCTCGATGGCTTAAAGCATGTGCCAAAAGGACGTCTGGGTATTACACAAATGATGAAAACGTGACAATGCGTGTAAATGGAAGTGATGGCACGACACTTGTTAACGTATGGCAAGATCCAAACAATATTCTCTACCCGTTTTTCAAAGACTTGCCGTACAAGTACATGATGTTGATGCCAAAGATTTGGGAGAATATAGCTATACTTACGCAATCAGTGGGGGATTAGCAAACATGTATCAAAACTGCATTAATGCTACTGCATTGTCGGCAGTGAATGGAACTATCACGACACTATTAGCAAGTCGAAACAAAGTGTTCTCGAAACATCCACGCCCAATCATTGAACAAGGAACAAATGATGACGAAAAGATGAAGCGTTGGAATATTGCGCTTTACGAAGCAGCTCGAATAGTTGGCTACGACGAAAAAGCAGCACGTGAACAGACGGAAATGGTCATGTGCCGGTATCAAGCGGACTGTCTAGGTGGAGTCGAAGATTATTCAAACATTTTTCGAACCAACTTTCGGATCGACGGACATACGCGCTGCTACAATATTATCGACGGATTAGAAGCAGGAGATCTTGTCATCGGAATTCCTCAATGGAAAGACATTACGAATCATTTTGTACCATGTTTCGCCTACAGGAACAAAGGCTTCAAATAGTGCTGGCTTCCATGGTAAGGATGTTAGCATGATTTTCATCAATTATATTATAATACTATTGTTTCTTACAAAATATATCTAGGTTAACAGAATTAATATTTTGGTCCTATATTAAATTATGAGTGATACAATGTATCCTGATTTTAAGGACATCATGTAATACGATTCCGTTCCAAGATCTGGAAAAAACCGTCGATATCCAAAACCGCCGCCGCGATCTTTATCAAAGCGACGCATCCGACGCTTCGCTATCGTATTTAACGAACTTTAGAACATCATTGACTCTCAATGCGCTTCATTTCGAAGCCCAAGCAAAGTGGACATTTCACTTTGCAATCTTCCTTGCAAGCCTCAAGCCTTGAAATTGAATTTATTCATTCATACCCACCTGTCTTGTCGTAATTATGCGAATCGCAACTATTCTTGCGATTGTCGCTACTTCCGACACGGTTGTCGACGCGGTGATCCGTCGTCCGATTCTGCGTGATCTGAAAGCAACGGAACAAGAGAATGCATCTCAACTAGCCCCTGTTTCGTTTCTCTCTTCGAACGCGTATCCTGTTGATCCGTACGCCAAGTGTTACTGGAACTCAAACTTGATGTGTGAGATGAACTCGCTCAAGAACGACTTGAAACTCGGATCTACTTGTAACGTGGGTGTACCTGTTCCAACGGATAATTACGTGGGTGACAAGCGTGTGAACAAGTACGATACGGGTCTCACTGCAACGGACTATCCATTTATTGAGATTACGTCGTTAGGTCCAAAGAGTGGTTTGGGTCAACCTCAATCAACTACGACGGGAATGCTCGCATGGTCAGGCTACATGACGAATCCATCCAAAGCGCAGGATAATATTCGATTTCCAGCTGTTGGTCTGTATGACGTAAATATTTATGCATACGATTATGATCGCGACGCAGAGTGTGAAGGGTGCATTGCTGTTCGAGATACGTATCGTCCCCGTTTCAAAGAAGGCACATGTCCATCCACTTTAACCGATCAACTGAAATTCAATTCAGCTTCGATTTCGAAAGTGAGCAAGTATGAGACTGAGTATGAAAATTACGTTGCGAGTAGTAATCAATTGAATAATGTCGAAAGTGATGCTACTTGTCATGACACGTCATCAACACAAAAGATTTTCTACGATCCAAGTCCAACTCCTTTTTCAGGAACGTGCTTTAATCCAGATGGGGTCAAGTGTAATGTCGACAAGTTAAAACGAAATCCATTTAGTATTACGGAAAACATCAAACGACCGAATGTCGAGCTCGAAACAAGTCTGAATGACAAGTGTTCGTGGTGTTGTACCAAGTCCATTGCTTTGAAAGAAAAGTATACAGAGTATACCTGTCCGTCAACCAGCACTCAACCAGTCTCGACATGTGTGGGCCTTCCAGGTAGCACATGTAAGATGGAGACATGTATCAAGGCTACGGGTAATGATATTGCAGAAGCTACAATCAAGCTCAAGAATTCAATTGTTGTTGAGTCCACAAAGGTTTTAACGGAATTGGAAAAACCTGGCTCTACGGACACTGCCAATACGATCCACTATAGTATTCCATGCACTTCGTACGATGAAACTGGTACGAACACAAAGTGTCATTATAAAGTCAAGCTCTCGGATGTTGTTGATATTGGACCCAAAACGGGAAGTGGACCCAAATTTGTCACGGATCTTCCATTAAATTCGGAGAAAGCAAGTGATTATGTGTTCTGGCGAGTGAAATCTGGTAGCCACGATTGGGCAACGTGGGATCCCAAGAATGATGCGGAACTTACGTTTAAAGCATCGAGTACTAGCGTAAGTATTGAGGCATGGACAGCGTGTGGACAGATTTTATCGTTCGAGTTGATTGTCAAGATTTATTTGCATCGTACATTGACATGCGATCAATTTGCCAACATGTGGACCCCACAAGTAGCTAAAGTGTACGGTGAAGACACTTACTGTAATGTCCCCGATAGTGACTTCAGTCTCTTTAATCTCGACTACGATTACGATGTTATTATTCCAGCTGCTGTTGGGGAAGAGTACGAGCGCTTGAAAGGAACGTACAAGGATGTTAAGTGTGACATCCGAGTACGCGATAGTACTGAGCCAGAGAATTCAGTAAATCCTGCAACATTAATTGGAGAAACAAACGAGAACAAGATCAATAGAAATTTCGCAGTTGAACTCGTTCACAATCCTCATACTGCCCCGAAGACCGTGTTCCGCATTGAATGTACATTCACTCGCTTGTCGTACAATAATGGCGTCATCGTTAATAATGGCAACAATGGCAACAATGGCAACAACGGCAATAATGGCAATAATGGCAACAATGGCAATAACGGCAACAATGGCAACAACGGCAATAACGGCAATGATGGCAATAATGGCAATGACTACATTCTTCACCCTGAGAATACGATCACTTGCTTCCACAGCTTCACTATCACCGATTGCGACAAGCCTCAGATTGATCCTGACGTGGAAGAAGAGGATGTTTGCGCGTACGACTGTGCGGACAATGGCAAGCCTGGTGCTTATGAAGCATGTGGTGGAACGATCGTCACATCTAAGGCCGACAAGACTTTTGTCAAATCCAGCTCAGAAGAAACGTGTTGCACGAATTGTGATCCAAATCTGAATTGCGTTGTATTCGGTCCTACGGAAATCAAGCGGTGCGAAGTCCCATCAGTGTATCCGTATAGCCTCGCCGCTGTAAGCCCAAAACGCTTTACTAGCGGAACTACGACGACCATGGCGCTTCTTGGAGCAAGTGCGATGGTTGCCGTCGTGGCACTTGTAGTGGTGAAGCGTCGCGGCTCGAAAAACCAGGGAATAGATGATGCGTATCATCCACTTCTTGAGTAAACAGACACTATGTTGTGCGGAAGTATAACTCAATAATGAAGCAAGTTTGAATAAGTCTTTATTACTTAATCTTCACAACTAGAAATGATTTAGATCTTCTAGAAAATAGAGACTTTTTATGAGTTGATAACTAAAATAATTTCATAGCAGAACTACTATTATATAGTATTACTATATTGAGAAGATTTCACAGTTAGATATTGACGGGTTTTAGCAACAGCGTCTGGAAAGTCTTAATAAAATGCTTTCTACACTTACAGTACAACAAAGAGGTATTGCTATAGCTGAAAGATAGTACAGCGATGCTGCTTTACATACGTAGTAATGACAGCGCTTGTATGAATACTATGCCTTCAAGAAACATAATTGTTTCCAAAGTGACTTTATTTCTTTTCCTTTTCCAATTTGATCCATTGTATCATTTTAACATTGTGGGATTTAAGGACGTTAAGATGATTGTAATAGTCCGATTCATTTTACGTTATCCTTGGCGACTAACAAAAGTAAATCTAACCTACGACTTCTATATGCTACAACTACATCGAATTTAGTTGACAATACACCTCTAGTTACAAAGATAAACTTAAAGTCACTCTCTTCTTAAAATGTCATTTGCCTCTCTCTTACTGCCGAAAGAAGAAAATGGAGACAATACAATCGAGTGCCAGAAAAACAATGTATGCAAAAACAGGAGACGAGAGTGCTGACTGCATCGTGAACTTTGTTGCTTGAATCTTTCAATTGGTTGTCAAATTGTTATTCAGATCGACATGAATCAAGTGTGATCTAAGCATCTTGCAATTCTAATCAAGCATAAGATTGTGAATGAAAAGGTTTCTGCTCTTAGTCTAAGATATTCTGATTCATCTGCTTTGACATAACTGATAGAGCAAAAGATGACAGCATCTGAGACGAGAAAATTGCCAAGTAGAAAGCTAGTGAAGCAATGGATAATAGGCATCCTCCTCAATCGGAGCCGGTTTCGACGTCACGACACGATGACGGACAACGACAAGAGCGATGACTGCAATGAGTGCCGTGGCAGAAAGTAAAGCCGTTGCAGCTGGATGGTTTTGGGCAGTCTCTGTCAATAGCACGGCTCCGTAGCTGTAGCTCGGGCTTGAGTAGACGCCTTCAGTGTTGGGTTCACATCGTTTGATATCTGTATTAGCATTTGGAAGACCTAGTAATGACGTACACGTGACTTGAGTCGTCTCACATCCTTGGCAACAGCTTTTATCTTCAGTCTCAACAATTGTGCACTTTTCATCAGCCTTGACAATCGTACCACCACATGCTTCATATAAACCCGCTAACTCTTTGCCAGCACATCCTTCAAATTCACAAACAGCATTCGGTGTATCAAATGCAGGTCCTTTGCAATCTGAAATGGAAAAGTCCCGTTTGCATGTTTCAAGTGCTATTGCTCCACTATACTTTGTGTATGTAAAAGCACATTCAACATGAAAGTCTGTTGCAGCTTCGGTTGTCGGTTTATTCAGCATTTCGACAGCAAAGCGCGTGACAATTTCAGGTGAATCTTGAGTAACTTTAAGAATCTCAATTGGTAAACGACCTTCTAAAGCTCCTGTACACTCGACATTTGACACGTTCATTCGCAATTCTTCACGTGAGTACTGAAGTCCAACATTTGGATGGAAATCAAACGTGACTTCAGCAAAGTCACTACCTGGGTAAGCACACATGCTTGTGCCAATTGGCAGTCTTGAAACAGACGTTTGGTACCACATGTCATTAAACTTTTCACACACACTCATGGGGCTATTCACATGAAGATGAACGTAGAAAAAGAAACGTCGGACTAGACCACATTGTGTCCAGGCTTCCAGAATGACTTTTGTCTCTGGATTTGAAAATGTCAACACATCATCGTTCTCGTACGATACTTGTCCATAGTCCGTTTGTTTCCCAGTCTTCCAAAGCTGCCACGATTCTCCCTCAGACACGAGTTTATAGCGCCAGAAGATGTAATCACTTGAACTAGAAGTCGATGTGAACTTAAGCGTCTCAGTTGTGTCGATAAGTTCCGATAATTTCGCTCGAAAGTCACACTCTCCATCAGTACCACCAAATGACGTACAATCAAGTGCTCGATGAATTTGAGTCACAGTTTGGTAGGATTGCTCCTCTACTTGAGCCAAAACCTTTTCGGATGCTGTCTTAGCGTCTTCTGTAATCGAAGCAGTGACTGTCGCCATAGTATCACCATTTACAACAAGGCATTGATCAAAATGACATTTTTGATCGCTATCGCCGTCACAGGATCGTACATCATAATCAGAGCCACAACGATAGTCTGTCCACCACTCTTTTAACGATGTCGCCATCTTGCAGCATTTCGTACACTGACTTGGAGGAACAGGTGCAATCGTGTTATCACAATTATTATCAGCTTGAACCAGCGGATTGGTTTTAATCTTTTCTGAAGTCAGTAAATCATTCAGAACTTTATCCTTGTCAAAACATTGAGAAGCGAAACTCGAGTCGTGATTCGTGTACTCTTTCTCAAAAAAGTTGCGTTGACTCACGGAGGTTTGATCACAGCGATTCGCCATACTACAGGCATCGTTCTTGGCTTTGATTGCGAAATCAAGGTACTGAGTTACGAGTGCATTAGCTTTGTCTAGATTCTCAATTGTCAATACAGCCGTATCTTTACATTGAGGATCAGCAATATTGTCACAAAAGCTAAGAGGGCACGATGTCGTGGCTTTCGGTCGATTGTTGTCGACAATCACAAGACAGCCATCACAAGTCGCACTCGAAAAGTAATCGTAAGCACTCACTTTCAAATGATACTTGCCATATGACGTGAATGTCAAGTCGTTTATATGAGTATCACGGTTTGTTTGGTACTCTCTCCATGTCAGAATCTCGTGAAGTATCGTTTTGTCCTGTCCGTGTTCGATAACAGGAGAGAAGCTCGAAGCACTTGGATAGAGACCGAGAACTTCTTGAAATGTTAATGGGTACGACGTTCCCGTACCAACAGCTCCACGAATATCACTTCGTTTATATTCAGCATCTTGTTGACGATCAACGTAAAGAGTAATTCGTGGATCTTTTGATCCTTCAGTCAAAGTATCACGTTTGTCGGAAACGTATCCATCGGTCGGGAATGGCACCGGTAGTCCCCAGTTGGAAGCCACGTCTTGAAACAAACACACTGGTTCATCCGTCGTCACTTGATGTTTAAATCCATTGACATTGGCCCAAACACATGGACAAGTTTCTTCAGTAACTTTTGTACATGTTGGAAGACCATACTCACTCTCTGTCATCTCATACCCAGCAGGACAATTGCAAAAGCATTGTCGAGCACCATTCGCATCCAAGTATGTGACCGGAACGCCGTTGTCTAAGTTCGCACATTCCAACGATCTCGTCACGGTAAATGGATTGTACATGAATAAATCCACCACTTCTGGCAAGTCGATACAGTTTTCAAACTCTCCCTCACAATTTGTTCCACTTTTACAAATACGAAAGTTGAACGTCTTTGATACATGAGCCGAGGCCTCAAATTTCTGAACTTCGTGGTACGACTTTTCACCACTCACAAAGGAAATCACTGCGATTGGATTGATATCAAGGGTAGTATTTTCTTGAGCCAAATCAATGACAGCGCCAAGATCAGGAAATGCTTCTAATCGCTTCAAGTCGTGGGCTTCCACCTTGTCAGCAAGAAAGACAGTCGCACCACTTTGATTCGCCATATCTGGATCCTCAAGACCATGCTTCGTTTTTTCGCTGCGTTCTTCACAAGCTCCAGGTACCATTGTCGATTGAAACTTGATTTTTAAATCAGTCGCAGAGGCACTACGAACAAACGTCGACTTGACTTGATTCACCCATTGCTCCACAACTTTCAGTGCCGACTCGTTCAAGCATTTTGAAAAAGCAAGTACTACACTCACTTCTTCGTCTTCCTTGGACGTACTCGTGGTAGTACATCCAATACGTCCATTTTCATTTAAGTTATAATTCTTGAAAGATTGAGTAAGAATGTCGTTGGAAAGAAGAGCATTGTTGGGGAGATCGAACGGAAGCGAAGCAAACGAAACAGTACGTTCGCTGCTTTCGGCTAGCAGAGAATCCTTAAGACCGAACGATGTAAAACCCGCGAAAACCTCGAGAGGAAATCCTAGAGCAAGAAATCCAAGAATTTTCATGACGATTATCTTCTTGATCGCGATGAAAGTGACGTTTCCAAGGCAAAATCGAGAATGGTCAATGAGTCAAGGGAGAATCAAATTAGTTTGGCTTTGCTGTGAACGGCTTCAAGTACGGAAAGATCTTGTCTAAAGGGTCGCGGATCTTTTGATTTCAACAAACATTTGACTGACATATCCACGTATGAAAAGTCGTCAGTATTTCATTCTGGATTGGAAACGGACGGCTTTAATGCTCCAATCTTTTTATGAGATTTGTACAGTGAATTGAAACAAAATGTGCTTCTCGGACACAACAAACTAGTGATGACTTCATTCCACTCACATCAGAGGGTAAAAGCATATTCTCAACATACTTTGTCGTCATCACATGATGAATGTATGGAATCCTTTGAAGAGTAAGTGCTTTTAAATGAAGAATACCTCCGTGTTTTTGCAAGAGAGGCTCTTTTTTCTATAGTTTTATAAATACATTGTATGTGGTGATTCAATCTGTCAAATGTGAGCAGATGTGTGTGTATGACAAAACGCACATTCGTATGGCACGGCACATCTTGGTAGCTAGAGATTTGTAAGGGATGTCTTCATGATCAAATGTAACGTCACGTGCTTGATGCTCAAAGTTTTGAGCTCTTTAATCATTTGTAAGATTTGATTTCAATTTAACGATTGAATTGTTCAAGCACACAAGTGTAAGTGATGAGTAGCAGCTCGTGACTCTTTCTTTATTTGTTACATCATCTGACGGAGTACAGCCGGATCATAGTGTATGCTCAAGTCACACTATTGGTCCTTAATCTTTGAGCAAAGCGCAACAGTCTGGTGCGGTTGAATGAGATAGAACACCGAAAAAGAGGTCCTTCGGACGTGTGGGCTGCCACAACAGAGTATTGTAAATATTAACATATATAGTAGTTGTTTAGATGCTATTTTATGGCACTCTTGACTTAAAATCGCGAAGTAAGTCTTGATTACTTGACGGTCTCTCGGCTCCACTCCTGGGAGGAGAGTACAAGCCTAACCTCTAAGCTTTCACTAAGTGAGATACATGAACACCCTTTGCACTTGAAAGCACGTGTTCGTCAAGTGTGTTCGTGCTCAACGACCGAATATATATAGTCTATATTCTTCATACAAGTAGAACACATCCTGAATAAAAATCAGTCCCCTGGACAGCCATACACGCTTTATAAGCTCATGTCTATTGGTAGCCCAGGAAGATAGTGCACTTGGCGGTCAAAAGGCTGTAAGGGATAATCTCTCGCCTGAATGCGCTTGTTAGCAGTGAAAATGCGCGGTGAGACAGAACGAGAGAGGTCTTAACCAGAAGTTAGTAGAAGGAGAACCGGCTTCCTTCTTGCTTTATCCGCTAAGCCCTTCGGCGGAATCAGCTGAAATTCCGACAAAAAAAGGTTGAGATAGCCACGAGGATAGCCACGAGGTCGGCCAAACTTCTGATGAACAGCGCGTTGTGTCAGTGGGAGCCGATTGAATAGTTTGCGCGCAGAATGCGAATTTATGTGCGGAGTCTCTATATAGGAAAGAATTATAAACATGGGAAGTGTCGAAGCAACATAAGTCGCCGATGTTCACACCGCCAAACCTGGCATACCGTGTGTGATTAAAATCCTTGCCACGTGTCACGTGAGGCAAGAAAGAGAAAATTACGGCTCAAAATTTGAAAGCTGTCATCGCCGCATTTGTAGCATACCGCCACCCGGAACTACCATCTTGTGGAGGAGGGTGCGACCCGAACCGTGAATTTCTGCGTCCACCTAATCTCTGCACGAGGATGTGCTGGGGCTGTATTAAATATGGAGTACAACTTTCAAATCGCGACAGTCGGTTATGTACTGGAGATTTAGCTTATACGAGCATACAAGAGGCAATGAATCAAGTCATACTGAGCAGAAAAATGATGATCTTTAGCTGCCGATGCTAATTACCGCGATATTTGCTGATGCTACATCTATGGCGGTACCAGACATAAACGTTCTGTGCGCTTACTTATCTCTTGATGGAGCGGTACAACTAATCTTGCATTAGCCCCCTTGCGGGGAATCGACTGTCCTAAGTAGACACAGGGCGAATAGCAGAGATATGAGTGAGTCGTATCATGTGGCTGCCATAAAGACCAGTCCTAAATCAAGTGAATTTCTATAAGAAAAATGATACCACAACTTTAATTTATTGGCCGCGTTTGTGAAGCCATAAATCACATAGATATATATGTGTCGTGCAATTATGTACGACAAGTAACTGGCACGATTCATAACAATACACGAGAGTAATGACGTTGACATATACATATACGATACCCGTGCGATGGAAGCACTGATTGAGGTTTCAGTTTTTATGCTTCATATGAAGCTAAAGGTCTTCGACAGAGTGAAACGTTGTCTTATCCGAGACTTGAATCGATATATGATTCTATCTGTGGCATGGTTAAAACCTCATGAGCCATAAATCGCCTATAATTTAGATACATTGAGCTTAATAGATTTTATTGCTAGTAAAGATTTGGTAAGTCATGGAACACTTCAGCCCGAAAGCAATAGCGTTTTCTGTGCGGACATAGAGATGCGAAAGCTTCAGTACCATTTGTAATGGTACTGAAGCTTTCGCATCTTTATGTCAGAGAAATAATATTGCTTATTGCCTTGAGCTAAGCTTTAGAAGGTGGCAGCGGTAGTAAACCGCGTTTTTTTAAATATACTAGGGGTAGTGATCAGTTGAAAGTTGCTATGTATTATCTTATTACACGGCTATACCTAA
>NW_020187404.1:368720-368922 GCF_900000015.1 Plasmopara halstedii | reverse complement strand
AAGTGGTTCGGTACAAGGCTCGGCTCGTGGCGAAGGGTTTTAAGCAAAAGTTCGGCGTGGACTTCTTCGAAACCTACTCACCGGTGGCCAACATGAACTCGATTCGTGTGGTGTCGGTGGTTACGGTGAAGGAGAAGTACGTGAAAGAGCAGTTGGATGCGGACACGGCATTTCTCATCAGCGATCTCAAGGAACGCGTGTT
>NW_020187404.1:368474-368710 GCF_900000015.1 Plasmopara halstedii | reverse complement strand
CGAAGTTTCAATCGCCGACCACGGATGCGGGCAGGAACGAGATGCGGAAGAAGCCGTACCGATCATTGATCGGATGCCTGTTGTACATCACCACTTGTACACGCCTCGACGTGGTGACGCAGCTGTCAAGGTTCTTAGAAAACCCAGGAAAACAGCACTGGAAGGCGGCCATCCGCGTTCTTCGTTACTTCAAGATTACGAAGGCGATTAGGATCGTCTACCAAGGGGGCACAAGC
>NW_020187404.1:368289-368464 GCF_900000015.1 Plasmopara halstedii | reverse complement strand
TTTTCCGTCAAGATCGCTGACCAAGTCATCACGTGTACTGGAGCTAGTACACACGGACATGATGGGACCCATGAAGACGAAGTCAAAGGTTGGAGCAATATACGTGCTCACCTTCGTCGACGACCACTCGAGGCTTGTGCTCGTGTACTTCCTCAAGAAGAAGAGTGAAGTGGTT
>NW_020187404.1:368075-368178 GCF_900000015.1 Plasmopara halstedii | reverse complement strand
GATGGAGATCGACCACCAGAGGTCAGCAAATTTACTGACCATCAAGCAAACGCGCTACTTTGATGACGTGGTGGAGCGCTTTAATCAGCAGGACGTCAAGGCG
>NW_020187404.1:367950-368065 GCF_900000015.1 Plasmopara halstedii | reverse complement strand
ACTCGACAAGGCGATCTACGGATTGAAGCAAGCGGCGAGCGCATGGAACAAGACGATCGATCGCGTCTTCATGAAGCTTGGCTTCAAGAGCTGCGGGGCAGACCAGTGCGGGTAT
>NW_020187404.1:360558-360725 GCF_900000015.1 Plasmopara halstedii | reverse complement strand
GAAAACGCTCCTCGCTGATCTCCGTCAACGACGAACTACGAATGCCGTAAACGAGATCATCACCCCAAAGCCTCGCACGCAACACAAGTAGTTGCACCCCCAAGTCTCGATTTGTCGGTGGAGATTGTAAGGATTGCGCCGACAGCTCTGTCGATGCAAGCGCGGTT
>NW_020187404.1:360471-360548 GCF_900000015.1 Plasmopara halstedii | reverse complement strand
GATACCAATTAACCGCTTTAGGAATTTACGACGTGCTTACGTATGAAAGAGTTAGCTGGACACCGCGTGTGGAAGCT
>NW_020187404.1:359610-360461 GCF_900000015.1 Plasmopara halstedii | reverse complement strand
CCAGCGCACGGTGGCGCTGAGCTCGGCGGAGGCGGAGTACATGGCACTGAGTCTGTGCTCTCAAGAAGTACTCTTGGTGCGGGCGATGCTCAAGGACCTTGGTCATGAGCAAGTGGGAGCGACTCGCATATGGGAAGACAACCAAGGGGCGATCGCGCTGGCGTCGAATGCCGGCTTCAACGCATGGACCAAGCACGTGGACATTCGCCATCACTTCATCCTAGAGAACGTGGCAAGGGAGGCTATCGATGTCAACTACATCGGCACGGAAAAGCAGTTAGCAGACATGATGACGAAGCCGCTGGGAACCAAGCGACTTCAGGTACTTCGCTCGGAGAGCGGAGTACGCGCCAAGCCCGCTGCACATTAGCGGCGAGTGGGAGTGTTGAAGTGGTGTCGCGTAATGAGAGCTGGACGAGCCAACTGACTCGACGAATGATGACTGGGATCCGTATGGCAAAATCTGATTGGGTGATAATGGAGTAAGTGCTGGATGTGATTGGATCACATCCAGAACATCTTTCTCGCGACTTTCATCTTGTCGGGGCATCGCAGGGAGAATCTCGAGAGCGGCTGCTACCAAGGAACAGGGAACAAGAAGGGCACACAGTAAGGTAATTACAGACATGTAGGAAGGGTAGATTGTGTAGCTGCTAACTAATTCACTCTGGCATTTGCCTTCCACTATTCAACAATTCGCATACATTTATGAAACTGCATCCTATACTGAATACTGTGATGTCGTTATGGTTCAACCCATATCCATTGGCGATGCAATGCAAAATTGATGATGGTACTGTGTTTTATTCCATGTAGTATGTAAGGATTGCACCGACAAGTTTGTCGACGCA
>NW_020187404.1:323462-359600 GCF_900000015.1 Plasmopara halstedii | reverse complement strand
TTAGCATGCAGCCGACATTTCTTGCATGTCTGGTACGATTACGATTTTGTCCGCTGAGAAGCTCAAACCCGCGCCACACAGTGTAAGGTCCAGAAGCATTGACACTCGACCCACACCACCGGGTCTAGGGTAGTGATCATATATCGTCCTCTCCAGTGATTTTTTTGGGATGACACGGCAGTTAATCCGTTTATATTAAAATACACTTGTGCCATAACAAAAACCCTTTTGAGATGCTTCATTGAGACTTTCTATTCTCTGACTATCTTGTCAAGATCAAATCCATTGTTGATTTTACCAATGCAACTATTCCAGGCTTACTCAAGTGGTTTCTTCTAGTGAATTATTTGCATAAAATAGAGTATATTATGCCGACATGGAGCAATCGCTTCTAGAATGCATGTCACATAGAGTTGGGGTGCGAGAGATTAGGCGGGTTGAGAAAATCCTAATTAAGCCTTTAATTTTTGCCCATCCAGTTAAAACGCTCATTTCATGTCTGTGGTGATACGTCGCCTTTGGTGAAGGGTTCGCTCTTCTCAGGCAGGTGCCAATGGGCATAAACGCATCAAAACGTTCAAGTACCGCCAGCTTTAAGTGGCAGCAAAAAATACCTAGCTCATGATAAATGAACACGTCATCTCTCGGTACGAGCGCTTTTTCAAATAACAGCATCAGTCGAGTTGGCAATACAAGCGTTTCAGTGCCTGTGAGACAAACAATGTTTTCTCTTTAAGGACCAAAAAGCCGACGGTTGTGACTGCACTTTCAACGTTCAAAATGCTCTCGATTGCGTCGTCTTCGTCAGGTATGCGGCAGTCAAAGAAGCATACGACCCCGTCTTCGGACGCTGTGAGCGGCGTTGGATGCAGGTTTGCGTCAACAACATTGTGAGCTCTCGCCGAGTTTAGGATGCGTACAACGTACGGGGACTGTGCAGCATGTGTTGCACTTTTAAGGCCGATTTTTTTGTGTTTATTAAGAATATGTGCCGCTTTATCGAAGCGTTGATTGCACATTTGCACCGATGAAGTTTAGATTATTTATCGCTCATGAGGGTCTCATGTACAGATTACTGTACGAGACACGTGATGATTGGTCTTTTTGGTATAATAAGACTCGGTGCTTGATACGTGATGCCACCCAACAAATATAAAAAAGTCGGTAAGCATGTGCTTGCGCACGTGTGAAACGTTTTTAAACAAATGACATCTCACCACTGCGGCTGCGCCTTAGGTCAGTGTGCCGGCTCTGACAAAGAGCTGGCAGCCCGTAAGCATAGTTTATTTTGAACTTTTATGCAGACGCATCCGGTTATGGCAATGAGGACTTCGTGAACTATCTGAACAAAATTGGTTATTTTGCTGCTGTCAACCACAACACTACCGGCGAGGAAACAGACAAGCTGTTCCTCAGAATTTTTGTCAACTTGATTTGCCGGTGGCCACTGTATTGGATCGAATTCTCCGCTTTACACCGAAACTCTTGCAAAGTTTGTTTAGAACGTCCTCGCAACAAATTGAGCATTTCACCCGCTGACCGTAACGCCACAAAGTGGCTTTGATCATCGTGGGATGAGCTGTCAATCATATTCAAATTCCTGATATCAGAGCGGCTACACTTCGTAGCAAATTTGTTCTAATATCAATAGGATTGCCAGAGACAGCTAGACACGCGCGAGTATGTAGCAGGGCGTTTATTTTGAACGCGATGAATTGTCAAAAGCATGCAGTCTCTGCAGTCTTGAAGACTAGGTTGTGACTACCGTTCGCGGTTGTAGTAAAAAGATATTATCAAGTTGCACTCTTTACAAATCTAAGAGAATAGAAACACAATTTGTGTTCTACGTGGCATTAGTAAAGATATATCACGAGCCAGTCGGATGTGAAACGTGTCTGTACAGGCATTAGACGCTACATAGCCTTAGCTTTGAGGTAGCGACACGAATATAGTGCGATGACCTGTGGTTTGAGAGCAATAGGTCTACATGTAAAGGCCGACGCATCGACGTTTGTGGGCTCTGACCCAGCGCGACAAGAAGCTTCAGGCGGCTTGAAGCGCAATGTCGATGTGATAAGAGGAGTGTCCGCGAGTCTTACGTTGGCGAATAGGTAAGCTGGACTTTCTGAGCTAAGTCTAGCTAGTTGCTGACGTGCTGGGATATCGTCAAGTCCCTCGGTGGGGTGTCGCAGCACTTGGCTTTGTTTTAAAGGGCACGAAGTACGTAATTCATGCAGAAAAAACAGTGAGCACCTGCTTTTTGTCGAATGTGTCGTTGGGTGAAGCCGGCAATCTTGGTCACGACGCGAAAAACCAATTTGACCCTCTCATCGGAGGACACCCCGGCATCTTTACCCAGAATTACTTTTGGCGTATCGATCGCGAGAACCGCGCCTATTTTGGGGGATTGTTTGGCTGATGTCTGAGAGAACTGAAAGCGAATCCCGGTGCAAGTATGCCCTGAAGTGCAGGCACGACATCTACAAAGGGTGAGGTAAGTCGTTAAGCAAAGTCGTTGCTCCTGAGCCATCGCTTTTGCGCAGTGTCTTTAAATGACGGTAATCGCGTGAGATCCAAAGTCTCCCGCGACTTGGTGAGGGTGTGACGGCATGTACTGTAGTCTTCTATGCTAACATCCTAAACTTTTGGAACCAAAACAATAATTCACATTTGAACGAAATACGCATTGCACTTTTGTTGTCACGAATGTTCATACGTGTTTATGAAGATAGGTCCGTGGTTGCACTGTGGCTGCCAGCCGCACATAAGACCGTTTATTTTAAATATTAGTCTAACGCACATTCATGCGTTTTAGCCTGCAGAATTCATTCTAAACATACCCCCGAATTAGTATAGCTTACTAGACCAAATTAGGTTAGAGGCTCTTGGGCTTGAAGCGTACAAGCCAACTTCTATGCATTTGTGCATAGGCTTGAAGCGTACAAGCCAACTTCTATGCATTTGTTACAGCGGGTTCCGAGAGAATTATGGCATATGTGCAAATTGCACGGATATCTCGTTGCTGCATGCGCCAAACACTGCTCATACATGACTCCTTGAAACGACGACTGATCCACTGAATCATCTCGGCGTCCTCCGTACTGAGGTCGCGTTGGTATTGTCATAATTATCTGCAGCTTAACATTCAGTATCAGCAAGGCGTTTAGTGTCGTCAGCAGAGCTCATATGCTCTTGTTCACTAAGCTTGACAGACGAATAAGGATCGTCCAAGATATTCCCTCGTTGTACGTCAGCAAAGTAAAACAGATTATTGATATAGTTTATATCAGAAATAATCACCCCATCACTATTTTCAAGACAATGAGCCTTTGTGTGCTTGACGTTAAAACACAGTCAGCTAGCAGTCCACCAAAATTCGAAGCCAACGGCAATGCTAGAGCGCTCATTTGGTAGCAATTTCGTAATGTATCTACTGAAAAAGAAAAGCGAAAAATACACCCTTTCAAGCAAATCTGGTTCATGGCTCGCCGCCAAAAGAGGTACACAAGAGAATGTTTGACTTGCAGTTGATCTTGCACAATTTAATGGTGCGGGTGCAAACGACTACACAAGTCAAGTTTTGTCTTACTTGTCGCAATTTTTCGAGTGTCTATTCGCTCGACGGCAAACCTAGTGTTGAGATTAGTAAAGCACAGTTTCTTACTACAAGATTGATGCTTTTACAAAAAACCAGGACTTAAGAAGTGAAAGATGAATGCAGATGTAATCCTGCAGTTTTTAATTTCCTAAGGCGATGGACTTGACCTTTCGTTTAAGCTGTGATGTTATGCGAACTCAAAACGCATTGAAGTGAGGGGACACAGCAAGCAAGATAAAATTGTCCTAATAGGCCAATTAGGGTAGATTCTCAATAAGTGATGATAACCAATTTTTCTTGCAGCGCGTTCAGACGTTTGAGCAAATTCGAAGTCTACATGTTGATTGCGGCATGAACAAAGTGAAGAGATAAAGTACATGATATTATCAACACAGGCTCCTAAATTGTGTGGATCAGAAATCTGCAACGAGTCTCCTTGTCCAGTACTTCATTATATCTGTAGCAACGCTGACTGGCCTTCATCCAGTTTTGCTTCAATTCTTTTCATAGCAACTTAAAGTTTCTCCATTATGGCCAATAGTGTTTATATTCGAACCATATGCGTGTGAAGTTGCCGACGGTGATTCAGCACGCTACCAACCGAGGTCACTGCGACTCTTCCTGTATATACGCATCGTGGACGAAGCTTATGCGTGAAAGATTGATCTACAGGAGGTGAATGTGCAATTAAGTTGTTAACATCAAGACTCTCTTCAGCTTTTGAAGCATTAAGCGACCCACAACAATTGTGATCGTTGTCTATAACTCTTGAGCCGAGACATTGTGTTGAAAAGAGTTTTAAGTTAAACGAATCCGCACGATCGATCATAAACACTTGGCCACAGAACCCGTGAGTCTCACAGCTTCGGCCAGTATCACCGAAACCACACTGGACAACTTCAACGCCTGTTATAGAGGCTGAGGATTCTTTTAGCAACGCTGCCATAAATCTTGCATATCGGAAGCCTTTTACGAGTACCTCCCCGTGATATATCTCTAACAACACAACAAATGACATAAAGTGTTCAAGTTGCATATCATACTTTGAAAATGGCATCGTAAGCGAAAATGATTATATGAAATTGAGGTGGGGGGCTCAAATGTTGTCCATCACTTTTGATTGGATAAGCTAAAGTTGGGGAAGCAGCTTATTGGCAAATGCGGTAGTCACATGCGGAAGCTCAATTAAAGAGGTTTGATAATAGTATTGACCAATCCATATGTACAAATATAGTTCCAGAACTATTCTCATATAAACCAGTACCTCTTGTAAATATCATACATCCCTTCGAACTCCTCTACAGATTGTATGATTGTAAGAGACCTAGTTAGCGATATTGCTAGATTTTGTACAAAGGCTGTTAAATGTGAAAGAACTCGTATTATATTTGTATAATCGGCATTATAGAATAAGCCAAAAATCTGATACTACATTAACAGTGGATGCGAAAAAGTAATACTCCAAGACAGATGGTCTGGACTCAAACAGAACCCATTACTTACCGTTTGCAACCCTACCGCTGTGCTGTACCTCCCTCTTTCCTTTTGTAGGTCCCCAAAACGGCCTGACTAGAAGGAGATAGCGAAATCTAAACGAGATCAACTTGTGGAATGAATGACCGAAAGTATCCAGGTTAAAGTTGTAGCGCAAATCTATCCATGATAAAGGCGTGCGCAGGTCTCACAGCTCGTTCGTCAT
Organism: Plasmopara halstedii; assembly: GCF_900000015.1. NCBI lineage: Eukaryota > Oomycota > Peronosporomycetes > Peronosporales > Peronosporaceae > Plasmopara > Plasmopara halstedii. The sequence continues at coordinate 354,303 of NW_020187404.1, read as the reverse complement.
GCCGGCAAAATATTTTTCAGTGTTAAGGCTTTGATTCCTTACTGTGGCTGTTTATAAATTGATCAGGAGTGAGACAGTGAACATAATCCGATAACAGAACATAGTAGCAATACTATCATTTTTTTCAGCTGTCTGAATTGATTTTTTCAATATTTTAGCGTTCCTGATGTGTAGCATATGAAAATCAGACCGGACATCAGGATAAATCGATTAAGTCGATTACTGTTCAAAACACGCGGTCTTCACCACTCTGTCGCCATTCCTCCACCAAAGTAGACGATGAAGTCAAAGCAGCCAAAGTGGAAGGAGTTTCACTGTCCACCACTATCGGAATCACGCAAGGATCAGATTATTCGCGAGGCCCATCGTGCGTGCAAAGAATTACTACGTTTCTCAACAAGTGATGTTGTTAACATTAACAGCACAGACTCGAGTCTTGATTGCGAAGAAGAGCATTTGCACTACGGTCTTAAATGGGAATTTACAGAACAGATGGAGAGCATTCGTGTGGAGAAAGTCAGAGTCAAATCTGAGACTAAGAAAAGCGTCTACTATTTTCGAGGGATCACTCAGATGGAGTCCAGGATCGAGGAAATTATGGAACTTTACGACGTAGACATGACACATCCTAACATGCAGCTGGAAAAAAAGTTGTCGCCGGATATTTTACACTCGATCGTGCTGTACGAGATTCAACCCTACCGTTTAGATAACAGTACCGTTTTCATCGGAATACGCTGGTCAGCTTTGCGGTCTCCTTACGTCATGATACGGAATCGTGACTTTTGCTGCCTCGAAATTCAGCGCCGCCTTACATTGGCCGACGGTCGACGAGGCTTTGTTCGATGTCTGCACTCAGTCAAGATCAAGAGCTGTCCGGATATGGAAAAGTCTCATGGCTTTGTAAGAGGCAGTATCTATCGCTCAGGTACGGTGTTCATTGAGAACAAGCGCGACCGCAAGACACTTGACATTGTTCAAGCAGTGTACACCGACTTGAAAGGAAATGTACCACAGTGGGTAGCGGTCAAAGGATTGCGACGAAGACTCATGAGTTTAGAGCATTTAAAAAAATACGTTCACATGAAGCGCGTTGCCAGTCAAACCTTTGCGCGTCGAAGCGAATTAATGTCACCAGGGAACGTCAAGACGTGTTTTGTGTGTGTGGACGATATTGGCACGTTCAAAAGGCGATATAACTGTCAAAAGTGTGGCGAGGTACGTTTGGACTTTGATAAACGAGGTTTCTCTATCGATCATCCTATTTCTCTTCTTGGTAATCTAATGAATCGTTATGTCGTCATTACTTTGCAGGTGATCTGTGCCCGTTGTAAACTAACTATCAATGCAGATATTCCAGTTGTTGGCAAGATGAAATTAACAATATGCAGTTTGTGCTCGCTAGCCATCAATCGCAGTGCACTACCAGACAACAGTTCGGACGAAATTGATGGGCTTAACCACAGACCATTCTCAGCGACAATTCAGCCGACTTATGAACACTTTGGATGCGAAGATCATGCGCCCATACGCAAGCGGGCTTTGAGTTTCAACTCGTTTCACACGGCAAATTTCGATCACACGTCACTGCAGAGTTCGGTCTTAGCTCGTGAATTCTAGAAAAATATATACTAGAGAAAGATATCTATACTTTTCAGAATTTTATGCTATTTAACTTAACAGCATAGAAATGGGAAGCTTATGTATATATGTTGTACGTATGAAAACATACATTAACACATTGGCTTAATTTTGTGTGCTCGAAAATGCTCTAGCCAAAACTTATTGAAGGAATATATAAGTGATAAGCGAAGGCTAAAATCTTTTGAGCGATATTTATAAGAACACAACTTGGTCCATTGGATATAGTGCCATAGAGTATCCAAAAACTTCTTTTTGATAACCTTAGGTGCCACTGCTAAAAAAACGCAGGATACCTTCACAAACCGATTTACAAATCACAAATCATCTTTTAGTAATAACAATGCGAGGTATGAGAATGATGCAATTATGATCATTACTTTACGTGTAAATATAGTATGCACTACTGTAATCATCGTGGCTTTCTATATATCTGAATTATGCAGCGACAGGCAAGACTACGACACCACGAAATATCACCCAAAACAAGGCATCAGCATTGACACCTCATCCTGCCATTGCTGTGCTTGCTTAAATGTCGTACGTGTGCTAGAACCAAAGGACATTGGAGCGTTTATTTGCTCTCAAATGCTGAATACGATCCTTAGCGTACCCCCAGACGTCGATTTGCTTGCCCAGATCGTGCTGTTGAAAGCGATAAGCGCTGATGGCACACGCTAAGATAATGGTCTCTTGATAGTAACACAATTCAAGGCATGGTGCTTTTGGAGTTGAAATACAACAGAAAAAGTGGTCGCATGAACTGTCGACAGTGCTCCCGACACAAATAGGCAAAGTAGAGTTGATACAAGAATGGCGATCGGTATATTGCTGCAAAACATACATGACTTAAACATGTAACTACACTGGCTATGCAACAGGGAGTTAGTGTTGGCACTGATGCATTCACATATGCAGTTGAAGTTCAACGTACCAATCGCCCGGAAGAATTAAGTGAAAATGGGCGCCTATTCCAATAACACGCGGTCTCTTGATGGAGCAAACAAGTGATTATCTAGAAGCCCATCGGGCAGCGACTGACGCGTTTTATAGGATTACCATTCTCGTCGAATTTTTCCATCTCTGCGAGTTTGTTAGGTGATATAGCCGGGTGTCCAGGCGGCAGCACCAATTCGCCTGGTGTTTTTCTAGTCAAATACTCTAGCATTCCATTAAGCACGCCAACTGCATAACATCAAACAACAATTTAGCAATACTGCTGAACTCTATCTACACTTGATATCGCACTTGTCAAGAGAACGGATCCTGTCACCATGGAAGGTGAGAATAGACGCAGTTGCGTTACTGACGTCAGATCTTCGTCAAACAATATCATTGCAAAAGAGAGCAACCCCGACAATGCCATAGTACAGATGCCCGAGGCCGCCATCAACTATATCTCGCAGATGTGAGGTATGAATTTCTAGCACGCAGCAAAAATCAATGAACAACATAGATCACCATACTAAGGAAGCGTCATTTGTCACGACGGACAAAACAGACGATCTCGATGAAGGAGAAGTGATCGGTGGATCCAACGCTTTGCTACCTTGACCAGGTAATTTACGCAATTTAGCACTCATTTCGAAATACACTGAACTTCGAAATACACTGAACTTCTCAACGCAAATTTAAGCGATATGATAGACCAACACAAATACCTCATAATAGTGACACAGAGAAAAAAACCGGGCGGATCAGGAAAACAAAAAACGTAGTTACGATAGAGAAGCCTTGGTGTAACAATCCCACTCACTACAGCGCAGACCAGACGCATTCTCAATACTTTCAATCAAAATGCTTACAGTGCGCAGAGTAACGTGGCATGCGGCAATGTTAGTGTCTGGTCATAGCGAATATAATATTATCATTGCTAATGAATTAAATGTACACTTAAACGAGACGAAACTCTACCAATACAATCGGATAACATTCTTTGCTGATCATACGGGATCCCCATCGTCTTTGCCCCTTTCCTTAACCTGAAATCTGGTCTGATCCTACCTCCGCGACCGGAAACATTGACCTGTCCACTTTAGTCTCATGCCTCTCTGCAATATCCCACGCATATTCTTCTTCACTTTTCGCTTGTATTTACCGTCAAGCTATTAGAAAACTATAATCATAAGCGTATGAGCATGTGGCGTTGCGAGTGAATGTAACTCAAAAACCTCACCGACCCATCGCACATGGTTTCACAGGATAAAGAGTATGCATCACAACAGTAACATGGATTGGAAGTGCATACAGAAAAAGGGTCCGTCCAACCAACCTGATGGTTTATCAGCACTCCTCAACTTCCGCAGAAACGCGTTGTCGAGTATGCGAGGCGTTAGCTTGTCTTTACTTCTCCTCGCAGTCATCGCTTTAGTCAATCCAAGAAATTCAATGTCGAAATTAGTGGCTCCCAACGTCCAGCTTAATCGCGCTTTAATGGCTGGTTCGAACGATTCTCAAGCAAAAAAGTCAATGAGAGTGGTGAAGAAGGTTGGTGAAGACAATAACGGTGAAGAAAGAGGGTCATTCGCTGACATTTTCAGAAGAATTTGGGAGAAAATTTGCGACTTCTTTGCCAAGATTTTCCGGACACGAAAGAGTATATCTAACACTGATCACCAAGAGATGACAGCGCAAGATTTAGAATGGTTTAATTATTTAAACTACAAACGAGCGTCACATGTGCATCAAGAAAACCCTCCGAAAATACTAACGCCGCATGAAATCATTTTGACCACACTTTCAAAACGAAAGTCGAAGTCTCCGTTTGATGCGATCGTGCAAACTCCATTAGAATTGTCGCCAGACGCCGAAGCGGAGGTTGCCGCGCTGGTGAAAGCCGGTACCCGCCTAGACACGAGAATTTTGCTCAATGGAGCGGGAACTGTCAACGAATCTCGGCTCAAGGATTCAACTTATAATAGTTTGGCTAAATATATCATGATATTTGAGCTGACTGCCGATGAATATCATGGGCAGGACATTTATGGAGTTGAAAAGCTCTTAGAGTCGAAAGCTGTAAAAGAAGAAGAACTTGTCTCATACATCCTCAATGAAACAGACATCGAAGGCTATGCCCCACTTTGGAAACCCATCCTCGAGCGATTGACAGCTGGTCTGCTGACTAAGTGGCTGAAGGATAAAATGCCTTCACTAGACGTCATGGATACGTTGATGGCAGAGTCAGAATTCCGTCCCACTTTCAAATTTTGGAAGATGTATGATCAGTTGAAGAAAACAAGCAAATAAGTCGCACTTTTGTTGAAAGAATGCGCAAGTTGTAAAGATGCCGTGACCAGGTACATGAAGGCTAGCTTTTCTTTTATTCATGTCGCCCTAGATGTCTTATTGATAATAGATCGAAACTTCGTACCTCTAACATGAATGTTTTTATCGTCTTGCGTGAACATTTGCTGTCATCATCCTGATGAATAGCACATCTTAATCAAAAAGTTGCTAAAAAATAGGTGACAGTAGAGCTTATGCAACGAGACCTGAACTACAGCTATCACGCTCATCATGTCATCTCATACGAGCTCATATTATCAGCTCCAATTATTTGCAACATCAACATTTGGCACACCGTCTATCAATCACTTCGTTACCATTATTTTGTTCATCATCACAAACAATTTTGACGATGTTCGTGTTTGGAAGAGCACACATTGTTGTCTGAACAGCCCTGAAACGGCACCTCGATTTTCCTACGGCCATAGCAGCAGTAGCGACAGCTACTTGCGGTGACTGAAGCTCTTGCCGAGACTTCATGGTTGCAATGATGTAGTAATTTTTATCACCTATGCAAAGTTCGTCGGCGTATAGCTATTAATACAATGCGAGCAGCTGAGCAGATCGTAAAACACAACGACAAACATGTCGTAACACTGGTCAGGACTTGTGCAGCTAGTCTAAAGCCTTGTCTTTCCGCTGACTTTCATGAAAATTACACCTTTGTTGAAATGTGAGGGCTGTATATCTCGTTAAGCGCAAAGCTGTATTCTATCTCGAATGAGCAGCAATTGCACGAGGTAGAAAACACGATCCAGAAAATGTTGATTCAGGTAGTCTTCCGACGAACAAACCATGACACCCAGTTCAGAAACAAAGGACCAGATTGTTCGATCGACAGGATCTCAGCGAAAAAGTTATATTTGCTAAGCCTTTTTGCACTCTTAAACTACGACGAGAAATAACTTACGGTACCTTGTGCATGAGTAACAAAAGCTAGATGGAACAGGGGCTTAGTACAACCATCTTCAGCGTTGCGCTGTCTAGCCGGAAATGTTCGATCTCGTTGCGGTCAGAATTTTAAACCGGAAAGATTCCCAAATGTCGAGAATGTGCACGGTCGCACCAAAAAATGCGTGATAACATAACGGATCGATAAGTAGCTAACATTTTATCTCTCGCGCGTGTGAAAAACTTTCACGTTGTTATGGAGACTCAGAGTCAATCGCATGTAAGAGTTCGTATTTACGGCATCAAATTATTTCCACATATGCATACCTTGCTTTTGAAGGGTCGGGTGATGCTAAAATTGCTCAAGATTAGATCGAAAAAACTATTTGCGGAGAGTCAACCTCGCAAAGGTATTGAGTATTGAGCAACCTTTTATTGTCCAGGGGCAGTTTGGTATAGCCCATCTACCATTTTCGATTTTAATGAGAAACGAATTTCGTCTGCGCTGAGCTCACTGACACAAGTGGAGTCAACTTCTTACAGCAGAACTTTTTTTTGAATAAAGTCAGTATTCAACACACCTATAAATCGTAGTCGAGTCTGGGTTTTAGGTATTTTATCACAAAAACCCGTTCCTCATTTTTATGAAAAAAATGTTTCCTTTGGGTTTTATGAAACACAGACTAATTTCGAGCCAAACGCAGGTCCCAAGCGGACTTTACAGTCCATATTCTCCTCGTTCTTGTGTTCTTGCCATCATCACAGCGGCTAGTAGCGTGGTACCCCCTTGACGGCTAAATCAATGACAGACTGCAACCAAGCAGATGTCTCCGTCGATCTTGCCCTTGACGCATCCGCCGTTAATCTTGCTAGAGAATGCGTTGGTGCTGCAGCAGTCCCTACTAAAAAATGGGGGGGGGATAAAAGTCAAAGACGTTTGGTGTTTAATTACTGACTTTTTGCAACCACATAAAGCACAGTCTACCACCTGTAAACACTGCAAAGACTGCAAAGGCTGCGTCACTTATCGACTTGAATCGGAACGTGCTAGAGCTCAGTTTTGAAGCCATTTTTTGAGTCCATGATGTAGCTTGAGGTTGATGAGTGCCCCGAATTGTTTGTCTCGTCGTGCTTGAAGAAGAGAAAGCAATCTGGATCAATTGCAAATCACTCGACAAACACAAACCAGTCTTCTTTACACAATTACATTCTATCGGATATCTTTAAAAGAAAAAAACATATAGCTAGTTGTCATGCACTATTCTATCACTGGACCATCCTTCCATCGCATTGAAAAAGAGAATTTACGAAAAGGGCCATATGGCTCAACTTTTTGCCGACGATCTTAGTCCTGTCATTTAACGCTTGATCTTTCTATTACTGGAGCTATAAAACCGACGATACTACCACAGAAAGTGGGCGTGGAAATTGCTGCAGTAAAATATCCTGGAGTGTTCTTAAACGAGTTTGTGAGCCACGGCCTACATTTCATCCTGAAGGACATTTTTGCAGCCACCAAAAGCAAGCGAGGAAGAGCTGTCTCAGACTATCTCGATGGTAACTTATTCGAGTATTTGTTTACATTCGCTTCTAACTGTAAATAACTCGTATATCATTCTTTTCATATCAAGGCAAAACTTATTGAACAACAAAAAATGAGGAAGTGCCGGCATTACTGTAACCTGCTGGCACAAGCCTGTAAAAAAGTGCATTTATTATTCATGGTATTTTTCATTATGAAATATTATAAAAACTCAGCTCAAGATTTCAATTTCAGTGCAGTCAATACGAAAGCAAGTGCTCAGAAAGTGTTCGATATCATTACTGATGCGAATTTCTTGTGTTATCTCGAGAAAAATATTGGTAGTTTAGAGCCGATGGACAAAGCAGTCATCATATTCCAGAAAAGTTTCGTACTTGCTTCTGGAGTATACCGCGCATTAAAATCCGACGATGCACAACAATTCTGACGCTTAACATGTAAAGACCCTTGGGAAAAGAGATATCTACTGAAAGTGGTCCAAGCGCGGCTATATTTCTTGTTCAGCAACGGGATAGTAATTATCAATAATCTGGATCCACGCTATCTGGGAGATAAAATGACCACGGAAGACAAAAAAGATGTTGAAGACTCTTTATTTGACGCGAGGCAATATGTACTGAATACGTCCAATTTCTGGTCAACGCATATAGGAATCGTGAGGAAAACGACTTTTGGTTCGAAAAGTTGTTGAAGCTTTCAAGATTAGATTGTCCTCGAATACTAGCTGATCGATTGGAATCCGATACCCTTTTATCAAAATGTTTCTTCAAGGTTGTAGTTTGGTTCCGCGTCTGAAAAATCTCTCAGCTGCTGGGTTTATCCATGTTGAAAAGGCGCCGCGTAATGAGAGCTGGACGAGCCAAGGACTCGTCGATTGATGGCGTGAAGGTGATCAATGGTCTGAAGATAGGAGATGACTCAACGAATGATGACTGGGATCGGCGATTCACGTATGACAAGATCTGATTAGGAGATGGTGATGTAAAAACTGGATGTGGTTGGGTCACATCCAAAACTCCCCCCACGACCATTCATCTTGTAGGGGCGTCGCAGGGAGAAGCTCGAGAGCGGCTGCTGCAGAGGAGCAGGGAATAAGAAGGGCGCACAGGAAGGTAGCTACGGACATGTAGGAAGGGTAGGTTGTGTAGCTGCTAACTAATTCACTTCGGCATTTGCCCTCCACTTCTCAACAATCCATTATTTCTCTGAGGACGTAAGTGTTAAAACCTAACTTAAATTTAGACCAACTCTGCGGGCTACTGTAGGCTTCTGAAAATGACTGTTCTAGAAAATCAGGAAAGTTAAATGGATGGCGTAGGCTGTTCTGATGAAGAAATATACCAATATAGTTTTATTAATGGCGTAGAAGCTATCGGCGATGAATGATGTCACCGGAAAGTGTTCATAAACACTTTTCTGACCCTTTATCCAAAACCCAAAGAGTCGGATTTGAAAAAATATGGGTTCTTGCCACCCAGCAATATATCTAGAGGTATGTATATATTCGATGTCGCAAGTCGGTACCATAGTCATGAACGTCCATCATATACAAGCAAAAGATGTAATTAAGCAGGTTCTAACTTGTAAGATGGCACATTTTTTATTCTAAAGATGCTGAATTTGTGTTGCCAAACATCTTCACTATGTCCAACGTGTCCATTATCTCGAGTGCTCGAGCCCTTACATTTGTACAAAATAATAATATATCAAGAGAATTTACCGCGACTTTTTTGTACTGCAATTGAAACAAAATACGTTGATTGAAGTGACCGTCACTCCTACTTCAGATGAGTGCGGACACCAGAACGAGTTATTGCACATATTGATCAGCCGACGTGTGCGTAAAGAAGAAGCCCTCTTGACGCATTGTCTTAATGGTACCTCGTGCACAGGCTACAACGTGTCGGCGGTGTTTGGTAATGAAAAAGTAGCGATGAGGGTAACCACTTCCAATCGGAGTAAAATGTTATGAACTGCAGATGTGTATATGTCAGATGCAATAACCGTCGTTTATTCGTTATGCTATCTGTCTCATCGACTGTGTAGCGCACAATCCATTCAGTCTTTCATTGTCTCAGCTTCTTGAGCATCTTTCATTAAATCACATTCTTGAAGCTTTTCCAGCAACTCTAACATATCCCCTCTGGTCTGCATGCTGGTCTCGTAAGACAGAATAAGATCACTTCTGCACTTACTCAGTTGAATTTCACGCTCTTCCAAATCAGCACGAAGCCGTTTATTATCGGTCTTGATACCCTTTATTTCTCGCAGTAGCTCGACAAGTTTCCCTTCTAGATAGTGAATTCTTTCTTGAACTGGGCTTTGATAGACAGAATTAAAACGTTGGTATAGCTCCACTACCGGAGTTTTTATGCCAATTTGCGAGGCTTTGTTCCGGTTGTCCGAGGACTGTGTGCGAAACAGCATTGTTTCTATGCGGCTTGTTGTTTTTCAAAGTGCTCGGTAATCAAGACCGCTAACTATCAAGCTTATTCAAGACGAATAATAAAGAAGTCATTTATTTAGGCCATATTATTAAACGTCATACTCATAAAAGACGATATTCATTCTAACAACAGATTATTTAGTCTACAAATTGCAAATTTTAAGATACAGCATTGAGCCTAGAATATCATTATTTGCAATAGATAACGTTGTGCATTTTATGTTGATATCATGTAGCGTGACGGAGCTCATCCGTCATCGAAGAGCTCTTTTCGGTCCTGCTGTCAAAATTAGCACAGAAAGAGATAAGCATCATGTTTACATTTAGAATTAATTAGGCCTTCGACATGATAATTTTATCTGCACTCAGAAACACTAATCGATCTAAATCTGATTGGGATGAAGCTCGACTCAGCGATAAAATTTTCTTTAAATGTGACCAAAATGCGACACCAGTGTGCCCACTCGGTGGATCGATCCCAAACGATCGTGCTGGTTTCTCCAGACTTTCTAAGGTAGATTTGACTTTTAACTAGACTGCTCGCTTTAAAAAGTAGCAATAGTAGTCAATACGCCGACAGTATTTTTCCTTACCGTAATTTACCACGAAAACATTCCTGAAACGAGAGCCACGAAGTTTAGAACCGCTCGGCTGTCGGAACACAAAGCAAGATTTTTAATATTGCAAGTCAATATCATATATACGAATAAATTATAACCATGTATGAAAAATGGAGGACAATATACCGAAGTCCAAAACGTTAGATCGATGCTACGCTCATTCTATCTCTGAATATTCAACACCAGAAATGAAAATCGATACAGCAGAGAGAATGGTCATGACTATACTCGACATCGACAATCATGAAGAGACTTACCCGCGGTCAGGCCTGTCTATACCAGACTCAGCATTATCGTCAATTAGACGCGGAATTCTTGTGGTAGTCGGCAATCCAGCACCACCAGATGAGTAAAGAGTTGTAGCAGGTAGTGCATTGGTCGTCGGCAAAATTGAAAGAAATCAACTTAACACACATAAGACACACAGTTTTCACTTACTTTCACGTAGGAAACATTTTCCCTTGATAGGTTAATAATGTACGCTCCAGCATTGACGAGCGCAGTCTGGATTGGGCAATTGATATCATCATACGAGTAAATACCGTCTTAAGGAATATAGAAGTAGTAGTAGCAGTACGTACTACAACCTTGTTTTTTGTGTTCTGGAACTGAAACGAAACAATCTTGTACTCACTATTGTACATCGTGATCGATTGGATAGCGCGAACTATACCACGGAAGTCAGCAGCTGAATAGAAAACGAATTCTTCCAAATTGAAGTCGTTTCGAGTTGAACTAGATTAGTACGTCAAATTTCGCCATTGTAATATTATATGAATCTATCAATAATTCTGGTCAATGAGATAGATTTTGTTAAAGATTTGTTTGGTAAAGTTGTAGCAAATTTGGACGTCAACAGAATCAATAAGCACAATCTATCCATTACGCCCCATGAGCTAAATGTAGTAATAAACGATCGATTGTTCATCAACACCCTTGATATCAAAGTACTTCACAACCAAATGTAAATCACGCTTCTAATCGCCATTAAGATCGCTGCATATTTGGAATAAAGCGAATCATCTTGTCGGCTTAAAATTCAATTTGAAGTGTTGGCCCTTTGTTAAGTAGTGTGAAAAAATGGTTTCTTGCAGCAGATGTTCATTGTGGTTACAAGCTCAGGTTTGTTAGAAGTAATAGGGAGTTGACAAACTTGATCTACGCTTGGATGCATATCTGGATCAGCAGACGTAATGAATCCATCCATTTCTTGGTGAGGATTGAAGCAACACCTTGGAAAACAAGCAAAAGCGTGAGGAAAAGGCTTGTGAACTAAGCACATAGTTTTTTCCCCCGCTGAACGATGGTCCAAGGACCACACTTTTAAACTTCTTTATAATGTCAAGCCGCTGGATATTACTGAATTGTATTTTTTCGGTTGAGAACCACCGGAGTCAGGAATAGCGCCCACTATTGTGTCCTTGGTCACTCGATCTATATGGTTCGAAAAACATCAACGATGAGCTCAGGTTTTTCATATTTGCAAACAATTTTCCAATCACTGAAATATTACCCCGCATTTTATCTGACGTTGGTATAAATACGCTCAAATACAATATTTAGGAAACAATGATTATTGTTTTTTAATATACTGTAAAACAATTGTTGAAGTGAAAACTCAAACATTTCAAGAGCAAAGTATCACACACGTTTCTTCAAAAGCAAATTTTGCCAACTGGATCAATGTGCTAAGAAAGCAACCGTCGAAAATATTATTGAAACATCCAGTCTATGATTGAGTCCAAGGAGCACAGAATAGCGATTCTTAGTAAGGTATCACAAATTATTTTCCTTCAGCGGAATAATATTATTGGATATTTTTATCACAACAGCTATTTATCAACGTGCTCATCTAAATAATTAATCTCACTCGGCGTCAAGCGCTCGACCTTCACTGATCACTTGATAAGATTTATAAGATGTTGGTAGACTTAGCCATTTGGTCTGTGCAGTATAAGCGAAATCGCTGCTAGTAATACTTAAAACATTATGCCGGCAGTTTTTTTTCTTCGAGATCGACAGCAGCAATTTCAACGACGCAACCTCTTGACCAGCTTAGAGCGAAAACTACGACTTTTCGATATTAAAATGGTTTTACAACTGCTCAACCACTGAGATCTAACAGCCGCGATTTGACGATGGAACCTCTCAATTATCTTATAGCGAGAGCGACGCCATTTCGATATTCGGGCGTTTAGGCCGCCAACGTTTGAGTTAAATTGAAATATATTTTCAGCTCAAGATTAGTTCGAACCAGCGCGATGTGGTATCTTATCATTATTTGATTTTTTGCTGGACCATCATGTCCGCTCAAGTACCATACCAAGATTTGCCGGCTCAAAAAAAGATGGTGAAGCTCTTCTGTGCAATCGTTGGTGAGGCAATGCTTTTAATGTAGACATTGACGCGGATCAGTCTGCTGGAGACCTAAGGGACACGATAAAGGCCAAGAAGTCAGACACGATCAAGCGCGATGCAAACAGGTCAAAACGCTTCTTGGCAAAGGCGGAGGGTGGCGCGTGGCTGTATGCGGCTGGTGCGGCTACTGTGACGCTTGATGAATTTAAATACCCCCAAGGCTGCGTGCAGATGAAATGGTCAGTGGGGATCAAGAATCCCATGCTCTTTGGCGATAATTATCAGCCGGACGAAGACTAAGCTCACGTAATGGTGGTGGTTCTGGTACGCGTCGTAGAGGATGGCGCATGGAACCAGATGAACTTGTCTTACGTGGATCTGTAAGCTCAATTGAGAGTATGAAAGTCAAATTTTTTAAAATCAATTGAGTGCTGACTTCATGAAGGAAGTCAAACGGTATCTGGAACGCCATCGCCGGATGAAAACAAATGGAAGGAAAGGGATGGACACTTATGTTATTGCTGAGAAGATGGCAAAACCCGAATATATATAGGTCCTTAGTTCGCTACTCTGTGCTACCTCTAAGGCTGTCTTTCTAGATCATTCTAGAAGCTTCTTAATGTAACCGTTATCAGTATCCGTAATCAAGACAGTAATTGTAAACATGACCGTAATCCTCGTGACGTCAACCCCAGCAGTGTAAACTTAACACTCACACTCACCGCTAATGTTAGTGTGCTCTGTCGCTGCCTTGGTCTTGATCCTTGCTACCTCTCGCAGAAACTTGAGCATCTCGGTCCCAAGTGCCTACGATAGCATATCTGCAAGCTGACTACTCGTATCGATGTAGCCAGTCTTGAGTAATTCATGCTGAACGCTCCGACTAAAGTTTTGCCTAATGCCCACGTGCTTTGTACGAACATGGTAGCCTGCATTGTTTGCCAATACTATCACACCTCGGTTGTCTTCCAATATTTGCGTGCCTCCTACTTGTTCTTGACCCAAGTTCTTGAGCATTGCGCGCGTCCAAAGTACTTCTTGTGATCACAAGCTTAGCGCCATATACTGCGCTTCTGCGGAACTTAGTTCGACGGTTCTCTGATACTTGGACTTGAACACAATTGGAGCTTTTCCAATATTGATCAACACACCTGAGGCAGACCGTCTGTCATCAGTGTTCTATCTCAGCTTGCTTCCGAAAAAGCTTCAACATCCAACTTCCAGTCCCTCCCTGGCAAATGATCCCGTCGAGTTTAAGTAGCGTAGTACACGAATTACGGCGTTTCAATGTGATAACCCCGGATTCTCGAGAAATCGAGACAGCTGTGTAACGATACATGCGATGTCTTGACGCAAAGAGTTGCACCTCACACAGCTGATCAAGATGTTGCCGTCTATGTGGCCAACCTTATTGTTGATACGGCCAGTTGGAGCTGTATCGGCAGTCAGCAGTCAGCTGGCAATTGCAGAGACCACTTAGAACCTTTTGCTCTTGCAGCAATGTATCCAAGCGCTCAAGTGTCATGCCATTGTTTCTCCTTAGCATTCTAATTTTTGTATTTTCATATGCGCCTAGATGGAAATTGAAATGCGTGAACCGGCTTTTCAAAAGTATATTGAAGATTTTGAAGCAAGTCTGATATGAGACTTTCTCCGAAAGATCAGTTAGTGACACCCCATCCGCAAAATTATTTAGATCTAAACGCTTGAGAAATCTCGTTGAGCCTTGGTAGCCTTGCTGAATGGAGCGACGTCGAGGTTGTTGTATCATATCAATACGTCCTTAATGATTTCAACTCGTTGCGGTCCCACACGAACTTCACTTGTTCTTAGTCATTCATAATGACGCTTGCACTTATTTGCATTGTACTTATGAATTTTTACGAATACATCACCGATGTATTGAAACGTATCCGCAAGTAGCATCATCGGGCCATCATTTACGAACAATGCCCCTCCTCGACCAAACTATCAGCTACTGATACAGGCAACGAAATGTGCATGTTAGTGAAGATAAGATACTTCCCTGTCGAGTTGCAGTAGGCTTAAGGATGGGTTCAAATTCGTAAGCAATGACGTGATCGAAGAGCTGGTTAGAATTCCTGATTGAAAACGCTGTAATCAGTTATCTTATCGCGGTCTGATCTGCTTTGTAGATCGTTCTATCAGCTAAAATGCTTGCGATAGTTTAGATCTCACTCTAACTCTTATTTATGATATCTTACCCATTAAGTCAGCGGTTCTGCTTGACAATTGGAGTTTTTAATTCGGTGCAACTAGCGCTGACGAAACCAAGTCACACGTGGGTCATTGATACTCAGCCTGAGGCGTATCGATGTTCTCGATGAAAAGATCATGATACACGAAGGATTAAAATATTCATCGCTTTATACTCCTTGTCCAATATAAACATGTATTTCACATTTCCAAAAACTATATTTATCCTATATACGCTAATACCAAGTGGGAAACGTCTCAACCTCATCGAGATTTGGCAGGTCAATACCTGAAACTCCCAAGCAGGCCCATCCAATATTTAATTCTCTTGTCAGATCAGTAGCGCTTAAATACCTCCTTCACCTGCGCCAGAATTCGTTGAGGGTCCATCTTTATGGCTCTGGATTGTATAACATTAATACAGTGAAGGCGCACTTGTCATTGGTCATGGAATCCAAACACGTCAACGCTCATCGTGCCACACACCTCAAAGGAAATATCACCTGAGTGAGCTTGCTATCTCGTGGCAAAGTAACTTTGAAGATTGCGAAGTCGGACGCAAACCAGCATGTGTCCCTGTCAAGACTAAATCGTTGGACTTCTATCGGCTTTCTCCTATCAAGAACGAGCTGCTCCACCACAACTTGAGGCTTGTCTAATCTAGCTGATGATTTTATCGCTGCTCTCCGTAATACTTTACGACGTGGTTGCTTTGCAGCATCGCTATCCATAATTGTTATTTTTATACCGCTGGATGCATGTGGATAACGTCACGAGGATTACGGTCATGTTTACAATTACTGGTTGATTACGGATGCTGATTTCAAACATAATGGTAGTCGTTCCCTGGTCTAGATAAAAAGAATCACATCACAAAGCTTCTGGAAGGATCGAGATAGACAGGCTTAGAAGTAGCACAGAGTTAGCGAACTAAGGACCTAAATATATTCACTTCGGTTTTCACCATCTTCTGAACAGGTTCCCAGCCGCAAAGAAAAGCTACACTCCACCACACCCTCACCGCCATGACTACCAATCGCACCAAAGTCCTCCCATAAGATGGTAACTTCTGCCATTGGGAGTTCAACATGAGGATGGCCCTCGCAAGAAAAGGGCTTCTGGGGCACGTTATGGACGCAAAGGATGCGAGCAAAAAAAAGAGACATGGCTTGAATGAAGCCAAGGCATTGGGCATATTTGCCCAAGTCGTCGACATTCAACACCAGACCAAGATTCGGTCTACTACTTGTATCATGGAGGCATGGGGAGCGCTTCGCGATTTCTACAATCGATCCACTCTACACAACCGTGTCACGATGACACTTCGCCTTCACGAGTTTAAGATGGAGAGTGGCACTCGCATGCTGGAACGTCTGGACGTATTCGACAAGCTGGTAGTGGGACCCCAGACGACAGGAGAGCCGGTGGATGAATCAAAACAGATAGTGATACTTCTGAGCAGCTTGCCGGCGGAATGTGAGTTAATTTCTTCTATCGCGGAGAACGCCAAGGACATCACATTGATTGAACTGAAGAGAAGCTGTTGCAGGAGTCAGTCAGGCTACAAAAGAAGGAAGCAAGCGAGAAA
Source organism: Plasmopara halstedii (assembly GCF_900000015.1). Classification (NCBI taxonomy): domain Eukaryota; phylum Oomycota; class Peronosporomycetes; order Peronosporales; family Peronosporaceae; genus Plasmopara; species Plasmopara halstedii. The sequence continues at coordinate 337,714 of NW_020187404.1, read as the reverse complement.
GAATCTCGCGCCAAGCAATGACGGACGGATCAAGGGCAGAGTGATCTCAAGAATTCGCGCCACGCACGGACGCTGTTTTTGAGGCAAGTGCTTTAATTGTGACCAGACTGGTCATATGAGACGGGACTGAGCAGCAGAGAATCGTCCCAGAAATCATTTTAGCGGTAATGATGTATTTGCTGTGGGGGAGGAGCAATCAGCAAGCTGGCTGATTGACAGTGGTGCGACGTCACATATGACTCCTCACCGAAATGACTTGATTGACTTCAATCGACTGAAATCCGATGTCAAGGTAACAATTACAAACGGCAGGAGATAATGCGTCGTAGTAGCTGGAACAGTGTGGCTTATCGGCTTAGACGGATAACGCATATCGATGATGCGTGCTGCTTATCCCTGGACTTGATAGACGTTTACTGTCGGTGTGAAAGCTTGCCAAACGTTGACTAAGCGTGGAATTCAAGTATGCTTCGTGCTCCACTCGAGACAACAACTATGCTTTGGCAACTAGGACAAGAAATGGGAAAGCTTACACACTGGATTGTCAGCAAGAAGAGGCATGATCGGTGCAATACTCGGGGACTGATAGTCAGTGGGAGCTCTGGCACGCTCGTATGGGACACCCAAGCGACGATATAATAGTGAGGACTTTGCGATCCACAGAAGGAGTGTCTGCGCTCAAAAAGGTATCAAGACCTTGTGTGATGGATGAATGAAGGACAAGCAGACGATTATAGCCTTTCCAGGACGCTTCATGACAAAATCGTCACATGTATTGAAACGGACGTGATGGGACTCATGAAGACACTTTTGAAAGGAGGTGATAAGTACATTTACATGAAAGGAGGTGATAAGTACATTTTGGGTTTTGTGGATGATTTCGCACGATATGTGGTGGTTAACGTTCCGGTGAAGAAGAGTAGAATTGCCGACAAGATCAAGATATTCGAGAACCTTATCAAGTGCCTGCGTTCGGACAACGGAATGGAGCTTGTCAACAAGACAGTTTCGAAGTTGTGTCAGCGGAGCGATATATTTTAAATGCGTACAGTTCCATCCAACCAACAAAATATAATTCGCAGAATGAATGAACCGCACAGTCTTAGAAAAGGCACGGAGAATGCTGCACTACAAGTGAATTCCGACATGTTGGTGGTGTACCTGATCAACCACCCTCCCAATACAGTGCACCCAAACAATATCCCGTATGAGCTGGGATTTAAAAGAAAGCCTAAGATGAATCACCTCTGGGTGCTTGAGTTTCATATTATGCTCACGTTGATCAAGTGAAGAGGACGAAACTCGAAGACAAACGCTTTAAGTGCATGTTCCTTGATTATACCGAAGACACCAAGGGATAGCAAGTTTACGATTTGGAGAAAAACAAGATATCAGTATCACGGTCGGTGAAGCTGAACGAGCACAAAATGGGTGGCATCTATGAGAAGCACCCGCCCAAATAAATAACCTTGTTGCACGTAGCCTAGACCAAGTCTGAAAGCGCAGTATTTGGGCCGACAAAACACCAACAAGATCAAGATGAGCCTATGGAGTCTGAAGAAGAAGAAGAAAAAAAGAAGAAGTTCCAGATGCTCCAATGAATAAGGAGGAGTCCGACAAAATGAGTCAAGGGTCATGAAACCTCGATAAACTGCCTCCGTACACTTTGAACTGACAGAGTATAGGACTCCTACACTAGATGCACAGGAAGATCGATTGGTATTTCAAGCTCAAGTGGAACGTTCAAGGCGTACACGCAAATCAATGTTGTTATTGCAGAACAAATCATATGCCGAAAAAGTTTGGAAGGAAGCGAAGGACTACCATCTACCTTCTTCAAAGCGTGTAAGGATTTATAAAGACGGACTAATAGCGAAGGCTGTTCTCGCTTACGCTGTAAGTATTGGTAAAGAAACATACTTGATTACCTCGTATGCGCAGACATTTACTGGTGACGAAGCAGAACATTGGCAACAAGCGATGGACACCGAACTACAATCGCATTGCCAGAAAAGAACACGAACACTCGTTCTGCGAGAATCAGTTGGACGTATGATTGGATGCCACTAAGTCTTTGCTAAGAAGCGTGACCAAAATGGATGTGTTGTGCACTACAATGAACGATCGGTGGTAAAAGATTTTGAGTAGAAACACGGCGTGGGTTTCCTTGAGACGTACTCTCCAGTGGCCAACATGAACTCAATTCGCAGTGAGCGCGGTATCAGGTTGCAAAATTGAGCAGCTGGAAGTCGACACCGCCTTTCTAAAAAGTGTGCAGTCGGACCGTGTTAGCATGGGGGTTCGATTGGTTTTAAGGGAGCTCGAGGATTTGCGTGTCAGCTGAACAAAGCTATATATGGAATCAAGCAAGCTGCAAATGCTCGGAGCAAGACGATCGACCACGTCTTCAAAGAACGATTTCAAAAGTTGTGGAGCGGATCGATGCGTCTACGTAAAGAAAGTGAAAGAAGGGTTTGTATACGTATGTCTATATGTCGATGATATGATCATTGCAGCCAAGACAAGCAGCCAGATTCTAGAGGTCGAGAGGGATGCTAAAAAGTGTTTTCAAGATGATGGATCTCGGTTTGGAGAAGTTCATCTTGAGCATGGAGATCGACCACGACAGGTCAACTTCCACGCTAATCATCAAGTAGACAAGGTACATTAGTGACGTGACTGAGCGATTTAAACAGAAAAACGCCAAGGACGTCGACAATCCGTGTACGTCCGGTCTCAAGCTGTCAACGTCACAGTCACCAAGTACAGAAGCTATGCTTTCGGAGATGCTGTCAAAACCATACCGCTCACTGATTGGATGTCTACTTTACATTACAACTTGCACACGGCCGGATATACCACTTGGCAAAATTTGATGCAAGTATATGCTTGAGTTCAGCTTTGAGAGACCGGCATATTCTATTAACCGGGAGAAAGAATATCGACGCCAGATAAAGACCAACGCCCCAATTATCTTTTTTAAATCGCTACGCTATGCGTAACGTAGCTAGGAATCGTGGTGGTTAGGTCGATAAAAAATGTCGGATACGATGTCGACACTCGGTATCTATGGGTTATTGGTAACTCGATTCCATGCGGTGGATTAACTACCACTGAAGCATATGAAGATATCATCGACAACATTCTCATCTTCACTCCTTTGCCCAAGTGGTACCATGCTCATGGTATGAAGGTTTTCAATACGTACTGCTTTGTCAAGGCTAGCATTTGCCTTCTTTTAGAGGCTGTAATAAATGCGCGACAAAAAGTGATGTTGACAAGTGTAGGATCATGATTGCCAAGATGATGGAACTGGTAGGCAATAATTCCTTTTAGTCAATCTGGAATAGACATGACCAAGCATAAACGACACACCAATTAGAAACAAGATCGAACACTTAAGTTTTCATGGGTTAAAAGAGCTTAATGATGCACGTGAAATCACCATGAAGAAACGCCGCTTAAATAACTTAATCCACTTGACGTTGTATATATAAATGCTTTAGTTCAACTATGAATACATCGACTTCGACTTCGACTTCGACCGCTCTGAATTCTATTATGAGAAGATGGACATTGTATCAGCTTCAACTATGAGAATCCAATTCAGGACATCATCGAGCCTGAGCTACGGGTCTACCTACATAAATACGATTTTTTCCGATTGGCTAGCAAAAATGTTTGATCAAAGAAGAATGACGAGGTGATGCTATGATATCTCTATCGAGTAAATGCTATATTTGCTATCTATCCAATATATCTTACATGGTAAAAGTTTCAGCGAGGGGTACTTAGCAGGAAAGTGGTCGAGGAGGTTGTCGCTTCGACGACATAAATCTTCTATCGTCTTTATGCAGATTTTCTCTCGTCGTCGGTACTCAAACACCTCAGACAAACATCCCAATAGTCCACGTGAAGCGTCATGAATCGTATGACTTTGTCAGATGTTCACTCTTGCTCTTAATCAGCACTCTCGCAGCATATCTTGAATAGAAAATCATCCACAAAGGTGATAATTTATATTGCATCGCCCTGTGTGGGAGTCTGTAACAAATTAATGATATCTGTGTGAACGCGCTACAGCCCACGTCGATCTGTATCATTAGACACGAGGAAAATGCCATCACTGTCTACTTGCTCTGTGAATACCCGGCACACGATGTCTCAGTTACTCGCTTAATTATCGTGGTGCCTGTGATTGAGCGCTGTGCCTGGAGTAACGCATATGGACCTCATCGTACAGATCGTCATGGAGGAACGCCGTTTCCACGTCAAGTTGACAAATGCGCAAAATGCTTCCGGCAGCAGATGACGAGGATCTTACGCACAGAGCCTAAACTCGCGACTGAAGATTAAGCCTCGCGATAGTTGCTTCCCAATACCTGGATTGTTCATTGAGCCACCAGATGTATCCTGCATCAAACGATTATTCCTCCAGCCTTCAACCCATAATCAAACACCCAGTCAGTGTGAGCATCATGCGGACTTCAACCAGTATGCAATGAATGATCCGATCAATAAGAACGGAGCCCACGACAGAGGGCTTTATTTCTTCGAAGGGTCAGCAGATGCTGGAACGGAAAAAGCAATCCCATAACCACCAGTGAGGCGAATCATTCGAGTCGATTTCACGGGCAGGAATGATCACTGGATGCAGGCGCCCTCTGGAAACTTTTTGCCACCGAGGGGAGGACTGCTAAGCTCTGGCAGACGGCGACAGCAATTGTGATTCTGTACGAGATGGTGCCGAGCACTAGTCACAAGACGCGCATATGTACGGTACCGCATCATGGACATGTGTTAAGGAGGTGCATCGAGGGGCACGCATCGCAATATATCACGTGTCGGATCAAGAGACACAGAGCAACATAATTGGGCCCGTATGGCTGACTAAGCTTTCAAGAAAGTAATTTATACATTGTTTCCACTGAATGGTCAATAATTACGTCGGTGTGTTGACGGGCCGCGAGGTCATAAATGGCTGACCATTTGATGGCAGTCGTTTAAAAATTCACAGCCGGACCGATCACTTGTAATGGTGTGTTGTATGTAATTATTACATTTGATTGTAAATAATATGTCAGGTATAAGTGCTCAAGATTACAGGACATGCCCCATTACCCTATAATGGCGTACTGTGTTACAAGCATTTAGTGTCCTCGACTAAGAGAAAAACGTTTTCGTCTACAAAGAGTTACTGGATGTCGCTCCAATTTCCTTCATCAAGTTCGTCGATGTAGAAATGACACTCTATTTTTTCGAATTGCTCGTTGGTTTTTTGTAGAAGCTTTTGATTGACGATTTTTTTTACTTTGAAAACGTTAATTTGCGCAATTGAGAGGCTGGACGCAGCTTAATAAAGCAGAGAATTATATGAAGGAATAGTACTAAGAGATTTTGTAAACATCAAACATTGAATAAAATGCTCAATATAAAAAGATGAGAATTTATTAGACTTCATGACGAAGGTTCATAAGTGTCCTTCTGTTTGTAGACGTAACTGGAGGTACTCTGACATCCCTTCTTTCAGCATCTCTCTATCTATTAAAGCCAGAGCGTTTCGAAGCTCCCTGTAATACTCGACCGAACAGCCTTTTTAAGCAAATGCAAACGTTCTTCGTCCTTCAGTATCGACCTTAACACATTATTTAATTTTTTTTTGTTCAATGCCTCTTCAAACACCTTCACCTGTGCTTTTTTCTCCAAAGCCGCCCGACACAACTTTGCACGATCATCATCCTTGATAGCAACTCTGAGAAAAAACACTTGACCCACATCCATTAATACGTCATTGAGCGCATTTGCCAGATTCTCATCACTGAGCGCCAATTCTATTTCCGAGCTCTTTGTATTGTCCTCCAAAACTGATCTAAACAAATTTAAATGCTTATCATCTCTTAAAACCACTTTAAGCAATTGCACTGTTTCCTGATTTTTGAGAATCGCTTCGAGCAAATTCATCGTATCCAATTCCGTACTACTCAACATGTCTTCAACTGATTTCAGATGTTTTGCTGCCTCAAAAGCGTTTCCATACAACTTATTATTGACATCATCCACCAAAGACGCTCCTATCATCTGCAATTTTTCATTATCCGTGACCAACATTTGGAACGTTTTCATAACATCATCTTCAATCTGATTCAGCTTCTCAGTACCCATAGTCAGACCCGACGAAATATCTACTGGTTGGTTATTCTCCAAACTCGCTCTAAGTAACTGCACTAGGTATTCGTCTTCAAGCACCTTTTGAAACGGTTCTATAAGATCCTTATCGTTCAGAAGTGCCTCAAACTTTTCCACCATTCTCTCACTACCTAAATTTCTCATGAATGCAGAGGCATATTCCATCTCCTCCAAAGTCTTCCTGACCAAGTTCGTTTGGTCTTCAGTTTGTAAAGCAGCTCTAAACAAACGGAATTGATCGTTATTGAGCTGCGACCAATCAAAAAATTGATTAGACATCAGGGCAGTTCTCGTCAATAGGTTCTTCGGATCAAAATATGATAAAATAGTATCATCATCAGTATATCGACTACCTTGTTGTTTCATGAGTTTTAAAACTTGTGGGTAAATGAAATCTGAACTTTTCGCCTCATGTTCAATGTAGTTAAAACGAGTAAAAGCAGCAAAATCAAGCCAATGATCGAAACAGATGTCGTCATATAACGACGAATAATGCTCGTGAAACGACACAAGATCAGGATATCTCAGTGAGTGTAAGCGATACGCTAGCACTTTCGTACGACGCAACAAACCATCCACGAGACTGTAAAAATAATCTTCGATTAAGGATCGCATCGGTCTGACCAGTTTTGTTTCATAAGTTCCGAGCCAAGTTATCAAATTACCTCCTTTACGAGTTTCCGTTAGGAGTCGAACGGCGTCGCGTATGACCTCGACTTTAACCTCGTCTTCGACTACCCTTGAAAAACTTCCCAAAATGCCATCTGCTTTAAGTAGTTTGCAGGCGTAGGACAATAGTGGAATGTGTAACCCAAGTTCGAAAAATTCATTAAGAGATCCGAATTTTGTGTTTATCATTAAAACTGTGAATATTGTTGATAATTTGGTCACAGAATCGAGAAACTGCTGTTGCGTCACCTCGCGTGTCACAGGGTCCGTAAGCAACTTGGACACCGTCACGCCAGCAAATAATTTCATTTGTTCATCATTTGACCCGAGAAGCGTCGTTAGGTGACTGAATAGATTCTTATTTTGAGCCGAATCACGTTTCTTTATCTCCAGCAGGGCCCTTGCATCCGCAAAAGTGGTCAACAGGGGTTTAATGTTAGCTTCATTAAGTGGCGACTTGGTGTGGAAATGCGATAAGAACATCTTTCCAGAGAAAAGGAACATCCTTGTTTCCACATCAGTTTCATCAATCTCGGTAATGTCTTGCTCACTATCATCGTAGCTCTCCAACTCTTCTTTAGCAACGGTCGAGCTACTATTTGCAGAAGGCAGTGAATCATTCAAGTGACCAACGAACACGATAGGAACTTCATGCTGGAGTGTACTTGAATTAGACGTGGAGGATACACTGACATCAAGCAGAAATAAAGTCGAAAGGATCAGCACAAACATGGTCAAGAAAATTGAAAAAAGATAAGCCGAGATCCAAGCGACAAAAGACTGGGTCAGGCAGACGTAGCCTTATGATTTGTCCATCTAAAACCTGGTCTATCCGGCTCTCGGGAAACTGAGATGTTCTCTTTATAAATCTCTGACTCTTTTTCGCAAAAAAATTAGCACATACATCAAGAAAGTCCAATTTGAAGCCAACACAGCTGCCATGCCCGCGTATTGTACGTTGATGTTGCAACGTGCGCATCTCTCTTGAAAAAAGTCGAATACAGCACATAGATGTAACATCAAGGAATACGTGACTCGATCGATGGGTGGTCAACAACCCTTATCTTCTGGTCCACTTTGACTTTTATCAGCCGGACAATTTTACGGAAAAATTTGTCCGTCTTGACACACGGACCTTAACAATGCAATTTCAAAAAAAAGTGTCAGTTGAGGCTTGTTATTATCAAAGTATGAAGACTGTACAAATGACATATGCCGGCTTGTGTCTTCAGTGTGACTTTCTTTAGATTTATTGATATAATGCTACTAAACTAAGCTTTTACATGATATTTAACGCTTAATTAGCAGATGCATGAATCAGACTCTAATTACAGTGCGTAAACTATTGGACAGCTCACGCCAATTTTATCAGACAATGCTGCTAAGAATGCAATCTGAAGTAAAAGTAACAGTGACTGTTTTTTCGCGAAAACGCAGCATAGATGAGTTCCAAAGCTCCCAGGCTTGAGGTGTTCGCGTTGCAGCTAATATCTATGTGTGAGAAGAAAAGAAACGCTCTGAAACTCACACGCAGCGGGACACTTAGTTCATAGGTGTGTATTACACAGTTAGTGTAATCATATAGTGGTGTGACTACATATTAATTATGTTTTGCTGTATTAGTTAGGTAATTCCATATTAATTAGCGGCTCTACCGCAACTAAAACAATAAAATACAGTTCGTTTCTGAACAGAAGTATACGTTTGGCTTGGTAAACGCTTTAGTACTTAGAAGTAGCAGATTGCGATCCGCTACACTTGTACTGATTCATGGACGATTGGTCGGTGACCTTAGCTTAGCCTCCTCTATGCAAGCAGCTACGGCAGCCCCGCTGTAATTAATGCCTTAAATACGAAAATTACTGGAAGCAACTTGCCTCGTGTATTTCCATGCTTTGCTAGAATCAGTAGTTCCTCTATTTGATCTATGACAAACATCTTATCCCATGATGCTTTCGAGATGACATTATGGTAAGAGATTTATCTTAGTGTAATAATTTCATCTCACAGCATTACCATAATTGCCTCATTATAATTGATGATGAATTGTTTAGTATGTATATTGAGCCGATGGTCGACACAGTTTAGACTAAAATCACTAAGACATTCATGTGCTACGATACTACTGCTAAGACATCATAATCTTACATTCAATCTGGTTGAAATCTATACGAAAGTTAGCACAAATAGTGCTAACTTTCGAATGATCTCTCAGCTCACGAAAACACACGAAAATATTACTGTAGCCATCTCGTTTTTGTACTGGGCTAGTGGCTTAAAAAGAGTACTAATACAGCACGTCTAACCTCCACATCCCACCCGTACGAAAGTAGCGACTGATTCATATAAATTGTCTTTCGACATTTGCCATTGAGAATTAAAAAGTATCGGTTTGTATGTAAAAACGAAAGTGAATATTTCTAAAGTGTTACATTGCTACCTGAGTGTAACCTGACTTATTTAGACCAATGGATAATTGCCATTATGTCCATAATTTCATCGGTAACCATTGCCGTAATCCTTGTCATGATAGCAAATCATTAATTGAAGTGTAGCCATGTCTATGGGCCAATCAAATGTTTCCTTTGCGTTACGCTTTGTAAAGGGATTTTTGTTGCGAGTTCTATGTTATTATAAGTGTTGAACCCACAATACTTTCAATTTGAGCCAGTCGACAAGCAATTCTATTCACTAATCCGTGTCAAGGACGGATAGACACAAATTTCTCATTGTTTTATACGACTTGCCAAGAGCCGCCTGCGTTGCGAGCGGTTAGTGCATATTAGATCCCAACTTGTATCACTTTTGTTCTAGCTCACTTCACTACGCATGTAACGGGGTACACATACCCTGTTAACAGGGGTGTGTGTGTCACAAGAGATGTGTTTGCTGTGATTGCACCCAGACAAGAATACGATTTATGGCTAGGTAGCCAGTAGTTATGCATATATTTACATGTTACTATATATATTTAGTACATTTAGGAAAATTTAAACTGTTAAAATTAGGACAAAAAATAAGTAGAAATCGATTTGAATTTAAACCGAAGAGTCAATTAGCCTTGTGAAGGCAATAATTACTCTTGGAGTAAGCGGATTACGATCCGCTAACTCATACTTGGTCCTTTACAAGAATGTGACCTAAAGTACGCTTTCTCAAGCGCAAAGCTACGGCAGCCCTGCTGCAACGCAGTAAAGCTAGTATTGTCTATCACGATCAAAAGTTTCTGTGCGTCTACTGTAAAATTAGAGACCAAGTTGTGGAACGATGTGCTTTATCCTGCTTGCAGAAACGCTGCGTTTAAATGTACTACAGCTCGATAACAAATATCTAATATTCATTGTAGTCAGGTCAACTGTTTTGCAACGCGTACTACTTTATGTTGCATACTTCGTCATTGAAATTGTAGACCCTTTAAAAAAACGTTTATAGTCAAAGCGACGCTTTTCATTAACGACTTATGTGCGTGATAAGCAAAATGAGAGCAGAATAGTTCTCATTCTGCTTATCAGCAAAATCTAATCATCAGTACGTAAGACCAAGAAGCGAGAGCATGATGAAAACATCTCGTTCTTTTTCTTACGGCACAACAGTCAGGCAACAATCATGTGCTGCTTGTCTATTGCGTAATGTGGTGAATTAAGTCCATAATCGTCCAAATGATGTGTCAAAAGCTTCCGTACTCTCAAACTAAATTTATTCACAAAGTTGCCTACATAATCACTTTAAATAAGCTATACATCATACTCTGTACATCCAACCATGTTGTTCTAAAGAGCATCTTTCCTAGAAATCGGCGACTGTGCCGTAATGGTGGCAGCATTAAGCTTATTGTCGGGGTGAACTATACGCCCCTTGATGTTCGGCTTCCTGACACAAAACGTGGGTGTCGAATGGAGAGACATTCTCTCGCGCACCATTCCTGTGTCGTGCTTTGCACGGAAGAAGGCGTCAATGACGTCACACGGCTCCTAAGGCAGGGGGCGATGGCGTGTTATGCAGTATTTGGTTCCCGGAACCAGGTCGATGTAAAACTCGGGCTGGAGGTAGGACCGACGACGGGTCTTTGTAAACGACGTTTTATATTTCTTTGTCAAATGATAGTACGAATCCTAGGGATTCTTAAGGTTCAAAGATCCACTTCATGCAGTTGGTACCCTCTTGATGTCCTTCGGGACAGCTTCATCCAGAAGCGACAATGAGTTGACCTCCTTGTTCGGTCATATTATGACCATTTTGGCGAAGTCGCCTGCCTTCAAGGCACCGCCGAACTCTTCAAGGGACATCTCTTCCGGTTAAAGAAGAGCATCCACCGCGGTAATGGCCTCGAGGCTGACGTCGCCGTATTCTTCCCCCGTCATACCGTTGACGAGTGTATATAGCTGTGTGCTATCGTCTACGGTAGACACATCGTGGGTCAGGGTCGACGCTCGGCGTCTTGCAGCTAGCATACCGCGTCACTGTCGCTTTTCCGCAGCGGTCACGTCTCGGCGAGACCAGCGGGCGCACGCACTCAGCGTTGTCCAGTGTGAGCCCCACTTCCTGCTCCACCGGAGCCGAGTTGTTATAAACATCATCCGACGAAAAGATGCTATCTCCGCAGATTTTGTCCAGTGGATAACGTGCCACTCCACGAGCATCTAGAAGGCCTTGCCGAAGATGCCTCAGTCCTCGTCCGACAATGCCACTCGTGAATGCAGCAACTGCCTCGATACTTGAGCAGCGCTCAGTGGGTTACGTGCCACTCCATGTGCATCACCGAAGCCTCGCCCTGGATGCCTGCCGACCATGCCACGACATGGCATGCAGTGACTGCTCCAATACATGAGCAGCGCTCAGTGGTTTCCGTGCCACTCCACGTTCAGCCCGAGAGTCATGCTCGGGACTTTTGTCCGATATATCTTTGGAGTTCAAAAACTCGGAATCAACGATCTCTAGCACGTCGACCGTCGTAGTCCAGTACCCGCGGCAATTCATGAGGTCATACCGTAAATCGAATTCTAAGATTTAGCAGCGTTTCACGCTGACAAAGTCAAGAAACTTGACACCGAGGTCCACAGGGAACCTCTGCACCATGACAAATGTTCCGTCCCTAAGCTAAGAGTGACGACTTCACTCAGTCGCGCCTCCAGCGCCTTAAGATACAGCTGATTTCCTTTCATCCTGGAGCGTGGAGCATAATTGCCTAGCGCCCCAGAGTCAATCAGGATCCTCCGTGGCTTTTCAAAGCTCTTCACGGTCGCTTTCACCACCAGCAAGCCCGGCTTGCATACACGGTCCGTATTCAAGAGCACGGAGCTCTTCGAGGCTGGGTCTCGCTGATCTCTACCCCTTTGAGGCTCAACAGAGCTACGTTCTTTCCCCGTAGGCGCGAGGCGGCCTACTGGATGCTGTTGTTTCCCCGCGACAACCAGAAGACTGGTATGAAGCTGAAGTCGGTCTAATGAGCTTTGACGCGCCTTGCGCAGGACACTCCTAATCCAAAGGTGACGGGTGTATTCACAGACAAAACACTGTCGGGTGTTCGAGCGCTACTCGGCAGCCAGAAGCTCTGCCTCCTCTTTCTCATAATGGCTGAGATCCGTCAGCTCAAGCAACCCTGTCGACGATCTGCTAGAGTGTGCATTCCAACCCATTCGTGCCGACTCATATTTGAATTTGGCTTTCAATGCTACATTCACTGCATCTTCAAAAGAAGATGAATACACTCATAAGGCTTCCATTCTGGTCGCGCCTGTGCGGAGGCTCTCCATAGAAACGGTCACTTTGACCTCCCCGGGGAGGATCGGCTGCCATACAGAACATGGGATCTCGCAACGCTTGGACAAAGTCCATCAATTCCTTCTTGCCCTGTCGGGCGGCAAGGAAACACGATCACACGTGATATGCCTGGTTAGACGGGGTGAACACTAGTAAAAGCAGCTGCCGCAGATCCATCCAGGAGGAAAACGCCGCTTTGACCGAAGTGCCGCACGTCAGTGCCATTCTCGTGCTTGACTACCGAGATTGGAGATGCTAGCGCCATGCGCTGTTGCTCGTTTTGGAGCATGGTTTGTCATAGCCATCTCGACCTATCTTATCTAGAGCAAAAGATTCTTTCCATCCCTACCCTCGAAGATCTTCACATTCACCATGAGCGGCTTGGTTCGGGGGGAGTCATACGTCGCCAACGGCGGCGTCATGGGTGCAGTCGACGCCGCCATCTTCTGCAGTAGTTGCTCGCGCAAAGCATGTCACAACTTGAAAACGCATCTAGGCGCGCGCTTATCGCTTCAGATCCTTGCGAAGCAAGATGTTACACGCCCTCAGGGCCAAGCAGAGGCATCAGCTTTTTAAGCCCGTCTGCATACCTGGGGCAATCAAGAGAGGAGCTCCATCCTCACAGAGGATCAATCCTAACGACTCAGGTGTTGATTGACTATAAGTGCTACCAAGTGCAGCGGGGCTGTCGTAGCTGAAGCTAAGCTAAGATCGGCGAACTTCGTTCTATACTCAAAGCCGGTACGAGTGTAGCGAATCGCAATCCACTTACCAAAAGAGTAACCACATTTTTAACCCAAGGTCGCTTCCACAGCGGGATCCGCCGGGCGGAAGCCATATTCCACACGAGAGTCAATAACCGGCCGTGGATGGGCGCGCTTTGGAGCCGCCTTATGGGCAGCTTCAAGATGCCGCATTTGAGCTTCATCGAGGTCATTGGTAATTACACCACATTCCTTGGCTGACGAGAAGTCAGGAAGCGGACATGGGGTCCGCAAGGCGCAAGCAGGGCTCGTATTACGCTGTTGGTGCAGCTCGCCTTCCTCGTCATCACATGTGAGAAAAGGAGTGTCAGTCTCGTATTCGACCACCTCCACATCCTCAACGAGATCACTCGACATTGATAGCGTGCGCAAAGCGCGACGCTCGTCCTCATCGAGCCTAGGATGTTAATCTTACGATACCGCGGACGCACTGTCCGATATCGCAACGCGTGCGGGAGACGAAGCTGGACTCTGCCCGTGTTCGCTTTCAGAACCAGCTAGACTTGGTGACTTTCGTGTCGTGGACACTGGGCTCATTGAGCAAGGAAGTTGTTTAGTTCCAACGAATTTCTAGCGGAGACACGAGCCTCGTAGAGGCAATAGTCAATTGGAGCAGTAAATGTTCTCAATCCCAATGGGGGGGGGTGTAACGGGGTTACATGTACTCTGGTAGTACGGGTGTGTGTCACACGAGATGTGCATGGTGTGACTGCACCCAAATAGGAATGCGGTAGTGGCTAAGTAGCCAGTAGTTATGCATGTATTTAGACATTAATATATATATTTAGTATGTTTAGGAATATCTAAACTTTTAAAATTAGGATAATAAATAAATAAAAAGCAGTTTTGCATATTCAGACGGAAGAGCTAATG
>NW_020187404.1:321993-322057 GCF_900000015.1 Plasmopara halstedii | reverse complement strand
CTCTGGAAGCGTCAATATTGCTATGATTACGATACGTGCATTTTGATGCCATAATCTTGCCGGG
>NW_020187404.1:321773-321983 GCF_900000015.1 Plasmopara halstedii | reverse complement strand
TCTGCATCTTGCTTTACAGTCACTAGAGGAAAGCCTACCTGCTTGGTCCATGTATCAGTCATGTTTTCAATTTTTGACCAGACACCTTTTCCAATGCTTCCCACAAATCCTCAATTATCGTATTCTGATGATTAAATTTTAGAAGATAGCTGTGTACACCACGGTTGAATATCCACGATATTCGTACAACATCCCACAATGCTTGATCCT
>NW_020187404.1:321465-321631 GCF_900000015.1 Plasmopara halstedii | reverse complement strand
AACCTTGACGTAAACGCACTGATCCGCTCCGCTACTTCGAAATCCCATGGCCAGGAATTCCGCATGAATCGTCTTGTTCTATGCACTCGCAGCCTGTCTGAGACCGTAAATCGCCTTGTCCAGCTTGCACATCATGTTGGTGGCGTTGGCAAAACCATGTGGTACC
>NW_020187404.1:321386-321455 GCF_900000015.1 Plasmopara halstedii | reverse complement strand
ATGCCACCACAAATCAAAGAGCCATTGCCGAACGACTTTGCGCGGGGTTGATGACCATGTGGCTTGATA
>NW_020187404.1:320117-321376 GCF_900000015.1 Plasmopara halstedii | reverse complement strand
AAATCGCGATTCGTACCTAGGTTGATTAGCATTCTTTTGTTTGACGCTGTCTCAAATAGTTTAACTGAAATATAAAACTTGGCGACTCGGCTAATTTTCCTTCATTTCGGACGGCGTTTTATACAACTCGGCGAATTAGCGAGTTATATACAGACGCAGTATACGGTACGAGGATGAAATACATTAGCAATATCGAGATAAATTCAACGAAGTAATTAGAAAACATTAAATCACGAAAGATAACACAAACCATACTTGATAATATAGCGCGATGGAACTGCGAGTGACAAAGATTCGAACGTACCATGCGCTAACTGCTTGCAAACGGGCGGCGCCTCGCTAGTAACAAACAGTAGGCTTTCATTGTGGAGATTGCATGTACATTACCAACCGTTTTTTAATTGCTGCATACGATATTTGAAAATTTGTCAAATCTCTATCTTTATAAAAAAACCGTTCGTAAATTGTTAATAAATTTGTGAAAAAATTGTTATCCCCTCAAGATCCTTAAGCCATGGTTGTCATTCCCTCGCACTGCTGCATTCTGCCCTTAGTTTGGGGGCTTGCCTTGCTAACAACTGCCGAGACTATCACAGTAGACGATTCTGTTTCCAATGCCGTAGCTGTTGTGCCAAATCAGCACATGAAAACGCACACGCCATCAAGACCGGATGGTGATCGCGAATTGGTCGAGGAGCGAGTCTTTCCTACTTCGACTATGACCAGATTAGCTGGACATGAGCTTCAGCCGTTTGCAGATACACTTGTTCCTAAGAGATCGATTGATCGGCTGCATATGATGAAGTATGTCTCAGATGAATGGGAGCAATTTGATTCTATGACAGATGAAGATGCGATTTCTCGTATTTTATATGAAATCGACGACATTACAAATCTATTCCGTCATAATTCCTTTCTAGTTTGGCTCGGAACAAAGTCACCAAAGGATCTGAAAGCCGCGATTTCGACTCTATCAAATAGTTTGAAGAGACTTGTGCGCATCAGAACCATTCTACCAGGGATGTTTGCGAAGGAGAAAAAAGGAAACGGCATTTCTTACGTTTTGGCTACAGCTGTGGAGAGGAAATGGTTGTTGAGCATGTCGACGATTGAAATGTACCAAGTTCTAGGAATTTCTAGCATCGAGAAGAATGAAGATTTTGTTAAACAATTGGGTCCTTTATTTTGGGGTAAATTTGACCATCTCGGAAAAAAGAATTTTGTAGAGTTGATGTTGACGAAAATGCGAGAACGATCAC
>NW_020187404.1:319829-320107 GCF_900000015.1 Plasmopara halstedii | reverse complement strand
GATGTTGATAAGAGAGAGGTTACTTCAGCTGTCACCGGATGAACTTATGTGGGCAAAAGTAATTTTCATGCTGCAAGACGACGAAAGTGCAAGTAAATATTATCCTAGTGTATTCGACCAACTTTTTCTGCCATCTGTTCTTGATAAAACGCAGCATTCGCCCAGCCAGGCTTTCACGTATCTGACAAGCCCAGACTTTCTCTTGGGGTACGAATCTGTGGATCGGACCGAGATCGATGATAATGTATTCCTACTCGAAAAGCTACTTGGATTGTCTA
>NW_020187404.1:319277-319819 GCF_900000015.1 Plasmopara halstedii | reverse complement strand
TGGGCTGACATTATTTACAAGATGCGGAGTGACAAAAGTGTTATTATGCCCTTTGACGATTTGTTAAATGAGCTTCTTCGGACGTACGACACAACTACAGGTGCTTTGCCCATCGATGCTGTCAGGATTCTGACGGAATTCGATTTGTTTAGTATTCATCGTCCAGCGGTAACAGAAATAATGAGTGTCGAGATGTTAATTAAAAAGGAGTTACTTCAGCTGTCACCGGATGAACTTATGTGGGCAAAAGTAATTTTCATGCTGCGAGACGACAAAAGTGCAAGGAAATATTATCCTAGTGTATTCGACCAACTTCTTCTGCCATATGCTCCTGATGAAACGCAGCATTCGCCCAGCCGGGCTGTCACGTATTTGACGAGCCCAGAATTTTTTTTGGGGTACGAATCTCTGGGTCGGACCGAGATCGATGTCAATGTATTTCTATTCAAAAAGCTAACTAAACACAATTCAGATACAATCATGTGGGCCAAAGTTATGTACATGTTACAGAATGACAACAGACTCTCTGTAATCCCTAGTTT
>NW_020187404.1:319169-319267 GCF_900000015.1 Plasmopara halstedii | reverse complement strand
ATATAAAATGAGTGGCTTAGAAGTAGCAAGCAGTTTGCGAACTAAGGACCTAAAATATCTCATACTCCGCTGGGAGACTGCTCAGCAGGATCACAAGC
>NW_020187404.1:316634-317165 GCF_900000015.1 Plasmopara halstedii | reverse complement strand
TTTTTTATTTTCCGCGCGTAGGTACGCGACGCGCCAGAGTCAATCAATACTCTGAACAAACAATTGTAACCCTTTAAACTCGCTGTTACCACGAGGATACCACTTCGACATGTGTCATCGACAAAGGATAGAGATCTTTCAAGGGCTAAAATGTTATGAGCGATTCTACTACAAAACTCACAAGAGTTGATAACTGCCCCAGTAGACGGCCCTGCGTCTACTGGATACTCGCCAATTTATGCGAACGAGGAGAAAAGATGAAGTTACGTTGATTATGTCCAACATGTCTTAAGCCTTCCCTGAACCGATAACTACCTTCAATCCTAATATAACAGAATTGAGGGATATTCAACTATACAAAATATATAGTTAATGTTTACCATACAGAGGTGTATGTAATTCACACAACATGTGTAATGACATTGATTTCCATTCCAGAAAAGTCACCTGATTTCGTCAATCGTGGAGAACTCCAAGGACGTCACGCTCATTGAGGTGAAAGAAAAACTTATGAAGGAATACGAGCGGCTT
>NW_020187404.1:316413-316515 GCF_900000015.1 Plasmopara halstedii | reverse complement strand
CGGTTGGCAAACTGGCAGAGCGTGGGATGAAGGTGGAGTTTCAAAACTCCTCATGCGTTATTCAAAGTGCGAAAGGCGCAGTTGCCGAAGGTAAGAAGGTCA
>NW_020187404.1:316221-316403 GCF_900000015.1 Plasmopara halstedii | reverse complement strand
ACTTATTGCAGAAGCCGTGCTGGCTTACGCTGCTAATGTGGGTGAGGCTGATGATACCTCCACCATGTATCAGCAAGCCATGAACAGCAAAGATGCTCCGGAATGGGTGAAGGCGATGAACGCTGAACTCAAAGCTCACTTAGAGAACGGTTCGTGGGTGCTTGTTCCGAAGAAGAAGGAAT
>NW_020187404.1:315000-316211 GCF_900000015.1 Plasmopara halstedii | reverse complement strand
GTTGCGTGTCTAGGTCGCCAAGGACGAGTGGCTAGTAAGCCTAGCGTCCCGATAAACTGATTGAATAAATCACTTCTCATTTTCCCTCTAAGTCAGCAGGACCTCCTCTCCAACAGCCTCCGCCAGCGCTCACCTTGCGCCAACGACTTCGCCTTCCTCCGCCAACGTTTCCTCGCCTGCGCTTCGTGACACATTATGAACATTGAGTACGTTGATCTTGTCGAACCTGATCCTGTCATCTTAGGAGAAGTGAAAGATTTTCAAGAGCCTCCCAAGAACAAACAACCAGTATATGAAGCATTACTCGTCCAACCGGAACCAATTTCACATCAACAAGTTACCAAAAATAAAGACTCCTTCAAGAAATTAAACATCGACAAACTACTTGGTAAGACGACTATGGTAAAAACTGAGAACATGATGATTGATGAGACTTCCTGTGATGAAAAGTCGATAGTTGAAACTTACTGTGTGACGATGCGTCTGGTTCGTTTGCCACTCATATGTACATTGGCTTGATCTTCTACCAACTGCTCGAGCTCTGTGCGCTTGCGTCCTTTTGTTCCTTTGGGTCGACCTCGAGTATTCTTCGTTGGCTCTTTTTTGTAAGTTGAATCGCTGCGTTTCGTTTTGAAGGTGTTGGCGTTGGTGGTGTCGGTGCTTGAGCTGGTGTCGATTTAGATGGCGAAAACACCCTCGAAAGTTTATCAGTCACATATGCAAGCACACCGTTGGATGAAGATGGAGCAGGATCGGCTGGAACATCAACGGGTGAGGCGGCTGAAGCAACAACGAGGGTGGTTGGAACCTCAACGGGTATGGCTGGAGCGACTGGAGGAGTGGATGGAGCATCAACAATCTCAAAGCTGGTATCTTTATTATCTCCATCACCCAGAGCTTGCTCTAAAGCATCAACAAAGCCAGCGATCGAGCCTTGCTCTATGAGTTCATTAATGCGTGCACGGAGTTGGTCATTCTCGGTCTGAAGTTGTTCATTTTCGGTCCGAAGTTCGCCCAGCTGCTCCTGCATCAGTTCAAGCGCTACACTCGATGAATTGAATTGGTCTGGAGACTGATTTTGGTCTGGTTGGTCTGGTTGGTCCGGAGTCAAGGTGTTATCAAGCTTGCGTGAATTTGCTATTGTTTGATGCGCAATAACAATTTTTTGCCGCTTTCGCGTGATTGGTTAACCGTTTTCGTTAACGTATTGA
>NW_020187404.1:314869-314990 GCF_900000015.1 Plasmopara halstedii | reverse complement strand
ATTTGAGTTGGGCTTCAAGCAAAAGCCGGAGCTGGGACATCTACGCGTGTTCGGATCATAGGGATACGCGCATGTGGATAATACCAAGAGAACAAAACTCGACCCTAAGAGTTTCCGGTGC
>NW_020187404.1:314746-314829 GCF_900000015.1 Plasmopara halstedii | reverse complement strand
CACGCTCGCTTGGGACACCCCGGGAAGAACGGTCTGGTTAAGACACAGCGCGCAACGACCGGAATGTCCATGGTGAAGCAAGA
>NW_020187404.1:314194-314736 GCF_900000015.1 Plasmopara halstedii | reverse complement strand
AGAATCGTCTCGTAGTCACTCCTGGAATGAAAGCAAGCTCGGTTTTGTTAACATCGTCAGTGCCTTCACCAGCTATTTTCACATGGCATTGTCGAAAATGGCGCGGAAAACTGTCTGCCAGTATTGGGTCTTTATGAGCACAGCCTGGATGTAGACACATACCTTTTTGCTTTACCACAGGCTCTGACTTTCGTTTTCGCATCGAAGTTGCGTATCGAACTTGGGCCAGTTGATCAAAATCAATGGTTCCATCTTCCGATTCTCTAGCATAAAGAGAATTCACTGTTCGCTTCAGATCGTTGATTGTTTGAACAGCAGCCCTGAGCTCAGCCTTAAGCTCAGCCTCGAGAACCTCATTCTTTGACCAAACCACAGCTCTTAGATCATCATGTTGTAAGCGAACCACATTCTCATTCTGCGTGTGAAACTCTGAGCGAAGCTGAGTGATGTATTGATGCATTGTTGATACTTGATCTGATACCTGACGAACATTTGTTAGAATCACAGGATCGACAGGGGCATCACGGATGGATTCGTGTCGC
>NW_020187404.1:314085-314184 GCF_900000015.1 Plasmopara halstedii | reverse complement strand
GTCCCCTCCTCTTCATCCGAAGAGTCGAAGAGGTTGGCGTAACCTCTGCCCGTCCCCTCCTCCTCGCGGAGTGGAGACTTAGAAGCTGCACGCTTCTTA
>NW_020187404.1:313193-313366 GCF_900000015.1 Plasmopara halstedii | reverse complement strand
TCCTTGATCGTAATGAAGAGACCCACTACCACGTGGAGCGGGTCCTCCAGGAGCGGCGACTTCACGGTAAGCGCCAGCTCCTTGTGAAGTGGAGGGGTTACGCCCACTCCAAGAATACGTGGGAGCCGGCTGAGCGGCTCCAAATAGACTGCATGAAGGCTGTCGCAATCTGA
>NW_020187404.1:311417-311608 GCF_900000015.1 Plasmopara halstedii | reverse complement strand
GTCATGCGTGACACGGTCGGCCAAGGGTCAAGGCATCGAGGGCGAGGCTCCCGTGATGAACGTGAAGTGGCACGTAAGCCATTGAGCGCTGCTCAAGTATCGAAGCAGTCGCTGCATGTCATGTGTGACATGGTCGGCCAAGGGCCGAGGCATCGAGGGGAGCCCCCCGTGAACTGGCACGTAAACCATTT
>NW_020187404.1:309801-311407 GCF_900000015.1 Plasmopara halstedii | reverse complement strand
AGTCGCTGCATGCCATTGATGGCGTGGTCGGACAGAGTCCGAGGCATCATGGGCACGGCCCGTCAGATGCGCGTGGAGTGGTACGTTAATCACTGGACAAAGACTGCGGGGTTAGCAGTTCTTTGTCGGATGTTGTAGATAACATCGAAGCTCCAAAGGAGTGGACAGTAAGGGTGACACTGGACGACGCAAATTGCGTGTTCACCCTGGTCTCACCGAGACATAGAATTTTGTACAGGGGCGACGGCGACGCCATATGCTGGCTGCAGAAAGCCGGGCGTCGACCCTGATCCAGGGTGTGCCTACAGTTGACGATAGCGCACAGTTATACATCCTCGTCAACGGTTTAACGGGGGAGGAAGATGGCGACGTCCGCCTCGAGGCTATGCCTGCAGTAGATGCTCTTCGTGAGCTGGACGATAGTCCCTCGAAGAGTTTGGCGGTGCCTTGAAGGCAGGCGATTTGGCCAAAGTGGTCATTGTACGACCGGACGAGGAGATAAACTCGTCATCGCTTTTGGATAAAGCCGTCTTGGAGGACACCAAGAGAGTGCTGAACGCACGAAGTAGATCGTCGATCCTGAAGATCCCTAGGATCTGTACTTTCCTTTGGTAAAGGAATTTCAAGACGTCGTCTTCAAAGACCCGCCTTCGGTCCTACTTCCGGTCCGAGGTGTGCGGCATAAGATCGACCTGGTTCCGGAAACCAAATTCTGCGTAACACGCCAGTGGCCCCTGCCCAAGGAGCAGTGCGACGTTATTGACGCCTTTTTCCGTGCGAAGCACGACGCAGGGATGGTACGTGAGAGCAAATCTCTCCATTCGACACGCATGTTTTGTGTTCGGAAGCCGAACGGCAAGTGGCGTATCGTTCACGCTTACAATAAGTTCAACGCTGCCACCATTCCGGCACAGAAGCCGATTCCCAGAAAGGATGTTCTTCAAACCAACATGGTGGAATGTACGAAGTACAGTGCACTCGACTTGGTCGATGGGGGTTACCAATTGCTCATGAGAGCGAGTGATATTCCGCTAACAGCGGTGAGAACTCTGAGAGGCATGCTCTGGGAGTGGCTGATGATGCCCCAAGGGCTGTCAAATGCACCAGCGACATTGTGACGCGGTTGTTCAGCCCCCAAAGGGCGTATGCACAGACATACTTTGACGATATTTTTCGTTCACAGTCGCGCGGAGCACGGGAGGTCGGATGAGGAGAACCACATCGTCCATTCAAGAGCTGTGCTCGAGTTTATACCACGATCAAATTGTACGCCAGCGCGACAAGTGTATCTTTGGTGCAGAAGAGATTCCCTTCTTAGGGTGCTTGATTGGGAAGCGTGGCCTTCGAGCGGATCCCGCTAAGGTCTAGGCCATTGGAACCTGGCCGGTTCCAAAGAACCAGAAGGACTTGCGTAAGTGGCTTGGTTTCGCCAACTACTTGCACAAAAACAGCGTAAACTACGCAGATATGGCCCGGCCATTATCCAATCTCCTTAAAAAGGATACGGAACCTTCTGAACACCAAACATCAGGAAGCTTTTGACGGAGTCAAAGACAGCCTCCTGCATGCACCAATACTGGTGCTGCCAGACCATGATCGTCATTTC
>NW_020187404.1:309693-309791 GCF_900000015.1 Plasmopara halstedii | reverse complement strand
GACGGTCAACGTGCTGGACATTGGAATGTCCGAGTTGGTAGACACCAACGGTGTATCGAACATGGGTCCCGAGCGTGGCTCGCGGGCTGATCGTGAAT
>NW_020187404.1:308650-309154 GCF_900000015.1 Plasmopara halstedii | reverse complement strand
GCTTGCTCATGTTACAACTGTAACGTCGTCTGTGACGGATTTGATCCGCATCGCGTATACGGATGATGGGATGTCTACGGGCTCGGGAGCAAGGAGTTTGGAGACTCGGACAAGAAATTGTCACCAAGACTGCGTACACGATTGCACCGATTCAACGGATACACCACGAATTGTGGTTCCTCATGATAAGGAACAGAAAAATCGCATCCTCTATGAGGCTCACGACACGCCACTCAGTGGTCATCTTGGACGTGAGAAAACGTACAGCTCTGTAGGTCACCACTGTTGGTGACCCTAGCTGTAGAAATGGACGAGCACCTATGTGCGCACGTGTGAGACGTGCCAACGCGTGAAACCCTCTACAAATGCAGCTGCACCACTGGTCAGCTTCCCGGTATCTACTGGTCCATGAGTTTGGACTTTGCGTTTGGCCTGCCAAAAGATTCGGCGGGCAACTCGGGTGTCGTGGTATTTGTCAACTGGTTGCGCAAGATGGCTCATTTG
>NW_020187404.1:308467-308571 GCF_900000015.1 Plasmopara halstedii | reverse complement strand
CTGATGCGTTGTCACGCAGACCAGACTATGAGCTTGCTCATGTTATAGCTGTAACGTCATCTGTGACGGATTTGATCCGCACCGCGTATGCGGGTAATGGGATA
>NW_020187404.1:303247-303328 GCF_900000015.1 Plasmopara halstedii | reverse complement strand
TGTGAATAGATTTGGGGAAATAGCTCGTTTGTGTGCGATGAGCTCGAAAATTACAATCTGTTGATTAGAGGAATGCAAATA
>NW_020187404.1:301306-303237 GCF_900000015.1 Plasmopara halstedii | reverse complement strand
TTCCGTTCGGCAAGCTCATCTTCCGTAATGGCCGGGGGCCCGATGATGTGGAGGCGTAATGATCGAGTTTCTACGTCCTTCGCTTCCACAACGGGATCCGCCGGGCGAAAGCCATATTCCACACAAGGGTCAATGACCGACTGTGGATGGGCGCGCATCAGAGCCACCTTACGGGCAGCTTCCAGCTGCCGCTTCTGTGCCTCATCGGGTTCATTGGTGATTACACCACGTACCTCAGGTGATGAGAGGTCAGGAAACGGACATGGGGTCCGCAAGGCGCGGGCAGGGCTCGTCTCACGCAGCTGGCGCGGCTTGCCTTCCTCATCATTCCACGCGGGGAAAGGAGTGTCAGACTCGTATTCGATCACCCCCAAATCCTCAACGAGGTCACTCGTCATTGATAGCGTGCGCGGAGCGCGGCGCTCGGGCTCATCGAGCCTAGGATGTACATCTTACGATACCGCGGACACACTGTCCGACACTGCACCACGTGCGGGAGACGAAGTTGGGCTCTGCCCGTGTGCGTTGTTAGAATCAGCGGGACCCGGTGACTTAGTGTTGTGGCACAGGGCTCATTGAGCACGGAAGTCGTTTTATTTCAACGAACCATGTTGCAATGTCTAGCGGACACGCAAGCCTCGTTGAGGCAATAATCGATTGGAACTGTAAATGTTCTTAATCTTAATGGGGAAGAGTGTAACGGGGTTACACGTACCCTGGCGACAGGTGTGTGTCACACGAGATGGGCATGGTGTGACTGCACCCAAATAAGAATACGGTATGTGGCTGGGTAGCCAGTATTTATGCATGCATTTAGATTTTACTATATATATTTAGGAAATTCTATACATTTAAAATTAGGCGGCTTCGCCGCAGATAAAACAAAAAAGACGCAGTCTACATTCTAAACAGAAGGGTTTATTAGCCTTGAATTAAGGTTCTAAGTACTCTTGGAGGTAGCGGATTGCAATTCGCTACACTCGTACTGGTTCTTTTGAAGACCGTTAGGTCGGTGACCTAAATTACGCTTCCTCTCAGTGCAAGGAAACGGCAGCCCCGCTGCACAGCTGATTTCAAGACCAGCCAGTGCCAAAGAGCATCAAGCATTAACAGCGAGTAGGAGTTTTTTTATGACGTCTCTCGATACCGTTAAAGAACGATCTTGCAGCAATGACTATTTTGCCTGCCTAAACTTACATCTGTTCGTACCTCAGATCAACTTTGTGGTAAGGTATGGTGGCTTCAGTTTCTCCATTCAGTGGGATATTTCCTCAAAAAAAAAGTCTAGCTACAGGTTGCGTAGCGTTAACTCTGGGATACCTAGCCAAAGCTCGAAGCCCCCTAGTCGTATTTAATGATTTGTAGACAAAATCGTGCTACAACAGAGGAATTTGGGATAGACATCGGCTGTTTGGCATGTCATGTAAGAAATGTAGGAAATGAGTTGCTATTGCTATTATGGTTTTTGTGATCATAGATAGAGGTATGGAAAATTAGGGTTTCAAAATAATGTGTAGCATTATCATTCTTCTTAAGTCAGAATTTGAATTCACCATAGTTACCTTCTTCTGATCAGAATTGTTGGGAAGGAGTCTGGCTAACATGACCATCGTTCCTTTTGCTCCTTGATCGATAGATAGTGCTTCCTTCCATGTCCGAAGAAGCAGCATTTAAATTTCGAATTCCTTGTTGAGTCTCTTCGTGAGGCGTGCGAATGTTAGTACATGCGAGCAAATCGACGACCGCGGCGGTGACGAGGGTAAATCGGACGAAATTCATCGTACAGGAAATGCGTTACAGAGCAAATTAGAGAATGAGGATGTTTGTGAAGTTGGCATTCTAGACGCACGGCATAATCTACTGTACTTTTTCGATCATACCGAACGTATCATATATATTTACCGCTTGATAAGGTCACCATCGTACTCAAG
>NW_020187404.1:299737-301296 GCF_900000015.1 Plasmopara halstedii | reverse complement strand
CAGCAACGCTGTTCGTGGATCGTGTTTTTCGTCAACACGGACTCCCGGAGTCGATTGTCTCTGATAGAGACCCCGTTTCGTAGAGTTTGTGCTGAACAATGCAGTGCATTGGACTACCGGCTACACGCCGTTCTACGTGAACGGGCTGGTTTACCCTCGCGTCCCACTGACTCCGTTATCCCATGGTTCAGGGCTTGGTGGAAGGGAATAGCCGAACGGCTAGCTGATGTCAGCCCCCACACCATCCGCAAAGAATTTGATGACTTCTTGTCTACCAGATAGTGTCCTACGACACGTTCGCGATGCGATGGCTAAGAGCCAAACCTGCAGAAAGAATATGCAGATGATAAAGGAAGAGGCAAAGTGGAAAAAGTTTTAAGGTCGGGGAACTTGTTTTATTGTAATCTAAACCCTTCCTATACATGCCTCTGCTATCTTCAGGACGAAGCTTCGTCCACGATTTATTGGACCGTTTAAGGTTGTGGCCAAGCGGGGCCTAGCGTATGCGCTGAACCTTCCAAAACGGATGCGGCCCCACCCGATGTTTTCGTGGCTTACTCAAGCCGTACCGGGATCCGCGCAAGTAAACGCGGAAGCGTTGGCGTCAGAGCGGATCCCCCGGGCCCTCGGCCACCCAGAAGCTAAATCAGCAAATGGTTCTGAGCACAGATTGCAACAAACTCAATTTCCAATGGTGCCAAGCGCTCCATCGTCCCATGCCGCGACGCATTCGCCTGATCCATGGCTAAGAGTCGCTCCGACAGATCACGGTAGTGGCGCACGACGTGCTACACACTATCAAGACCATCCGCACAGCAATATGCTACTTCAGCATGACGCTCAGCGTAGCTCCAATCACGAAGGACCTCGTTCTCAAGAGCTCGAAGTGCATTACGAGTTACCGGACGGCGGTCGACCCGGTCGTCACCGCCCGCCACCGCCCGCCACCGACTCTCCTCGATGAGAACGGTGGCATCCACTATCACGTAGTACGATGACGTCGTCACCAGCGTCAGACCCAATATCTGGTGAAGTGGCGGGGATATCCCGACTCCGAAAACTCGTGGGATTTCGAGACGCCACTTCGGCAAGATTGCCCAGACGCCGTGAACTCTTTTGACCAGAAATATCAGGACGCCCAGTGTCATCAGACGCCCCGCGCTTCCCGGCAATAGCCAGGGAAGTAGAAGGTTCATGAGCTGAGCTCAAGCAGTGGCCCTGAGCTCTTGCGGTCGAAGACACAAAGCTCGCGGAAGCACTAGGGGTTTACCCATACGCCGCAGGGCGACAATCTGAAGTAAGTCGACGGCGTGCCATGAGTTTGGCAAACTCAAATCGGAGGTGTCGATCCACGCACACGTCTACTTTTTGTGGCTCAACTGAAAGGCATTCAGTGAGGGAAGTTTGCGGTGTCGTTGCACCCATCGTTGAAAGAGCGCTTGGTCATCTATACCGGTTTCGCCAGGGGCGAGTACTACAGGTATCGTCCGCATTGCGGGAACACGAGAGCCACCACGTTGGGCACGCAGCCGAGTGCGATAAGCTTCCAGTGAAAATTT
>NW_020187404.1:298118-298702 GCF_900000015.1 Plasmopara halstedii | reverse complement strand
GCAGGCGATTTGGCCGAAGTGGTCATTATACGACCGGACGAGGAGATAAACTCGTCATTGCTTCTGGATGAAGCTGTCTTGGAGGACAGCAAGAGAGTGCCACCGTCGATCCTACGGAATCCTTCGGATCCGTACAATCCTTCGATAAAGGAATTTCAAGAAATCGTCTCCAAAGACCCACCTTCGGCCTACCTCCAGACCGAGGTGTGCGTCATGACATCGACCTGGTTCCGGAAACCAAATACTGCGTAATACGTCAATGGCCCCTGCCCAAGGAGCAGTGCGACGTCATTGACGCCTTTTTCCGTGCGAAGCACGACCCAGGGATGGTATGTAAAAGCAAGTCTCCCCATTCGACACCCACGTTTTAAACGGCAAGTGGCGTATCGTTCATGCTTACAATAAGCTCAACGCTGCCACCATGTCGGCACAGACGCCGATTCCGAGAATGGATGTTCTTCAGAACAACATGGTGGGATGTACGAAGGTCAGTGCACTCGACTTGGTCGATGGGTACTACCAATTGCTAATGAGAGCGAGAGATATTCGGCTAACAGCGGTGAGCACTCCGAGCGGCATGCACC
>NW_020187404.1:297412-298108 GCF_900000015.1 Plasmopara halstedii | reverse complement strand
TGCCACACCACAGCTTCCTTGGGAGAGTGACGGGTCACTCTCATGTAACCCCGTTACATTTCTGCATTACAATACTGACCTATTGACTCTAAACGTGTGATGGTGCCCCGTAACGAGGACCTCAGTGCTGCCAACACGCTATCGGAAACGACAGGCTGGTCAAAGGCGCCGACGCATTTGTCCGCAGTATATTACAAACGTGAGCATATTTATGCTTACTGCTTCTACATATCGGATCACAGTTCAAAGCGCTTACAAAGCAGTATAATGGTAATTCCGAAATGGCC
Source organism: Plasmopara halstedii (assembly GCF_900000015.1). Lineage (NCBI taxonomy): Eukaryota > Oomycota > Peronosporomycetes > Peronosporales > Peronosporaceae > Plasmopara > Plasmopara halstedii. Next base: position 297,821 of record NW_020187404.1, on the reverse strand, counting down.
AAATTGTACGCTTTAAATTTCACACTTCTGTATCAAAAGTGCCATATAATCAAAACGTATTTTATTTAATGAGTGCCAAATGTATACGATTTACTATATCCAACATTAAAGTATGATTTTGCTTGCATGAGGCTAACAGCCGCTGTGTACCGCGGACATCTCTTTTACGAGGTCATACGTTGATACTTCTAGCTCTGCATAAACACACAAAAGGATACAATGAACTCGCACAAACGTAAGCATTATAATATTTGTGCAATTACTGACCGGTAAGGCGTACGCATATCATTGTACAGTACGAAAGCTGACTTGTCAAGTTGCTGAATAGATAAGCTGGTGATTTTTTCTAGTTTGTCCGCCAATCGAGTGCGATACTTACTCTGCGGCGAATTCGCCAGGATACTATAAC
>NW_020187404.1:297275-297402 GCF_900000015.1 Plasmopara halstedii | reverse complement strand
CTCCTCTTCATCCGAAGAGTCGAAGAGGTTGGCGTAACCTCTGCCCGTCCCCTTCTCCACGCGGAGTGGAGACTTAGAAGCAGCATGCTTCTTGGAGTGCTCGTCGTGCACCGGTGTGTGTGCGCCT
>NW_020187404.1:286929-297265 GCF_900000015.1 Plasmopara halstedii | reverse complement strand
AAAATCTAAATACATGTATAGCTACTGGCTATCCAGCCCCGTACCGTATTCTTGTTTGGGTGTGGTCACACCACCCGTCTGGTACCAGGATATGTGTAAACTCGTTACATTACCTTGTTCAACAAATTCTTTTAGACCACAAAAAGTTCTTGGGAATTTCGCCGACTATCTCGCCGGCTACTCATCATCTTTACACATACTAGCTCTCAGCCATAGTGTCACGCACTCAGCGCATGAAGCTCAATTTTGTCGTTGAACGAACTTTTGGCAAGGCATTAGGTTTCAAACTGACTATGATAATAATTTTGCTGATCGCTGACAGAAGACCAGACAAATCTCGTGGATTGTCTTCTTTAATGAAACGATGAGACTGCACGTCGCTGCGCGATATCAACCAGCGTTTGGGTTACTACCTTGATCGAAGTTCGATAGATGTAACAATTCCCCCTGAAGATGACTGGGGCGATTCACAGCAGAAACTGAGGTGACTTTCTTAACTCGGGCTCCGCAAAAGTAAAGGATTAATGCTCGCTCTTGATGGACGTCAACTAATTTCAGCCGGTTTACAAAGCTCCAAGACGGACGAGACGACGCTTTTCTTCATCCAGTGCGTGAGTTTGATACTGCATCATTTGGCTCCTCTCCCACTTCAAGCACGTTCTCACGAAGACTACCATTTTGTTCAGATGCTACACCAAGCACAAGCGATAGTCATGAAGGCATGACCTGCGGGGATAGAACGCGCTCATGGGCGACTATCCTGGGCCTTTTTTACTCTCGGCGGTAGCGAGCGCCCTACACGCACGTGAAAGGTTTCCGCTCCAGCGCGACGAGCGACTACTGGTGGTTTACACCGTAATAACAATTTGATGATATGAGAAATAGTCTTTGTGACTCTTGCACTTACAAACGAGCAAGACGGGCACCTTGAGCACGGTTTATCTCATCAGTGACCGGCTGTACATTTTCATCATTTCTGCGGTAGTGTCACAATACTCTCCGCCGTTAAAGAGGGTACAAAGTATGCATTTTGCGCAGTGGAAAGGTGGTTCGTAATGAACTTCAACCTCAGCGAACAGCTCGGACGCGTATCGTCAGGTTTAATAGCCAGACCAAAACACGGAGAGTTGCGACCGTGGATTTTGGCCTCCTTATCGATTATAGCTTCTAGGGCGTCGGTCACCGAAACATCGGTACTTATGTCGATGTCAGGTCTTCGTAAAGAAGAGGTCTTAGTACGTTTGGGCTGCTAGTCGTACGCAATACATAAAATACGGTATTTGTTTATATTTGCTAAGGCGTTCAAATTTAGTATTTGATTCACGGAATTCTTATCGCTCGTGTCATAGCAGAGCAGCCCCGGAAACAGTATACTATAAGCAACTTGCAGTCCTCATCATTGTGATCACTTGTTTGAGCAAAATTCTTCTGGCTACATGAGCCCGAGCCGACAATCGTTTTTGATGGTGCTGGTGCAACGTCATCTAACCTCGTGCCCAGCCGTAGCAACTTAGGTAAACACAACAAGCTAAGTCAAAAATGAGACATTTATAATGCTTTTAGGCCGGGTTGACAAAAAATAGCTCTGAGATCAAAATTTGATGTACGTATGGCTCTGGTTCCAGCCAACCGATAGGGGTAATACAACGTGCAATAACCCTTATTACGGTGTACTTACACACAGCACCATGTGGCGCGGATCTTAGAAGTACTACGTTACAAAGTAATATCATGCGTTGTTGTCAAACGGTAGGAGTCCGTGAGACACGTAGGCTTTGAACTTGAACCCCCCTTTGTGAGTCGGGAGCGCGTTGCGCTACGCGACCTATCTTATCTATGAGCAGTAAGAGACAAAGAGTGCGCCAAATTGTGAGTAATAACGGCGCCATGGCAGTCTTGCCAAAGCGAGATATAGGGCTCATTCAGAGTGTAAGCATCCCCTTCATTTCAGCAGATATTGTTTTCAGCCCTAGTGAGTCCGCGGCTCAGTGTCTGTATCATTTAAGATGTTTGGCGAAGCATATCACCATATCTGATTTCTTACAAAAACGCCCCAAGATAGCGGCACTGGCCAACACAAGATGGCTTTGACCATAGATCTGATCACAGACCTTGCCCCAATGACGCATACTAGAAATTAATTTACGTTGGCGCCATTTGCATGCTTGACTATGTTGAAAATCAGCTTTTTAATGCGTATACAATTAAGGACTGCTTGCAAGTGTTTGATGTGCTGTACGCATACATAAAAAATGTATCGTTTAAGTAGGTCAAAAGCACGATTTTGCTTGACTATAAGCGTCTTCAGAGCGTTGATGGTCGCTGACTGAGTACATAATCCCTAAAGGATTACCAGCCGCTACCGTAGTATTCAATTCAAAGTACTCGCTTCTGACAGAGGGATAGATATTTTGCTCACGAGCAGTTGGAAGCGCTTACAAACCAGGTCAAGAGTACTGGACCACGTGTAACTGCAAATGCTCTTCTGTAGGGCGGCACTAAGAAATCGGACACAGCGCTTCCGTTTGAATGAACTTCGATCGACCATACATCGCAAATACCGACGAGAGATGATAATTATGTATCCTCGAACAAAATAATCGTTTTATTTTTCAACGTTAGCATTGAATGTAGAAGTACAATTAAGGAACCAAAATATGAATTTGATCGATAGCGAGGAGTACTTATGTCAGCTTGAGTGTGCCGGAAATGTGCTGAGAGCCAGCAAATAAGGCATCAGCCTAATGTTACGGAGCAGGTAGTGTTATCTTGCGAGCTTTCTCCTTATATTTCTTAGTCAGTACTGAACAATCGCTCAAAAGTCACTTTGCGATTTTGTGTTATTATTAACATTCATAGGTTCTGGGAAATCAGCATCTGTGAAGATGGTCAAGCTCTGTAAAGCGAAATTTGTGGTACACGTATACTGTGGGATGCACATCAAACAATGGATACAGTTTTCAAGGTACTGTTCAACGTACAAATGCAGTATTAGTAAAGTAATATATTGAATGCAGCCTCGTTGGAAAGAGCACTGACACCCTGTTGCACTTGGAAACACTAGTAGTCAATCCTTTAACTTGGTCGTGAAAGGGCTAAATTCTCTGTAAGGGTGGAAAATGAGATGGAAAATACCTGTCCCCAAAACAACTAAACTAACTTAAAAAGCTCGTGTATATCGCTGATGAGGTTACAAATTAACGGCTTAAGGGCCTGATGCGATAATGAAAACACTTGGAAACGCTTGTCAGATATGAGAATGGGCTGGTGGGACAACTCCAGAGGCGCTTGAAATGTGCACTGAGGGAGTACAGATGGCACCCACCGTGCCGCTAATGGTGCGTTGGCTGGTTTAAAAGCCAAGACATTTTTTCTTTGAAAGTAGGGGTCTAAGATGTTGATAAATCCAGCTTAATTACAAACGGGAAAGCATTGCGTCGCGTTTGCGGTTTCACGGCTAGTAGATCTCGCGCCAAGATTGACACAAACTTGCAGCAGACATCTCGGGCGAACGCACATCTACCACTTGAAGTTGATGTCCACCCGTCAATTATGCTGAGCACTTGTGCAATCTGCTCAGGAATATAGTCCGTTTATCACCGCAAAGGCTTTTTAACCTCTCTCGGAGGCGGTTGTGATTATCAGTACCACTTTCTCATCTATGACCTCTGAAGTGGTGCGGCTCGAATCTTACCTTCCTGATTATCAAAATGTTTGATAGATCCAACGGTGTCGCTTTGACTCCGTAGTACAACTTCTTTGTTGCGAGGGCCCGATGAGGTACTGGGAGAGGAACCTCTTGATGCGATTATAGTGAGTAGTGAAGAGTAATTTTGTGTTGCTGATCAGCATAGCGGTCTTTGCTGATGTTGATCGTGCTGAATTATGAACCATTCACACCTTGGGAGCCCCCCTCGCCCAGCCGAGGGGGGGGGCTCTGTCGACAAACCCTCAAGAAGACTTTAAGGGTACCAGCTACCACAGGGCGTCTTACTGTATTGTGCCTCGTGGAGGTCGCGATTAGTAATATAAAACCCGAGAAAGGGAAAATATTTCTTAAGAGAAGTGGGTATAGCAGCCAAAGCTTGTTGATTATTGCTAATACATTTAAGTGGACTGTTCTGATAAATTTATAAAAATCTTGCAATTATATACGACTCCCGCGCGGCGGCATTGAATATGCAAAAACGATTACGATTTCCGTTCGTCTTGCGCTTGGGCTCTGTTCGAATGTCGAAGGCTCTACCAACTACTCAAGTAAAGCTGAGGTTCCGTGATAGCGTGAAATGTTGCCCAGTCCTGGACCTATATTTGAAAAAAGTATCCTGGATATGGCGTTGTTTGAAATCACGAGTCATGGGTCAATTGACAGTCGAAATGTAAAGTGCCACTTACTTCTCCCCTGGTGGAGCTTTGGCGAGGCATGAACCATGTGCAAGAAATAAGACGCTGAGGCCACAAAATGGTAAAATTGGTACCGAGGAAGGAAGTGAGCTTATCAATTGTCATTTTTGATTTATTATTGTAAACAATCACAGTGCACTGAGACCGAAAAGTGAGACAACGATCTTCAAGCATCCTACAGATCTTTTGATCCTTTGTGAAGGGATTGTAGCGATATGGTGTCAACAGACCCAACACCCGTGATATTTCCGGAAAGAAAATGCGTCATAAAATTTGGTTTGGGTTACTGAAACTAAACATCGCGTAGTTCGGCAATGAATCATACCAAGGGAACAGTCTAACTTCGTTGACACTATCATTTGTAAAAACCACAGAGTAATCTGGCTGAAAAAAAGTATTATTTCTCATTCGGCGCCAACTTTTTAAGACAAAAAGGCTAATGAATAATTGCGCATGCTCACAACAAGCAAGATGGTCACAATTCTGGCACGGACGCTGATTCATAGAGAGTAAGTGAAGAAGAAGAAAATGGACGGCCGCACCATTCTCATTACTCTCGACCTTGGTGATCAAGATTATCGAGTGCTGATGAGAGCCAACGATATTTTTTAAATTTCCTATTACTTCGAGCGGGGATGCACTGGGAGTGGCCTTTAATATTTAAAGGACTCTGCAACACAACGGCGACGTCTAATATAACCGCTGTTCAGGTCAAATAGTGGCCATGCACAAGCCTTTTTTGACGATTTATTCGTCAATAATCATGCAGATAACGAGCGGATGTGAAGAACTACAATTGGCTTCTGCGAGCAGTGATCAAGTGTATACGCTTATATAAGCTAGTGGCCAGTATAATTCAATTGGCTTCGGCGCCGAAAGATGGCTTTCATGGGAAGCTTGGCCTGCGGGCAGATCTCCTAGAGATGAAGGCCATTCTAGGCTCACAAGTGGCTTGGCCTGGCCAGCTCGTTTCACAAGCACAGTACAAACTATGCCAACTCGGCACGACCCACTTTCATCACTTTTCGTTATGAAGATGTTGATTGGTTTTGGTGTGCAGCGGAAATTATAATAAGCGGTCTATAAGGCTGTGGAACATCCTCGCGCATGTATCGATTCTCGCACTTTCAAATTCATTTTAGTTATTTATGTCGTATGTGACGCCTCCGTCTTTGACACAGACTTTTTCATCTTCTAAGTACAAGCGGAAAGAGATGAACGCGTCAGCGCGCACAGATCTCGCTAGCTGATAGTGTAACGGGAATGGCCCGCCTGTATTTATTGAGGATGACTTCGATCGGTAAACACGCTTCACTGAGTGTTGCTCGCATCCAGCGAGCCGTTGATCTACGCGAACGAGAGGGAAAAGGTAACGTGACATTTAAAAGTATGGCCAATAGGCTTCAAACCCTCCAAACCTGATAATAACCTCCAGTTTGACACAACAGAATTGAAGGAGACAATGCAACTATACAGGGTGTGTGTTTTATGTTAAACAGACGTAAGTATGTGGTCCACACAACATGTGTAATGGACCCGGCCCATTACACCACCACCCATTCAGAGGTAGTTTGACTATTTCTTTACTTCATCTTAAAATCTTCCTCGCACTCGTTGTCACGCTCTGTCCAACTCTCGCTAGAATGACAGCCCATCGCTTGCTCCACATGATATTTTTGCCACCATCAAACTTGGATAATGCTCCATTTCCAATGTCATCCAGCACATTGCGCTATTGTAAACTTGATCATTCTGATGACTTTCCCGACCGACGTGTTGGTTTTCCCATAGAGTTCAACGAACTCTCTGGTCGAATAGGTGCTCGACTGATGACTTGAACCGCGTAGTTGCGCGCCATCAGACCGATTTTTCGTGTTGAAGGTGAAATACGAAGCCTCACGGATGTACCATACGTTCCACAATTCAATCTGGATTCCATCTAGACAACCGATCCTCGAGTCTGGGCATGAATTCATGCGACGATATCTGTCGACACTCACCGTTTGCAAAGCGCTAGTAGCGCTTAAGACTTGTTAATGGTACGCGGTATGTGCTTTTGATTTGCGCATTTGACAGCGCAGAATCAATTTCACTCCGATATCAAAAAATGCTCGTGAAGTACGTTCGAACATAGAAAAGAAAGGGACACTGTTCCTAAGCGAAGTCCGTCTTCGGATCCGCATCGAGCGCACGAACGATATTGAGACAGTCGAGAAGAATACGAGTTCGAAGCTTCCACGAATACTCGCTCGACAAATATCCCAGCCATTTCACAAAGAGCTCCTTCGGGCCGCGGACATTTCTCTCCGCCACCACGTTTTTAATGTGTACTATCGATATCTCTGTCGATCTAGAAGAGGGTGAGGTACCCGGAGAGAATGACCTCTCTGCTTCTTCTGTAGCTGGTCGACAGTCTTCGTCCGCCTTGAAGTTGTGCTTGACGAAGGCGACGAATCTTCTCTCGCTGACGAACAAGCAACTCGACGAGGTGACCGATCGGGTGTCGTCGACGCGACAACGCGTGAAGGAATTTTGACAGGTCGTTCGCGAAGTTCGCGATTTCGCATGGCGTCGTGGAAACTCGCTTGGGGGTTGCAATCGAGATTCAGATCTATCGATTGGAGCAAGTTCAATTAAGTTCTTCCCTTTTGTTGTGACTGCTTCCGCTGAAGATGTGGCGCCTCCTGCGAACTCGCTCTGTTTCGGGCGTTTCTGATTATTCACGTCATTTTGAGGATGATGCTGAGGCGATGGCGCCAAGGAATTCAATTATTGATCCTCGTGCCGAAGCCGTCGCTCTAAAGCCATATTCGTATGCACTAAGTAGTACATAGCTCAACAGTAAAAGACATTTTGACCTGATGACCTCATCTGTATGCGTATTCCTTTTGCAGATCTTCCGCATTCGCCATTGCATCTCGCACCCGTATGATCACATTCACGCAACCCATAGTGAATGAGAAAAGTGTGTCCTTGTACTAGTGCATCACGTTTGCATTACTGATTGAATCAATTTGAAAATGAACGGTTCGTCGAGCTCCTCCCACACTTACATCGAAGATCGCACAAAGCGGTAAATCTGGGTGTCGCCAGCTATTCACAAAAAATGGCGTGAATCGTGGATGAATAAACCAAAATGTTCTAGGCAGACACAAACAATGGTAATAAAAAACTTCTTTCTGCAAAATTTCCCGCATAAAGCTTCTCAACACATCACGGACCACTCATTTGGCACGTTCTGTTTGCCCATCGATCTCTGAGTGTACCGCTAAGACTTCGAACAATTTTTTCCTTACGCTACTCGTGAATCGTGTATCACGATCGGAGACGATGGCATGTGGCAACCCATTATTGCATAAAACGTGATCAATGAACAATTTAGTCGAACCCCCGGAATCGATGGAATTGCCACACGCAGCGATGCGAACCATCTTGCTGAGTCTGTCAACATAGACGAGCACCCCCTTGTGTCCGTCCGCAGTCTCAAAAACCGAAAATATAGTCGAGAGCGACTGACTTCCGACAGTCAGTAGGAACAAGAAGACTTTGCAGTGGCGCTTTCGTATGCCGTGCGCTCTTCACGCGCTGACAGGCATCGCATGTCTTCACGTATCGTGCCACACCAAAATTGGTCACTGAGAGACTGGTAGGTGATATCTCAGCCAAGATTAATGACCTTCAGCCTAGCATACCCCTCAAGCACTATCTTGTGCTTCAAACCATCGTTATAGGGAACCACAATCCTTACCTCGTCGTCACGTACAACTTCACTGTGAAGGAGACCATCCTCCCATGCATAACGATGCAACCTTGATTTCAAGAGACCAAGAAGCTTGTCATGGAATTCCATATTACTCGATGAGAGACCCTTGATGATCAGACCACACTATTCGTTCTTAACATACGCTCAAAGTACCATATCGAATACATCGTTTCCCATATTGCTGATATGAGGCAGCTTATAATCAGGACGATGTGACAGTGCATCTGCCAACACGTTCAGTTTTCCTGGATTTTACGCGACCATGATGTTGTATTACGCAAAGCATGACAACCAGCAAGCCATTCGCTTGTGACTAAACTGCATAACGCAAGCTTGCGTGAACCGTGTAGACAAAAAACAGAGTTGAACCCATGAAGTGAACACGAAACTTCACCAGAGCATATTTCATTGCCAGAAGCTTCTTGTCGGGGACTATGTGGTTCTTTTCTGCTGGCTCCAGCTGTCGCTATTTTATCACACGACACGATCGTGCCCTTCTGAGGCCTTTTAGCAGTGATGCACAACCGATTGCAATCTCAGAAGCATCACGCATCACGCATCACGCTAGACGGCTTCGTGTCACCTTTCAAAGCAAGTAATGTTGCTTCTATTGAGCTTTTCTCAATTTGGGTGATTGCTTCTTCACAAGTGAAAAACCACCCATGGTACGTCCTTCTTCAGCAAGTTTGATAGTGGGCGTCCCGCTTCGCGTAATCACGCGAGAAGCGATGCAGGTAATTGGACGAACCAATCCATTGCCTCAAATCATTTTGAATCTGCAGCATTGGCCACTTCACGATTGCTTCGACCTTCTCAGGATCTACACGAATCGCGTGTTCACTGAAGACTGGTACTTCATTAGCACCGAAAATACACTTTACAAGATCCGCATGCATTGAATGTTCGCGCATACATTGTAGCACCGCAAGGAAATGCCTCAAGTGCATTTCTTGGGCGGATCTGCCATCTTCGTCCTTCGAATGAATGAAATTCTCGTCAAAGTTTGTTTGTGTGAAGCGCCGCAGTGGTCAATACAAATGTGAGACCAACTGATTTAACATTGCTGAGGCACTGGATAGACCTTTTGGCGTCACCAATGAATCTTATAACATACTTGTCGGTGAACTATCAGCCGTTAGAAGGACTACCTCCACTCTCATCTCATCGATATTTATTAATACCCATCGAGCAAATCAAGTACAATAACCGGTCATCCAGTGGATGATGACGTTATAACGCGGAATCGGCGTTTGCGTGGGAATCGTCTGCGCATTCAATTAACTCTAGAGCTGAACGATACGTCATTTACCAATTGGTTTACATACACAAACCATTGGGGTTCTTTGAGGGGACATGCTCTTCCTCACCAACCCAGCAGCTTGCTTTTAAGCAAAGAATTCACCGATATACTCGCTTTGCTCACGCAACAGTGGCCACTGTCGATGCACTGCGTGCTTTGAACCAAATTCACGATCACTTTCATGTCGAACTCCACGTTCGGGTGGGAGACCGGAGGGCGCGTTCGCACTAACGCCGTCATCCTTGTATTCCATTACAATTCAAGAAAAGGAACCGCTCAGCTCTTCCATCATCGGCAACGGTGCCAAAAGAACATCTGTTTTTGAAACTTCACAATCAGTCGCTGTATCCACATTACTTGGACCAGCATATTCGCATGCTTGCTTACCATCATGGGAGTAGTACGCCGGACTCAGTCACCCACGGACTCAACTGCATTCCAGAGCGGAATTACCAGTACCGCAAACAACAAATTTCGTTCATTTATTCACAAGCGTGCTCAAAGATATAAAAGGAAGCATCACCTTTGCTGCCACCTGTACCCTGTGATCCTCAATTATCCAACCTGGGAGTATTGGCATAACCAGGCACAGTCGATTACTTCGACTATCCATCACACACATGTCGACAACATTCTTCTATCTTGTCAAGACAGCAACTGGCATCTCTCCCTCATGAATTTTTCTCGTTGGGCAACTCGTCATGCCGACCAATGATTCATTCGTTCTGTAGTGGCCAGTTTCGGGAACCACTTGATCTACCTGTTAGTTATGCTGCTGATCTCAATGCTTGCCCCTACTCATAAGTTATGGTGACTGGCTTAAGTGGTTTGGCATCGTAATGCTAGACTGAAACTTGTGAGTTCAAATT
>NW_020187404.1:281891-286919 GCF_900000015.1 Plasmopara halstedii | reverse complement strand
TAGAAGGAAATGATGGACTTTGTCCAAGATTTGCGTACTCGCATTGCCGGTATGGCAGCCGATCCTCTTCCCGTGGCGGTCAAAGTAACCGTCTTTATTGGGGTCCTCCGCACTGGCATAGCCAGAACGGAAGTTTTTCGTGTGCGTCCATCTTCTCTCGCAGAAGCGGTGAATGTGGCATTGAATGTCAAATTAAACTTTAAGTTGGCACGGCTTGGTTGGAATGCACACCCGTATAGCTCGTCGAGCAGACCGGAGCCACTGTGAAATTATGACTGCAGAGCTCCGAGCAGCCGGGCAGCGTCTGAAAACCCGGCGGTGTTTTGTCGTGGAAACATTCATCACCATCGGACCGGTTGCCCCCTGCGCAAGGCACGTTAAGGCTCATCGGACCACCATCTCGCTTTTCCGAAGTCTGCTACCTCGTCACGGGGAAACGACAGCACGCAATAGGCGCGAATCGCCCTACTGGAGCAGAAATGAGTTTTGTTGAGCCTCAAAGAGGTAGAGGTCAGAAGGAAACAACCCCAAAGAGCTCCGTGCTCGTGTACACGAAGCCCGGCTCGTGTATACAAGCCGGGCTTGCTGGTCGTGTAAGCGACCGTGAAGGGCTTTGGGAGCCATGGAAGATCCTGATCGATTCCGCGGCGGCAGGCAATTATGCTCGACGCTCCACGATAAAAGGAAGTCAGTTGTATGCTGTTGCGCTGAAAGCGCGGTTGAGTGACATGGTCACTGTTTGCTTAGCGACAAGGACATGTGTCACGGTGCTGATGGTCCTTGTGGACCTCGGTGTCAAGTTTCTTGACTTTGGTAGCGTGGAACGCTGCTTTGTGTTATACCTGGATTCAAGGTATGACCTAATCCGTGGTATGGCATGGTTGGAATATAATGAGCCATGGATTGATTGAAAATTGAAGACCTTGTGCGGTACGCGCACGTCTCCTGGTGGATCTTTGATATGTCATGAACACAGATCTGCTAGGAAGCAGAAGTGCTATTGGTCACTGATTCGGAACGGTCAATGTGCTGGATATCGGATATTCCGATTTGGTAAACAACGAACGTGTATTGGACAGGAGCCCCGAGCATGGCTCGCGGACTAATCGTGGAGTGGCGCATAACCCACTGAGTGCTGCTCAAGTATCGGAGCAGTCGCTGCATGCCATGCGTCACATGGTCGGCCATGGACAGAGGCTTCAAGGGGAGGCCCCAATGATGCACGTGGAGTGGCACGTAAACCACTGCACTGAGCACTGCTCACATTACGAAGGAGTCGCTGCATGCCACGAGTGGCAGAGTCGGACGAGGTCCGAGGCATCTTGGGCAAGGCCCGTTAGATGCGCGTGATGCGGCACATTTACCACTGATCGAACTGCGGAGCTAGCGGATCTTCGTCGGATGTTGTTCATAACATCAAGGCTCCGATGGAGCAGGGAGTGGGAGCGCTAGACGACGCTGAGTCACACTGGTCTCGCCGAGACGTACCACCTCTGTGAAGAGGCGACAGCAGCGCCTTATGCTTGCTGCAGGACGCAGGGCATCCGCCCTAACCCGGAGTGTGTCTACCGTAGACGATAGCACACAACTATACGCCCTCGTCTACGGTATGACGGGGTGAAAGACGGCGACGTCAGCCTTTAGGCTATTCCCGTGGTGAATGCTCCTTTTGAGCTGGACGAGGTGTCCCTTATAGAGTTTGGCGATGCCTTGAAGGTAGCGACTTAGCCGAAGTGGTCATTATACGACCGAACGAGGAGATTAACTCGTCGTCGCTTCTGAATGAAGCTGTCCTGGAGGGCATTTAGAGGGTGCTGAGCGCACGAAGTGAATCGTCGATCCTGATGATCCCTAGGATCCGTACTATCCTTTGATGAAGTAATTTCAAGACGTCGTTTCCAGAGACCTGTCTTCGGTCCTACCTCCAGCCCGAGGTGTGAGTCATGAGATCGACCTGGTCCGGAAACCAAATACTGCGTAACACGCGAATGCGCCCTGCCCAAGGAGTAGTGTGACGTCACTGACGCCTTCTTCCGTGCAAAACACGACGCAGGAATGGTGCGGGAGAGCAAGGCCCCCCATTCGACGCCCACGTCTTGTGTCAGGATGCCTAACGGCAAGTGGCGTATCGTTCACGCTTATAATAAGCTCAACGCTGCCACCTCTCCGGCACAGACGTCAAGTCCTTGGAAGGACGTTCTCATGAAAAACATGGTTGGATTTACAAAGTACAGCGCACTCGAATTGGTCGACGGATATCACCAATTGCTCATGGGAGCAAGTGATATTTCGCTGATAGCGGGGAGAACTCCGATCGGCATGCTCTGAAAATGGCTGGTGATGCCTTCAGGGCCGTCAAATGCACCAGAAACATTTGATCGTCTTGTGACGCCGGTGCCCAGGATCCACCAGGCGTATGCACTGACATACTGCGAGGACATCTTCGTCCATATTCATGCGGACACGGAAAGACGGACGAAGAAAACTGTATCGTTTATTTAAGAGCGGTGTTTAAGTGCTGCACACGAATAAGCTGTATGTTCATGCGGATAAGTGCATCTTTGGCGCGGAGGAAATCCCCTTTCTAGGATGCTTCATTGGGAAGCGTGGCTTCGAGCGGATTTTGATATGGTCAAAGGCCATTGTGAAGTGGCCGATTCTAAAGATCCAAAAGAACTTGCGCAAGTTGCTTGGCCTCGCCAACTACATGCACAAGTATAGCGCAATTTATGCGGAAATGGCACGGCCATTGTCAATTCTCCTTTAAAAAGAAATGGAATACTGTTGGAACACGGAGCAGCTGGAGGCTTTTGACGGAGCCTTAGATAGCCTTCTTCAAGTTTCAATACTGACCTTGCCAGACCCTGATCGTCTATGAAGTGTCGTCTGTGACGCTTCGGACTTTGCCATCGATTATGCACTGCTGCATAGCAGACGCCGAAGAGCGAGATCAGGTGATTGCGTTCGAATCTCGCCAGCTCAAGGCTGCAGAGAAGAACTACCCAGATCGCGACAAGGAATTACTTGCGATAAAGTTGCACTTGTCTAGTATGGGGTTAGCCTGCTTGGCCCTAAGCCGTTCGTGGTCTCAGTGACTGATTTGATCCGCGTACGTGGGTGATGGATGATATGTGCGTAGCGCTGCTACGGGCTATCTGGAAACCCGGACAAGAAGGTGTCGTCGCAATTGCGTTGTTTGTTGCACCAATATTCGTTGAATTACGAAACGCTGTATTATAGAACTAATTTGACGGATACGCTACGAAATGTGGTTCCTCACGATGAGGAATTAAATTCCCGTATTCTCTACGATAACCCACTCAGTGGTCATCTCGACCGTGAAAAGACCTACAGCTCTGTGAGTTGCCACTGCTGGTGGCCCGAGCTGTACAAATGGACGAGCACATATGTACGCACGTGTCAAAGGGTGAAACTCTCTCCGAATGCGGCGGCGGCGCTGGTCAATTTGGCGGTACTCTCTGGGTGTTGGCAGTCCATGAGTATGGACTTTGTGTCTGGCCTCCCGAAGGATTCGGCGGGCAACACGGGTGTCGTGGTCTTCGTCGACCGTTTGAGCAAAATGGCTCATCTTGCGGTGGTGTCGGTATAGCGGTGCTGATGGGATCGTTCTTTCGATAATATGGACTCCCAGAGTCAATTGTCTCTGACAAAGGCTCACGCTTCACTGGGAAGGTTTGGTCGACGATCTTCAAGGTGCTGGGCACCAAGCTGGATATGTCAACAGCGGACCATCCGCAGACCTATGGTCAAACTAAGCGCCTGAATCGCTTCGTCGAGGACGTCCTTCACAGTGTCTGCGCTGATAATTTGAGGCACCGGAGCACAATCTTGCTACTCGTAGCGTTTGCTCTAAACAATGCAGTGCATTCGTCTACCAGCTACACGCCGTTCTACTTGAACGAGCTTGTTCATCCTTGCGTTCCGCTGACACCGCCATCCGCTTGATGGGGGAGGAATAGCCGAGCGGCTGACTGATGTCAGCCCCCTTACTGTTCGTAAGGAAGTCAATGACTTCCTGTCTACCAGACTGAGTGTCTTACGACACGTTCGCGATGCAATGGCTGAAAGTCAAAACACGCGGAAAGAATATGCAGACGGAAGAGGTAGAGGAAATGTCAAAGACTTTGAGGTCAGAGACTTGGTGTTATTAAATGCTTAAAACCTTTCTATCCATGCAATTTCTGCTGTCTTTAAGACGAAGTTCCGTCTACAGTTTTTCGGCCCTTTCAAGAGTGTGGCCAAGCGGGGCCTTGCGTAAAAGTTAAACCTTCCGAAAGGGATGCCCACCCACCCGTTTCTTATGTGAGCTTGCTCAAGCCGTACCGGGATCCGGCACAAGCGAACGCGGAAGCGTTGGTGTATCGCGGGTACAGGAGCGCCTCCTATTTGAGCATAAAGTCGCGTGCGGTACGTATCCACCGGGATTTCTTGAGGGCCCAAGTAGCGAGCTCGGAGAGCTTTCCGTTCTTTAAGCTCAGCTTGTGTAGGGCCGTAGTCCAATCACGTAGACGTCCAACGATCGAGTGATCACATCCTTCGCTTCTGTAGCGTGAGCCACCGAGCGGAAGCCGTATTCCACACGAGGGTCAAGGACCGACCGTGGATGTGCACGCATGGGAGCCGCCCTGCAGACAGCATCCAGCTGCTGTTTCTGTGCATCGTCGAGGTGATTGGTAATGACACCACATTCCCCGGTACTCGAGAGTTCGGGGACCTGACACGACGTCCGCAAATCCGCAAGTTTCGAGCAGGGCTCACGTCGCACCGCTGGGGCACCTCGCCCTCTTCTTCTCCCCATCCTAGGAAAGGAGTATCCGACTCTTAGTCGACTTCATCCAACTTCTCGACGAGGTAACCAATCGCCCGTAGCGGGCGCGGTGCGCGGTTGGGTATAGACATCGCGTCTTTGTTCTTGGTCGTGCGACCCTGTCGCTGACAATGCGCTGCGCAGTACCCGATTATCGAGAGCTTAGGCTGCGCTTCTTCTGAAGCCGCGGACGTGTTGTT
>NW_020187404.1:267998-281881 GCF_900000015.1 Plasmopara halstedii | reverse complement strand
TAACTACTCTTGGAGGTAGCAGATTGCGATCCGCTACACTCGTATTGGTTCTTGTAAAAAACGAAAGGTCGGTAACCTAAATTACCCTTCCTCAAGGGCTAAGCAACGGCAGCCGCGCTGCAGTTACAACATCCCCAATTAAAATTGACAATAACCCCAATGCACATTCAACGGTCGCCTCATACGAGGTAGCGAAAGCGCCCGCAGGCAAAGCCTTTTTCTTCTTCTGCACAGGATGCATCTCCGGACAGTGCGTCCGCGGCTTCACGGGAAGCACATCCCACGCCCTCGGCAACTGAGCGCAACACACTGCGCCCGGCCCGGGCGAAGGAGTTCCTAATCGGGGAGTTAGAGGAACTTGAAACAAGTCGATAACGAGATGGACACTCCATGAGCCCAGCTTAAACTCTGCGGTCACCGTGTCCGTTCCCCGAACTCTCGGCTTCCGGGGAAGTAGTATCATCATCAATCGCCTCGACGAGGCGCAGTAGCAGCAATTGAAGGCTGCCCACAGGGCGACTCTCCTGCGCTGTATCCAGATTCGGTCTTAGACCCTCGTATGGAGTTCGGCTTCCGCACGGCAGATCCCGCTACTGAAGCGAAAGACGCCACTCGATCGTTAGTCGTCTACGAAGTCGGCCTCCGGCCACTACACAAGCTGAGCTTGATCAGCGGTAAGCTCTGCGAACTTGCTTTCTGAAACCCAAAGGGATTCCGATGGATCGGTACGGCGCTCAACTTCGAGCTCAAAAAGGATTTCTGTAATGCGGACCATCCCTGTGGTGCTTGCGCTGCAGATGGCGTTGAGCTCTTTGAGCGATGGGTACAGCGACACCACAATCTTTGTTCGCTGTTGCCTTACAGCGAAGCTCAAGGAAGTGGACGTGCGCGTCGATCGCCATCTTAATTTGAGTTTGCCAAACTCAGGGCGCAGCGCCAACTTCCTGCGTATTGTCACCCTGTGACATATGGAACTATCCATAACGCCCCCGCAAGCTTTGTGGTTTCTCACACGGGTGAGTCTACGACAACAGCAGCTCATGGCTCTCCGGCTTACCGAGCTACTACCGAGAAGCGCGGTACGCAAGAAGTCGCGAAACGTCATGATCCTTCTGATCATAAGCGCTCACGACGTATAGACAATGGACATCTTAAACGTTCACGAGTACTCGTAGTTTGGGTATTCCCGCCACTTCACAAGATATTGGGTTCGACCCTGTGAACGACGTCGACCCATAAGGCGTTCCACATAGTAGTGGACGCCACCACCATTCTCATCGAGAAGAGTCGGCGACGGACGATGACGATTTGATCGATCGCCGTCCGGTAACTCGCGATGCTCTTCGAGTGTTGGAGGACAAAGTTCGGCGTCATCAGCACTTGCCGAGCACCTCTTCGAAGTCGCCTACTCTGTGCGGAAGACCACGAGAGTCTGGAAAACTTTGTGCACCGACTGCCTCGTGTGAGGACTATCGTGCTCTATTGGACCGGCTCCTAGCCGTCAAGCAGCCGAATACGTCACTTCGTACGACGGTGGAGCGCCTTGCGCTGTTGATCCGGAAGGTGTTGCTCTATGTGATCAGAACGAGTTGCTGGTCTAATTTCTGGGTGACCGAGCGCTTTTGGGTGCCGCTCCGCCGCCAAAGCTTATGCGTTCGCTCGCGCCGGATCCCGGTACGGCTTGAGCAAACCCACATAAATCACTATCTTTCTCGAAAGATTAATCGTATACGTAAGGCCTCGCTTGGCTACGACCTTAAAGGTTTGATAGACCTTCGACGGCGTTTCGTCTTAAAGACAACAGGCACTGCATATGCAGGAAGGTTTGTAGCATTTGATAAAACCAGATCTCTGACCTCAATGTATTCAATATTTCTTCCTTTTCTATCTGCATATTCCTTCTGCATATCTTGGCTTTCAGCCGTCATATCGCGAACTTGTCGTAAGACACTTAGTCTGGTAAAAAGGAAGTCTCCAACTTTTCACGCACGGTGTGGGGGCTGACATCAGCTAGCCGCTCGGTTATTCCTCCTCCGCCAAGCCCTGTTACATGGGATGGCGACGTCAGCAGAACGCAAAGATTTACAAGCCCGCTCACGTAAAACATCGTATTGTCGGTAGATGAATGCACTGCATTATTCAGCGCGAAAGCCAACATAGTGCTCCAGCGCTTCGGCGCCTCTGCGCAGACGCTGCAAGGAACGTCTTCAACGACGCGATTCACGCGCTCAGTCTGACCATTGGTCTGCTGGGAGCCTGCTGTTGACATAGTCAACAGCACCTGAAGAATGTAGACCAAAACATTTTAGTGAAGCGCGCATCTTCTGTGGACTCTGAGAGTCATTCCCTTTGTGCAAAGCTTGCGGCACACTTTTTCAAATTGGCAGGTTAATTCTTAGTTAACAGCACGCTGCAAGAAATATTTGATTTGCTTAAGTTATTTCTTTAATTAAAACACACCACTATTGTTCGGTTCTCAAATGCGAAGTATAGATAATGCTCTCTTTGACTAAAAGTCCCACTTCCACTCGTCGACATTTGCAGTGACAACGGTATCGAGTTTCATTGAGCCCAGAGATCCACGTTTTGCCTTGTTCTTTGTGTCAGCCTCTCTTGTTGACTTTCGCCCCGCTTTTCCTTGTGCAACAGTGGACGTACTAACGTCTCTGGATCCTTTTGGCTGATACGCGCCAAGAGTGTTTGATTTGGGCTCCGACGCACCCAGATCCAGATCATCGTCACCGCCCCAATTATCATCTTCCCAATCACAGTCACGAAGATCAAGAAACGTTGAGGTTGTTCGAGTTGTAGACGAATTCGAACCACTACTTGTTTTACATGCAAAATTGAGCTTGGATGAAGATGTCGCCGACGCAGACAGTGAAGTCGCTTCTGGGGTAACTGATGTCGAAGCTCCTTCGTTCACCGACTGTGAAGCACTCAATCTTGATGTGGTCAGGTAAGGACGATCATAACCACCCAATCTATTGCTATCACCCCATCCATTCTCAGCTGAAACATTATCTGCCGCAAATGCTTTTCGAGTGTCCTGCCTGGATGACGGAGGAATGGAGCTGTTATTGGTATTCTGACTGAAGTTGCCAGGATGGGAAAATGTATGAGATGTCGGAGCGGACGACAAAATGCCAGATCCGACCAGCTTGTTGACGTTTGACGTAACTGCCGAAGAAGCCCATGCAGTAAGAGATGAGGCATAACTTCCTGAAGTGTGGCCACCATTCGATGGAGGCGGTGTGGTTTCACAAGCACCACCCAAGTGGTCACTCTCTTGTTCAGCGCCCTTCAATTCGCTTTTTTTAGCTTCTAATTCTTCCCGAACCTTCATTTGATTAGCTTCATTATTTACAGCTTTGATAAAAATATCAATGGAAGTCTTGGCTTGCTCCCGAACAGTGATTGAAACGTCTAGAAGGAGCGGTGAAATCGCTGGAATTACGCTGCCGGCCATCCCTTGTGGTGTAAAGTACTCCTTTGGTGAGAATTGAATGCGTTAGACTACGTGGCATGTAAAATTTGCACGATCATATACTACTTACTTGGCACGCGATCATCGAGCGAAGTCCAGCAAGACGAGCGTGAGGAAACGGATCGTTGAGCGCTTTCGCGAAAGCTGGAAACAAGACTTTTGGTCTCGTTGTTTCATTGAGTTTGCTGGCAATTTTCCCGATACAAATTGTTGTATTTGTTCGAATGGCTGGTTCCGGATCAGACTGAAGACAAAATCAATGAGTCGAGTAAGCGAGAATGAATTAGCACCAACTTTGCATCATTATAATCAAGCGCACCTGCAACTTTGCGAAATACTTGACGACGCGGTTATTCAAATTATTATCAGACAGCTTATCAGCTATGTGTAACATTGATTTGACAGTGAGCTCACGCAACACTGGTGCTGCATCAGTAAAGCCACTGCAAAGGTTGTCGAATACAACTGAGCTGTTCACTAGTTTTGCGTCAAAATGAACAGCAAACTTCTCCATCATTTGAAGTAGTTGGACTCGAACGGCTCGATCACTACAGCTAAAGAGTTTGAGAAGAATTGGAATTATTTGTGTTTTAAACTCCTCAGTAGACAAAGAGCTGCCAATCTGTACCATAGCCGGTAACATGTGGCTAGCCGAGGGGTCTAACTTCAGAAGTCCATTTTTGATACCAATTGCTGCACCAAACTCCACAACTTGTTTTAACGCTGGTAAAATTTTGTGTACACCGAAGCATCGAGGTATTGAAGCCAGGTTTGCGCATAGCTCTTTATAAAATGCGACTTTTTCGTCAGATTCCATTACAGCAAGATTTTCTAGAAAATCCATCCGTCTGATAAATGGTGTATCAAAATAATTTCCTTTTAGCATCATTTGCGGACTCAGTCTTCGGGAAGGGTTCTCATCGATTGTCTTTCGAAATTGTGGCTGAAGTGCCGAGGGTAAATTTACTGCTGTTAATTTGTCACTCGATCGAAAGTGGCCATCGGTAAAGATGTAGTACATGAGACAGCCGAATGCCCACATATCCACACCGTAGGCTGGCCCTGTCGCCACTGCCTTCCAATCGGAGCGCTGGCATTCTGCATACTCGTCCAATAGCATGTTACCATACAAATCATCTCTTTTACGCAACAGTAGATTCATACCTGGTGGCTTGTAATTGATGTCCACGTACTGCTGATTAAGCGTGTAGATAGACGATGGTCCATCATTCGTTTTCTCCGCAGTAAGTTCAAATCCTCCCAGCTTCCAATCTCCACCCTGTTAGAAGGAAAGTATAACCATATGTTATGATAGATAAGGAAATGTGATCAGCTCAGCAGTCAGTACCTTGGTGACAAAAATGCTTTGCGGTGTTAGTCGTCCGTGCAAGAGTTTACAGTCTACGTTGATAAATTGCAGCGCCATGAGAATACTGCGCAAGCCCCAGGACACACACATGGTAAATTCTTCGCTGTTGTTGCCGTATTCCATGCGTAGTGCTGTTAGGAACTCAGATAGTGGCATTACGTGTTCTGTGATGATTATAACGGGCCCGTTATTTGGAACTTCAATGCCGTCCAAGTATGCTAAAATATTTGGATGACGCAGAGTCTTTATGCGGTGCAGTGAGTTCGATGTGAGTTGTCCTGCTGGCTGTCGCGACTTGAAGATAGATACAACATGCGACGGGTCCTGCTTGCTCTTACCCGAGTGCAAAATGAAATCTGGCAATCCTTCAAACACAACACATTCTCCCGCATCACCACCTGCTGCCACGTTACCATCCACGGATGGTGTATCTATTGAGTACGGCAGGCCGCCGGTGGTACTTGAGCCCACTAAGCCCCCTAACGTCTTCAGGAAATTCATGCTTTTGTTGTGAGTACAGTGATTTTGTTTTACCATCAGTATTGGTCAAAATAACGCAAAGTGATATTATTCATTAGTAGCTGCGAGCTATGCCTCCAAAAAGCACTTGATGGCCTCGATCAGCTCTGCCTTTCGTCCGACAGCTTTTTGGCTGTGTGCACGTAAAAATTCCTTTAACTGAGCGACAGTCTTTTTCTGAATGGCATCAGATGCAAGTAAAGTGGCCCATTCACTTTTGCTGAATGTTGTTTCCGCATTTCGCTGCTTCCCAGAGCCTACCTTCGTTTTCCCCAATTTCTTAGCAGACACGTTGCGGCTGGTGGCGTTTGTCTAGATAACGAGGATATAAGTAATGTAGGCATGGTAATTAATCAAACACATAGCTTAAACTGACCTTGCGCTTTGTGGAATTAGACGCGTCGATGGATTCACCACCGCACGCGTCTCGAAACCTAGTAATTGCACTCTGAAGAATAGTATTCGCAAACATTGGACTTGATGAGTCTGAATATGACAAACAAGCATTCCTCTTCGTACCTTGACGTCGTCTTGACCGAAGCCCTCTGCATCGGGAAGGGTAGTGTCTTTCTTTTCATCGAACTCAAGTACTTCCTCGTCCAGTGCGAGAGCTTGGATAGCAGCGTAATGCTTTTGAAGTTCTACAACATCAAGGTTGTGTCATGTCATTGACTTTTCAAATGCGTACTTCAACACTTCCTCTTAAAGAAACAAATAGACATTCACGAAACACACCTGGATTTTCAAAGCTCGGAGTTTCCGTCAGCTGAAGCTTCAAGATCAAATTTTTTGCCGCATCGATCTTTTCCTGTTCGACTTTGTCATCACATCACTTTTGAATCTATACGACTAATTAATCGAAAAACTCACCATATATCACTCGACCGTTCGAAATGTCTATGTCACGAATGTCATCCAAGTACGGCAAAAAAATAATGTTAAATCCTGACGGTCGCACCTGACCCATCTCATCATTTTCTTCTTCTTGAGGAACAAGCGCAACAAGTCGAGGTTCGCTGGTTTTTCGTGCAATAAGTCTTGCTAACGCAAATTTCTTTTTTCGAACCATCGAAGTGAGTAAAGCCATGAAGGCAACAGAACTTCCTTCGATGTAGCCGTCGCAAGGGTATATGAAATATGGTGAGCGAATATTTTCATTCCATTTGAGAGATTTTAATGGCTTGAAACAGATGAGCTGAAGCCCTGGAGCGTCGTAATGTTTAATCTCTACCACATCATCTCGAGTAAAATATACGCGCTTGCCGCCGTAGTCTATGTACTTCTTAATCTGATCTGGGGTAAGGTAAGCTCCAGTGTCTTCGCAAAGCCATTTCGTCTCAGTTTTGAGAGGTGCATTCGTGATCGCATCAAGAGCGAGGGGAGTGTTCTTGCGTTGGACAACTACAAGCGCGTATAGCTCCACGCCAATTGACACTCCTTTCGTGATGTGAAAACAGAAAGTTGTCAGTCGGCGTTTGCGAAAACGTTTGCGAAATGATCCATCTATCAAATCATCAAGCGAGCTGACAGGAAAAGCTGGCTGTAAAGATACATCATTATCGACAATGCTATCACGATCATTGGCTGCAAAGTCTTTAAAGCAACACCCGTAGAATCGGTAAAGCATAAAGTTTTCTTTTCCAGGTGGAGTTATGAAGAACAGATTCAGCGTGCGATTCAATTCGGTGTGGTTCTGTCGCCATGTAGATTATTTTATTAGGAGGCAAACTGATTACATCAAACGCATGATACCTGCATCTGTTTTTGAGATCGCTTGATTTCCTCCTCGTCTGATCCTGCTAGAGTGTCATCATTTGTAAATATCCAAACACGCTGAGAGTCCTTCTTTTTCAAGCTGCAAGTTTTCCAGAGATAAGGTGAAAAGTAGCTAAAAGTTTTACGAGCAGCAAGTTGCGTACTTTGCATTAGAAAAGGAAATTCCACATTGCCACAAAGCGTTGCTGAATGACAACTTTTCCGAGTTGTGCATAGACTCAAACTCCGACTGCACATCAGCCACCAAAAGAGACTACAGCGCACATTAAATAAGCACAGCAACAAAGTGAGAACGACTGATTCATTCACGGCAATCTGAACAAACCTGAAGGTCCTTAATACGCCGAGCAGACGGATAATCCAAAGACTGAAATTCGTAAACCTGCTCAAGAGTCCCGGCTTCTCCGCGCTTGTTCTTCATTGCGACCAGAAATAAGTAACTTTACGGCAAAATGACTTTAAATCATAGCAATCGCTCACCGTTCCAAAAAATACAACTCCAAGCAGCGAATTGTCGTTTGCGACGACTTTCATTTTAAGAAGCTTGATCACAAGCTCTACAACAGCGTGGAACCATGTGGATGGCGATTTTGCTGTCGCATGCGGGTATGAGAAAAACATTGCTTCGCGCACGTCTAACAGCACAATAAGCGCATCCTTTCCACTTTCGGCAGCTTCCCAATTTTCCTCATTTCCGTCTAGTTGTGCGTCAGAAGCCGCGTTTTGGCTGCCCCATGCATCCATATTTTCGTCAGTTACCAGAAGTATCCTGACATCTATCAAGATAAGGTACCATTTCCGTGGTACGAGTCGAAATAAGTCATTGCATAATCATGCCTTATCCATAGGATGCTGTATGATAGCAATTGTACTTGTGCCTCATGATAAAGGCATTAAGTACAGATTATCGTACACCCCTAAGGGTGGCCACTTCGAAAGAGAAAAAACATACTCTCGTTGTGCGATATGTATTGGCGGGTCAACATGTATGGGTGGGTAAGCACATATGGGCGCAGTGTGAAACATGTTGGTAGGTAAGACCTCGCCGCATGCGTCAAAATCTATAATTAGCCAGCGAACGTCGGTAGAGTGCCGGCATTCCCAACAAAATATAGACTTTGCATTCGATTTTCGAAAGACGTGTCCGGTAACGTGGTCTTTGTGGACCGTCTAAGAAAGACGGCTCATCTCGCTGCTATCAGCGATAATGAAGGATTCAGCCTCGCCGTTCCTCGACACAGTGCTTCACCATCATGGCCTGGTGGAAGTCATGGTTTTGAATATAGATCCGTGCTCCACGGATTGTTCAAAATGGTCGGCACCAGACTATCAGACAAACGCCTGATTTGCGGTGTGAAGTATACCCTCCAAAGAATTTGAGCAAAATGAGCATAGATCCTGAGTGGAATGCTCCCACTCACCAAGTTTCGGTAAAACGACGCAGCTTTCTTCTACAGGACTTACCCATTTCGCATCAATGGCGCGATGGACTTAGATATTTGATATTTCGATATTAATGAGGAGAACCTTGGGTTTTAGATATTGGCGACTCTGCCGAAACTGAAACAATAAAATGCGGTTTCGTTTTTAAACAGAAGTGTTCGTCTGTCTCGGTAAGGCTTTAATACTTAGAAGTAGAGGATTGCGATCCGCTGCTCTCGTACTGGTTCTTGTAAAAAA
The DNA here is from genome assembly GCF_900000015.1 of Plasmopara halstedii. Classification (NCBI taxonomy): domain Eukaryota; phylum Oomycota; class Peronosporomycetes; order Peronosporales; family Peronosporaceae; genus Plasmopara; species Plasmopara halstedii. Next base: position 273,050 of record NW_020187404.1, on the reverse strand, counting down.
GTAAGGTCGGTGACCTTAGCTTGGCTTCCTCTAAGCAAAAAGCAACGGCTGCCCAGCTGCACTTGGTAGAACTGTAGTCAATCTAAGCCTGAGTCATTTTGACTGACCCTCTGTGAGGATGGAGCAATACTCCTATTTGTCCCAAGGCATGCTGGACGTACTTAATAATAGCCCTGAGGGCGTGGAGCCTTGTTTTTGCAAGGGCCGCGCGCCTAGAGGCGTTTTTGAGCTATAAAAATGCTGTGTTAGAGCACCTAGAGAAGAAGCTGTCAGCGTCGACAGCGTCCATGACACCACCATCGACGATGGATGACTCATGGTGAGCGTTAAGATCTTCGAGGGTAAGGATGGAGAGAATCTCCTTCTCTGAGTAAGAGAGGCCGAGATGGCAATGGCATCAGCCATGCTCCAGAACGAGGTACATCGCGTGGCGCAAGCTATCTCTAAGCTTGGGGCCAAGCACTATAATGGGCACGAACGCGCGATCCTTCGGTTGAAGCTGCGCTCTCCTCCTCTGGAAAGAGCTGAAGCGTCAGCTTTTGCGAGTATCTCGCCGCCTATTCAGGCGTATCGCGTGCGATCACGTTTCCTTGCTGCCCGGCAAGGCATGAAGGAGTTGATGGACTTGTCCCAGACTTGCGCACTCTCATTGTCGGGATGGCAGCCGATCCTCTCTTCGAGGCGGTCGCAGAGACCATCTTTATGGAGGGCCTCCGCATCGGCGAGCCAAAATGGAAGTCTTCCGTGTGCATCCGTCTTCTTCGAAGAAGCGGTGAATGCGGCATTGAATGCCGTATTTAACTTCAAGTCGGTACAACTTGGTTAGAATACACACCTTCAGAGCACGAAGAGCAGGCCTGAGCCAATTGACCTCGGCTTTGCTGAAAAAGAGGAGAAAGAGCTCCAAGCTGTCAAACAGCGTCTGGAAACCCGACGATTTTTGTCCGTGGAGACACCCGTTAACTTCGGACTGGTTATCTCCTGTGCAAGGTGCGTAAAGGGTCGTCAGATCGACGTCCCGCTACTAACCGGTCTGGTTTGTCGCGTGGAAACGACAACAAGCAGGCGTGGTGCAGTCTACTGAAAAAGAAATCTGTTTTGTAGAGCCTCAAGAAGGTAGTGGTCAGCAGGGCCCAGCCCCGAAGAGCTCCGTGCTCTTGAACACGGAACGTGAATACAAACCAGGCTTGCTGGTGATCAAGGCGACTTTGAATAGCTTTGATAAGCCATGGAAGATCCTTATAGATTCCGGGGCGTTGAGCAATTATGCTCGACGCTCAACGATCGAAGGAAACGAGCTGTATGCTGAGGTGCTTAAAGCGCGGTTGAGTGACACCGTCACTGTTTGCATGGTAACAGGGACTTGTGTCCCTGTGCCGAGGGTCTCTGTGGACCTCGGTGTCAAGTTTCTTGACTTTCATAGCGTGAAACACTGCTTAGTCTTTAACTTGGATTCTAGATATAACCTTATCCTTGGTTGGAGCTTTTGTTAGTCATGAACCCATTTCTGATAGGAAGCAGAAGCGCTATTGGCGCGGACACTGGACCAGGACCTTCAATGTGCTGGATATCGGAGTATCCGAGCTGTCGAACACCGAAGGTGTATCCGTCAGGAGTTCCGAGCATGGCTGGCGGGCTGAACGTGGAGTGGCACGTAATTCACTGAGCACTGCTCAAGTATCATAGCGGTTGCTGCATGTAAAGACTGACATGGTTGGACGAGGTCCGAGGCATCGAGGGCGAGGCCCCAGTAATGCACGTGAAGTGACACTTAACTCACTGAGCATTGCTCACGTTTTGAAGCAGTTGCTGCATGCCAAGAATGGCATTGTCGGACGAGGTTCGAGGCGCCTTGGGCAAGATTCTTGTGATGCACGCTATCCACTGGACGAAGACTGCGGAAGTAGCAGCTCTTCATCGGATGTAGTTGATAACATCAAGGCGTTGATGGAACAGGGAGTGGGATAACTGGACGACGCCGAGTATGTGTTTTCAGTGGTCTCGATGAGTCATGAAACCTCTAAAGAGAGGAGAGTATATTACCCGCAAGACGCAGGGCGTCGACCCTGCGGTGGATGCTCTTCCTGAATAGGCGAGATGTCCTTCGAGAAGTTTGACGATGCCTTGAAGGCAGGCAATTAAGCCGAGGTAGTCATTATATGCAGGAACGATGAGATAAATTCGTCGTCGCTTCTGGATGAAGCTGTCCTGGAGGACACTAAGGGTGTGCTGAACGCACGAAATGGATTGTCGATCCTGAAGGATCCCTCGGATACGTAGTACCCTCTGTTGAAGGAATATCAAGACGTCGGTCCAACCTCTTGACCGAGGTGTGCGTCATGAGATCGACCTGGTTCCGGTAACCATATAGTGCGGAATACGCCATTGACCCTTGCCCAAGGAGCAGTGCGACGGCATTGCCGCCTTTTTCCATGCGAAGCACAGTGTATGAGAGTAAGTCTCCCCATTCGACACCCACGTTTTGTGTCCGAAAGCCGATCAGCAAGTGGCGTATTGCTAACGCTGACAATAAGCTAAATGCTGCCATCATATCAGCACAGACACCGACATTTAGAAAGGATGTTCTCCGAAACAATATGGTTGGCGGAACAAAGTACAGCGCACTCGACTTGGTCGATGCTGATAACCAATTGCTCACGAGAGCGAGCGATATTCCGCTGACAGCGGTGAGAAATCCGAGCGGGATGCTCTGGGTGTGGCTGGTGATGCTTCAAGGGCTGTCAAATGCATTGGCAACATTTAATCGTTTTACGTCGCAATTGTTCAAGTCCCACCGGGCGTATGCACAGACAAACCTCGACGACATCTTCGTCCACAGTCGAGCGGAACACGGGGGGGAGAGGTGAAAAACCACATCGTCCATTTGAGGGCGGTGCTCGAGTGTATGCACACGAATAAGCTGTATGCTAATGCCAATGAGCGCATCATCGGCGCAGAAAAATCCCCTACATAGGGTGCTATATTGGGCAGCGTGGTTTCGAGCGGATTCCGTTACGATCAAGGCCATTGGGGACTGGCCGATTCCAAAGAACCAAAAGGTATCGCGCAAGTGGCTTGGCCTCATTACAACTTGCACAAGTATAGTGCAGATTATGCGGAAATGGCACGGCCATTGTCAAATCTGCTCAAATCTCGCCAGTTTAAGGCTGCGGAGAGGAACTACCCAACCCACGACAAGGAATTACTTGTGATGAAGTAGGCACTGGTCAAGTCAGGGTGCACCTGCTTGGCTCAAAACCGTTTGTGATCTACACAGATCATGCGTCATTACGCACTGCGACTTAGCCGTCTCACGTCTCGCAAAAGATGGCCAGATGGCTCTCATTCTTTGCAGAAATTAACTTTGAGGTGACGTTTAAGCCAGGAAAGCAGAATTCGCTGGCTGATGCATTGTCACGCAGATTTAACTATGAGCCTATTCATATCACGATGGTGACGTCATCAGTGACGTATTGGACCCGCGCTGCTACAGGCTCTCGGGAGCAAGGAGTTTGGAAACTCGGACAAGAAATTGTCGGCGCGTTTGAGCGCACTGTCTCACCGATATCCGCTGAATAACGGTTTACTGTATTATAGTATCGATTCAACGGGTACGCCATGAGTTGTGGTTCCTCACGATTAGGATTTGAGATCTCTATGAGACCCACGACACCCCACTTTGTGGTCATCTCGGTCGTGAGAAGACGTAAAGCTCGATGCGCTGCCACTTTTGGTGGACCAAGCTATACAAATGGGCGAGCACATATGCGCGCACGTGAGAGACGTGTCAGAGGGTCCAACCCTTCTCGAATGCGGCGGCGCTGCTGGCCAATCTACCGGTACCCTTTGGTTGTCGGCAATCTATGAGTTTGGACTTTGTGTTTGGCCCGCCGATGGACTTGGCGGGCAATCCGGGTATGGTTGTGTTTGTGGACCGTTTGAGTACGATGGCTCATCTTGCGGTGGCGACGCTGTTTGTCGGTCGTGTCTTTCAAAACAACAGCATGGACTTCCGGAACCAATTGTCTCTGATAGAGACCCGCGCTTCAATGGAAAGTTTTGGTCGACAATCTGCAGGGTGCTGGGCACCCAGTTGCCTATGTCAACAGCGGACCATCTGCAGACCGATGGTCAGACTGAGCGCGTGAAACGCGTCGTTGATGACGCTCTTCGCAGCGTTGTCGCTGAGACGTTGAAGCGCTGGAGCGCCATGTTGCAGCTCGAACAGATTCATTTGAACAATGCAGTGCATTCATCTACCGGCTACACGCCGTTTTATGTGAACGGGATTTTTAATCCTCGCGTTTCGCTGATGCTGCCATATCATGGCTCAGGACTTGGTGGGGGAGAAATAAAAAGCTGATGTCAGCCCCCTCACTGTCCGCAAGAAGTCGATGACTTCCTGTTTACCAGACTGAGTGCATAACGACACGTTCGCGATGTGACGACTGAAAGCCAGACGTGCAGAAAGGATATGCAGATGGGAGAAACAGAAGAAATGTGGAGAACTTTGAGGTCGGAAACCTGGTTTTACTAAATGCAAACCTTTGAAGATCGTCGCCAAGCGAGGCCTTGCGTATGCGCCGAACCTTCCGAGAAGGATGCGCACTCACATGGTGTAATATGTGGGCTTGCTTAAATCGTACAGGAATTCGGCGAAAGTGAACGCGGAAGCGTTGGCGCCGGGGCGGTTCCCAAAGGTGCTCGGCCACCCAAAAGCTGAACCAGCAGCTAGATCCGAGCACGGAGTATAACAAATCCTGTAATCAGCGACGCCAGGCGCTTCATCGTCGCACGAACTGATGTTTCGTCTGCTCGACGGCTAGGAGCCGCTCCGACAGAGCGCAATAACTCTCAACGTAAGGCAGTTGGTGCACAAAGTGCTCCCTGCTCTCGATGTCTTCCGCTCAGCAGTATATGCCCTCGGAGCAATGCTCGGCAGAGTGCCGGTGACGACGAGCTTGTCTTTCAACGCTCAAAATGCATGGTGCGTCCACTACCACGTGGAAAGCCTTTTGGGTCGACGGCGTCGACAGGGTCGAACCCAATATC
>NW_020187404.1:265217-267988 GCF_900000015.1 Plasmopara halstedii | reverse complement strand
CCAGGTTGTAGTTGTAGGTGACATAACGTCTGCATTGCTGGCAAATGGGATACGGCAAACCGGAAGGTACGAATACTGGACACAGAAGCATCACAATGGCCCGAGCTGCAGCTTCGTAGAATACAGCACGGTTTCTCTCGCCACAAACAACTCAATTTACATTTTGGGCGGCGGATTCCAGTATTTTGACTTTGGACAGTTTTATTCGTCGATATACGCTTTGCTACCTGTCGATAGTGCAGTACAAATTGATCGTCCCCAGCGAGGATCAGTTTGTAAACCCACCTAACACAAGTCGGTCCGCCTCCTCCATCTCTCGGTTTTCTTGTTGACAAAATGAAAAGTGGATAAAGTCCGTCAAAGCTGCGTGTGAAAGTCAAGTCGCGTTGCGTCCATGTTGCTTTGAGTATACGAGAGAGAAGACTTCGAATCTTTTTTTTGCTTTCTGCGGTATCAACCATTCGTGACTTTATAGCATTAACGACCATTACTGAAACAATGAAGCTGCAAGTTGTTTGTGACAATAGTGCTCACAAACGCAAAGAACTTCGGCAAGACCGGTACAAAAGCATCATCCCTGCTTTTGCTCGTAACCATGGTACATCGGCAACGCGAGCTGTCGACCCGGTCACAGATGATCCCTGACCTTCGAACACAAGGGTAGTATCCTTGTACTTGCACGCTTAAAAGACCTAATGACCACAAAATTGAGCACGAATAGCTGTCAAAGGCTATCCGTCTTATGCTTGTTTGCTTCGAACTTCTCGTTTGCAATATTTACATTCCACCAGAGACAAATGTTCTGCACTCTTTCTACGGATCCGTTTGCCGCTGTACGAATTACACACATCATCTTTCGATTAATACCATTCCTTGAAGTAAAAAAAGCATGCACATAGAAAATTGGTGTACTATACTTAGCTTATTGTCTGTCCTCAATTCTCGCATGATCAAACTTGTCCTGATTCACAATTCCCTATCTGAGTTGACAAAGACATTCTTATCGTGCTTATCATGTGACTACGGAAGCCCATTTCTAGCACTAATTAACTACCGTCACAACACAGGGAGCTATACATACGTTACTTGGAAATCTATATGTTCAAATGAAATACCGCGCAATGCTCAGAGCTAGAGACCATACAAGGAATCTGTAGCTTATGCTACCTACAATTGTGAGTGGATGAGATTTTTCGATAAGCATGCTTAGAATCATTGAAGTCAATTGCTTCATATGATGTCTAAAGTGACTCGTGCTGATAGTCCTTTGGACGGGAAGTTCTTTGTCCGTACGGTTCATCTTAAGATCCGCGTACATCTTTGCACCCTTGCTACCAAATGTGGTGCTGTGTTCAGTTTACAACGCTGAACGCATGTGGATGACGTCACAAGGAGAACGGTCATAAAATTACTATCATGAATGACTACGGATGCTGATTACAGACATAATGGTAGTCGTTCATTGGTTTAAGTAAATAAGGCTACATTGAGAAGCTTCTAGAGGGGTCTGAAAGACAGGCTTAGAGGTAGCACAGAGTAGCGAACTATGGAGCTAATTTTATTCACTTCGGTTTTGCCATTATCTCAACACGTGTTAACATGAGGAAGGTTAGAAACATGATTGCCTTGGAGCGAATACGCGTGAATGTTTTAAGCTGATGTGATGTTTGACTTAAAGATGCTCGATCGAGAACTTAAGCAAAAATTGTACAACTTTGGCTTGCAGAATAAATTGTATTGTTTGGTAGGATGGAGCATTCTATTCGATCAGTTTTTAAGACATTCAGAGACGCTTATGCTCACACGATTCCTCAGAAATAAAAACTCAGCCTGTAAGGAATAGTACCACGTTATCATAATGGAATATCATGACTAGATTCGGTACGGACGAGAGTGACGGTACTCCATTAAGACAGGTTCTTGCTACCAACCGCACCTACATGAGCTGAAAATCAAGAGTTAAGCTAATATTTTCAGTATCGTTTTAGGCTAACTTTAAATTATGTATAACAAATGATCGAATATTTGAGCGAAGCTGCAGCGGGGCTGCCATCGCTTAGCGCTTGAGGAAGCGTAAGTTAGGTCACCGACCTTTCGTTATATACTCAGAACAAGTACGAGTCAGCGGATCGCAATCCGCTTATTCAAAAGTAGATATTTTTTCCCAAGGCTAATTGACTCTTCGTTTCAAAATCCAAAACTGATTTTTTTTTCCTAATTTCAACGTTTAGATTTTTCTAAATATACCAAATATACATAGTAAAATCTAAATGCATGCATAACTGCTGGCTACCTAGCCCCATACCGTTATCTTGTTTGGGTGCAGTCACACCATGCACATCTCGTGTGACACAAACTCCTGTTACCAGAGTACGTGTAACCCCGTTACACCCTCCCGCATTAAGATTGAGAACATTTACAGTTCCAATCGATTATTACCTCAACGAAGCTCGCGTGTCCGCTAGACACTGCAACTCGATTCGTTCGTAATTAAACAGCATCTTGCTCAATGAGCCTTGTGTCCACGACACGGAAGTCATTTAGTCTCGCTGATTCTGACGGCGAGCACGGGCAGAGCCCAACTTCGTCTCGCGCACGCGGTGCGGTGTCCAACAGTGCGTCCGCGGCACCGGGGGATACACATCCTAGGCTCGATGAGTGCGAGCGTCGAGCTTTGCGCGCGCTATCAATGACAAGTGACCTCGTCGAGGATGTAAAGGTGGTCGACTACGAGTCTGACACTTCTTTTCCCGTATGGGATGACAAGGAAT
>NW_020187404.1:256107-265207 GCF_900000015.1 Plasmopara halstedii | reverse complement strand
CAATATACTAAACCTAAGTTTAAAGCTACCAACCCATCCTAAGGTATGTGGAACACTCCAACTCAGTCTTTGCGCGAACCTAACATAAGTAGACACTTTAATATGCAGACATTTGCAGTCTTAACCATAAAGGTTAAACACGCACTAGCCATCCTTAGTGGGAAATTAACTCCAACTTGCCGATTAGCATCACGATGCCAAAGCACTTGAGCCAGTCATCATAACTCATAAGTTAGTGCAAGCATTGACCACAGCAGCATACTTAACACATTCGAAGAAATGATGTACGTATTGATATCTCAACATTTGATTGTTGCGAAATAAATACGTTTTACTAGCTATCATAATAAGATTGTCTTTCTTTTCTGGCGTTTAGTAAACAGCTCTTTTGTACCAAGGCCCACCCTTTCTTAGCTTTCGTCATCCTTGTAGAAATCAATATTTCGGTACTTATCAATATTGGAAACTGCACCAAATGTAATGTGGGATTTGTACCATCGTAATACATTGTCTAGAATACAATAGCGCCAAATCTGTAAGGGTCAAATACAAAACTTTAGTACATGGCCCGTTACAGCTTTTCGAGTATCTGATGATATATTAGCTTCAATGAATCAGCGGCATATTAATCGTTGAGTCAAGTTTACCTTAAGCTGATACTCCACATATCGGTTTTCTATCTATCATAAAAGTTTGCTAAGCGCACCGCCAGGCTAGCACCCTATATCGCACAGACCTCTCCTTTGCATAACTCTCTCTCATCTATACCAGTATACTTCATCATGTTTCTTGTACTCTTTACCTTATCCCTAAGTTCGGGATACAACAGTGACAATAATGCAATGTTTAAGTGCACCATCATGCGAGTTACATACTCCTCCGCAAAAAGACCACAAGGGCCGCATTCTTCTGTTATTTGTAACAATGCAGAAGAGTAAGCGGTATTCAATCTTCCACGGTGCTGAAAGCTCGCGTCTCTCATTCTTCCTACCCGTGACTTTCTGCACAAGCAAATTATACATCGAAACCCCTCTTCCTAACATTTTCACGTGATATTGTCGAGTCTCAAAAAATGACGCAGCCTCCACGGCCAACGTCTTACGAGTCACCCTTGATGGTGAGCTGAGATGTTTCCCAATGAGAACATCTTTTAGTGTATCTTTGATGCACCTTTCCCCTCAACGAAAGTAATACGACAGCTGTTCCCCTTCTTTGGAATTTTGTCGACAATGAAATGCGCGTTCCGCAATGCTCGCCTCTGCATGAAATACACTTTCCGGACCATTCCAAAGGATGATAGGTGGAACGACACCCCGTCACCGAATTCACAATGACGCCAACGCAATCTTGCGAAAATAATACCTGAGATGATTATGGTTGAGGTATCCGTTTCACTTTACCAAATAGTGAAACGAGGGGCTTACAAAGACCCCCTCGGTCTATTATTTCGCTCACATGAATTGAATTATCTATTGCATTTCGAGCAGATACGGCAGGTGACAATTGCCCTGGGTGGTGGCATGCCGTGGATAATGACAAGATCTAAATTCAATATTAGCTAACGGCACTCAAAGCGATTCATAACCGAATTCTCGCCGAAGAGCGGAAGCTTTTGGAGACAGGAACGATGGAGCATTACTTATCTTCAGCATATTAAGACTATAGCTTTTTTAGCTACGATCGTAAACGTTCCAATTGATTAATGTTGATACCTAGCCATACCGTCTAAAGACGTTGCATGTAAGGTAGATAAATCTTGCTAAAAATCAGATCGCCACATTAATTACGTGTGATCCGTTAGGTGTTGGCATATGAATGTGGCTTGTACATAAAATCTATGCCATAGCGTTGCACACTCGGTGCAGGATGCCTAAGCTCTTCAGGATGATATCTTCGGTTATGCGACGACATGTTAGCTGGGGATCGAGTCGATTATGCTCTCTCCACCAAAATCAAAACTGGGTTAAGGGTCAAGGGATGGTGCAAAAACATGTTTTGGATAAAAGGCTATAGTATGTGTGTATTGAATTATTTTTCAACAACTTTTACACAAAATTTACCAAAGGATTCGAATCTCAATCCAAGAAATCAGGTCAAGTTGAAAATTTTTGTTAATAATATAGGTAGCCTGAGTTTAAACCTTCCATATTTTTTGCCGACAGTGGCAGTCTTTTCGGCTTTAAAGCATCGTAAAATTTCATCTCTTCGATAATAAATGTAGATTTTCTCAAGAAGTATCGCCTGGTAAGTCGATCGATACCGACTTTAACACTAAGATTGGAACGGCTTTGTGGAGGTGCCTAATGGGACATAGAGGCTGACCAACTCACAAAAATAAAATCAATCATAGCCTGTAGCGGTATGCACAACGTAAAAATAGCGTAGACTTTATTAGTTGGAATCTCTCTTTCTAGCACTGCCGTCACTTCGCGCAAATGATTCAACGAATATTTAACTCCTCGCGATAAACGCATTTTTGCTTGATAATAGATTGTCAACGGTTTGCATGCTTCATCTGGCGCCAACTACCATACAATATTGCCACGGCTTCGCTTAGAAGCGAGGATCCCGGTCCATGACATCGGCCATTTTAGTCGTGTTGGCGAAACTTTTGTTTAGATGAAACATCCTGCTCAGACGGACGGATGATTGTATGCCAAGCAACCCTTTGAAATAGGAGCCTAAGCTCATGCGATGCGTTGCTGGCACGTAAGACAGCCAACCCTTTTGGCATATGCAAGTACCCATCGCTTTGAGGGGAAATTTGATAGCTTAATTTGGCAAATGATGATTGGCCAAGGGCACTGCACGGCGTGGGACCTTGCTAATCCTTTTAAAAGAATTAGGCGTAGGAGTCGAAATAGCAGTTGCTTAACTGACCAATTGCTGTTGGACTTTCTGTCAGCAGCAATTGAAGAAAGTTTTCTTGCTCACTGAACTTGCTTTGTATTCAATATGGGGGAATTTTTATGACATTCCATAAATCTAGATCTCTTTTGCTTGAAGTATTAAAAATTCAGCATTGATTATTTCATTTGATTTTGACGTACTGCTTGTTGGTGCACCCTGTGCAGAAGAAGAAGAAGGACTTTGCCCGCGGGAGCTCTCTATTTCATGTGTTAGACACAGGGCTCGTTGAGCAGAAAACGTTTTAGGATGAGCTTAGAGACGTAGCGGTGTCTCACATTCGCGAGCCTCGTATGAGGCGACGATTAACTGTGAATTGTATGTATTCACAATTATGATTGGGGAAAGTGTAACGGTATCATACGTACCCTGAGTGTAAAGGCTTTACACGTACCCTTGTATTAAAGGGCGGGCCGCACAAGATGATGTGACGTAAGAAAGGTGTGGAATTCAAAAGTTGGTGAAATCATACAATGTGTGGCTACACCGTAACAAGAAGCCGCTATGTGACAGGACTACCAGTAGTAATGCATACAAACTAGATTTTACTATATCAAATAGGTACTACTATATTAATTAGAAATACCTAAGGTTTTAGATAGTGGAGGCTACGGCGCAACTCAAACAGTTATATACAGTTTCAATTTTGAACGAAGAAGCGTCTTTACCTTTGTTAAGGATTTAAGTACTCATGGAGGTAGCGGGTTGCGATCCGCTACACTCGTACTGGTTCTTGTAAAGAACATAAGGTCGGTGACCTTAGCTTAGCTTCCTCTAAGCAAATAGCTTCGGCAGCGCCGCTGCACAGAGCGTCAGCCATAACGACTCAGGTATAGATTGAAAACATGTGCTTCAAAGTGCAGCGGGGTCGTAGCTCCTTCGCTTAGGGAAAGCTTAGTTAAGGTGTGTGACCTGCGTTCTATACTTAGAACCACTGCGAGTGTAGCGGGTCGCAATCCACTTACTCCGACAGTAATTACATCCTTAATTCAAGGCAAATAAACGCTTCTGTAAACAAAGCCGCCTATCCCCAAATCTATAGGGTTCCCTAGTTATATTGTAAATCCTAATTGAAATACATAACTACTGGCAGTCCATCCACGTACTTTTTTTTTAAGGAGTGGCCAAACCATTGTGTGGTCACACCATCTTGCGCGAGCCACTTCATCATATTTGATTACATGTAACCCCGTCATGGTCAATTGTATCCGATCGTTATACGCGCTTTAAATTGGACATTTGGACGAGCTTATTTCGCCTGTAAGGGACACGTCTAGAGATGGCCATCAAGAACTACCCACAGGCCGATGGTCAAACTGAACGCTCAAATCGTGTTGTAAAAAAAATTCTGCGCAGGTTTTGTGCATCGTCGCCGACGACATGGAGTCATACGCTCACGATGGTTAAATTTGCCACCAACAATGCCTTCAATGCTTCATCCGACTTTACGCCAATTTATATCAATGGTCTTCGCCATCCGGCATTGTCTCTTTAACTCATGGTGGACACACAAGATCTTGTGAAGGAGGGGCTCAGCAAACGTTTGCCTCCCAGCACACTAAATGACAAGCGTCAGTCAGATTTGTCAAAGGTCATGACCGAAAGAGCAAATGTTATATCACGCGTACGTGATGCTATGGCGGAAGTACAATATGCTCAGAAACTCATGCTGACACGCATGGACGTAGAAGCACGCATGAACCCAAAGAAAATGATTATATACTAGTCAGTACCAAGAACATGGCTGACGCTGCCGTCTCAAGTCTCCGGACTTCCCAGGTCCTTCCCGGCATTTCAGACTCTTAGATTTTGCCGGGAATGCATATACATTGGGCTTCGTATCCGTCCAACGCTTCGTGTCGGCTTGCTCAAGCCGTACCTGAGCAACTCCCCATATCGTACGGATTGTACCAACAATGTTGGTTGTAATCCGGCGACGGAAATCGTGAACGAAGACGAACGCGTCGTTGAAACATAAGCGTCGAACCACTTTTGCCACAGCACTCTGATGTTGACAAACTTTGTCACGAAGACATCAATTCTCCGCTTAGGGCGGAGCAGCTTCTGTCCACAGAGTGAAGACTGCGACGTGAACGCTCACCCTCACATGGAGAATTTCAGCCCAAAGTGGTTTCGTCGCCTTTGACATTTGATGACCCATATTCGCGGTCACGTTCGCGTTCGCATTTGCATGCGAGAAGGCTACGACCTCGTCAACATGCATCATTGCGTCCCTCATTTGCAAGTGTGGCGCCGACGAAAACGCCATCGACGACACCGCTGTCGACCACTGAGTATGCAGAGACACCGAGACGGAATTGCCCACTTCCGTGAGGAGAAGATTGTGCCGGCACGCCGACACCGTGGTGTGCTACAGCCCCTTGTGAGATAGCTCGGCTATCCGAATATTGATATACCGTAGGAGCCACGTTCGCAACTTCTTGCTGACTTCCGTGACGCAGTCCGAAAATGGGAGGTTGCGAACCCCCACTGGCTCTACTAGGAGCAGAATCAAAAGAAAAACTTTGTCTCATCGCTTGGGGTCCAACCACGGGAGTCGACAACGACCAATGCAGTAACAGTGCAGGTGGCGGATACCCCACCATGTCTTCAAACGTTGCAGCAATACATCTGCTTTGACCTGTTCCTCGCATACAAGTTTCGCGTATCGAAAACGCATGTAGCGCAACTTGGCGATCGCCTGATAACGACAAAAGGTTTTCCGTCGGTTTTGCAAATTATTCTCCATCGCAATCGACTTGATGGGAAGCACCCACTCCTAGAAGGCTTTGTCGATATCGTGGCGATTTCGCTGGTTATTATACTCCACGTACATTTTTGTACGGATTGCGTGCGCCGCGATGACACGACAGCCTCCTTCAGAGTTATCGAATAAAGTTCCCCGTGGAAATGTTTGATCGAGTCAGGGAAGTTCTCAGATTCTTTGGGTTTGAATTCCGAAACAGCGCTGATCTCTGGAGGGCGTGGAATAGGTCACAAGTCGTCATTTAACGGTGATCACGAATCGTCTTATCTGCTTGTGGCACGGGATGCTGGCGTCGTCGCCGTTCGCGTGCTCGTTGGAGGTGTAGGCGCAGTCACTGACTCATAGAATTTATTTGCTTCGGCAAAGCGAGATGAAGGAAGCTCTTCCTCTTCATGATCCTCCGCTGGCATGTGGTCGTCGCTCAACTCGGTATATGGCTTTGTGACGGGTTGTTTTAGCTCTCAAACTCGTGGAGAAGGTCAAACCGAACTGTTGCCGCCTTCGTTGCCATCCGACTTCGGAGAGGCCTTCGTTTTTGTTTGCATGGGTTGCGCTGGTGACTCCGCTTCATGCTGACGTTGCTCATCGACATGTTGTTCGAGCCTGGCAGTTTGGCGTGCTCGCATCTCTGCCACAGGCGTGTCGCTGTCACCAGGCTCGGAAGGTGCTGTTCTGCGTTCTTTCCGTGTAGATGCCTATCACATCAGCTTCTTCGTAATGTCGTTTCCGACGTCTCCCGCTCCGCTCTTGTTCCAAGTGGTACAAGTTCTTTCAGACACCGCTGTTATTATGAAACATTTGTATGTCCTTATTCGGGAAGGGGGTGGTGTAATGGGGTGGTTGGCCCATTTCATATCTGATAGGGTACACACTTAGTTACCGGCTAACTTAGTGTGTACCATGCTAATAAGTAGGTTATTACGGTAAAGTATTACGGTAAAGTACATGTATTCCGATTTTTAGTTTAAGATTAGGACTAGGATAAACGCACCTGTAATAACTTCATTTGATTAAAAGATCCACAAACGATTGTAGTTGTACGACAGCAACGCGAGGGGACAAAGCCTCAAGGTAGCGCTACGTCAGCACAAGACGTGTAACCAGCTGTCAGGTTACAGTGAGGTGTATGAGCACTGGGAAGCATTTAAGCAGACATAGTAGGGCGAAACGTTAAGAAACCAAGAAACTTCAGCTTCTTCGAAATGCAAGCAGGGTGCGATCCATGCCAACTATGTATTAGCAGCATATGGGATCGTTAAAGTTGCACATATATGATTACGCTACTGAAGGCATAATAAGGACAAGATTGGAGGCGGGATATGGTTATGGGCTGCTTGCCATTGATACTGGTCAGGGAATGTGACATCATTAGATGATGTCACTAAAAAGCTTCTAGAGAAGGTTTTAAATTATAGGCTTAGAGGTAGCACACAGTACCGAGGATTAAGTGCCTAAACAAATATTTTCCCCTCACAAATTTTTTACTCGACACACCAATTCGACAGTACCATGAACGTCGGCGGTAATCGTAAGATATACGTCAGATGCAGGAAGAGCTAAGTCACCGGCCAATGCAGTTGCTGTCGCGCCACTGCTTGAGTTCCAAGGAACTTGGCAGGTGTTGCCATATTAAAGTTGTTACTCAAACTAGCAATAGTAGCAGGCGCAACGACACCAGTAATGCCAGTTGTAATTAAAGTAGTAGATGAACTGTTGTAATTAAGGTAAATGACGCCGTGCGCATCACAATTCAAAGCTTGTGCATACAGAACAAACAAAATTTGCGTTACTCGCAACAGTCGGTACTTATCACAATTTGTGATGGTCACGACAAAGCAATTGATCGACCTGTACAGTATCGTCTAAATCATAGCAAACGAAATAGTTCGAGTAGCATCTACATAGAAAGAAGGATTACTGTATTTTGAACATGGGGACGCCTCAGGTCGGCAGGAGTCTCATACAAGTATACGACTTGCTTTGTTCGGCTTACCAAAACCACGTGTGATACGAATGTTAAAATTACACCGCTGAATGCATGTGGATGATTCCGGATGCTGATAACGGACATAATGGTAGTCGCTCATTGGTCTAGATAGTAAGGTTACATTAAGAAGCTTCTAGAATTTCTAGAAGGATCTAGAAGGACAGGCTTAGAGGTAGCACATAGTAGCGAACTAAGGACCTAAATATATTCACTTCGGTTTTTGCCATCTTCTCAACACGAAGGATTATTTCTATCGCGAAATTGCTATTTAGTAAATAAATTCAAAAGCAATAAACGGACCCGTAATAATTCTTAGATCCTACAACATTTGATTTTACGAATACGAAAATTATAACAAGTATTTTGTGAAGGTGTTTGGTCAAAGAGTAGCTCCCTAATGTTAATTTGATCTACTTTGACATCGAGTGAAATGTCCGTCGTTCTAGACAATTTAATAATTCTTATTTCGCTCACGGTGCTTTATTTTTTGGCAAGTAGTCGCATAAATTATGTCTTCTGGTTCTGATAAATCCTCATTTGAGCATTTTGTCGTACCAGCTCCAGCAACTCGAGGATTCGACGGGCTTGACCTCTGATGCGATTGGTGAATCATCCTCAGCATAGACGGGGTTTTGACTGAGGCAATTCTTCTAATATACTAATCTCATCGAGAATAATATTATTGGATGCTTACCACAGAGATCCTTCTACGATGATAGCTTACACTGCTCTCCGCTGCTTTTTATCATGGTGTGAAAATGCTGCCATTGCGACACATAAGCAATGTTTGTCCACGGGGGTGTTGCATTGTCTGGATGTCGAGCAATATATTGAAATGGCTGCTACCACGAAGTTGTGACATATGCATATAGATGAGCCGTTCGTCGCAAATGTGATCGCGGTAAACGCTACTAACAAACTCCGCGAATCCATAGCCACGCCGTTCGCGTCGAACACTGTAAAGTCGGTCCATCAACATTTGCAATAGCGCTCGTACACATCTCTTTTAACATATCGCGCAAAGCAGCCACATCTTCTGCAGCGGGGCTGCCGTAGCGTTTCGATTGAGGAAACGTAATTTAAAGTCACCGATTTTTTGTTCTATACTTAGAACAAGTACGAGTTAGCGGATCGCATTCCGCTTACTCCTAGAGTAATTATTGCCTTCCCAAGGCTAATTGACACTTCGGCTCAAAATCCAAAACTGATTTTTAGTTGCGGCAAAACCGCTTAATTTTAAAAATATAGATCTTCCTAAATTATAAAGTAAAATCTTATTGTATGTATAACAGACCCCGTACCGTATTCTTGTTCGGGTGTGGTCACACCATGCCCATCGGGTGTAACACACACTCCTGTTATCAGGGTCAGTGTAACCCCGTTACTCTCTCACCATTAAGATTGAGAAAAGTTAAAGTTCCAATCGATTATTGCCTCAC